>NC_137019.1:37413134-37498134 GCF_032717465.1 Coenobita brevimanus
ATTATTATTATTATTATTATTTTGGTACATTAGATCAGGGCACAACGTCATATCCTACGATCAACTTGAGTAGTTTATTCCGATTTGGACCAAAGTCGGTGGCAAGTTTTCAAGATAGGGTAATGTTTAAGTGTTTCAGTTTTGAGAATAAGAAGTCAAAGGAAAAGGTCAGGGGGAAAGGTCAATGATTATGGGAGGGTTAAAGGTCAGAAAAGAATTAAATTTTGAGAGCAGTTAACTGAATGTCAAGGGCAAAGGGCAAAGCCAAATGGACAACCCTAAAACCATTTAGTGGATGTGGGTACTGCAGTCTATGATTGTTCCTTCTCCTCCTCCTCCTCCTCCTTCTCCTTCTCTTTTTTTTGTTATTGTTCTATTACTGCTACTACTACTACTACTACTGCTACTACTACTACTACTACTACTACTACTGCTACTACTACTACTACTACTACTACTACTACTACTACGTCATTGAGGCGACGGAGGAGATAATTTTAATTCCTTCAGTTTTTTATGATCCTCTGTCTTATAGGCCGGAAAGATGGTGGCATTTTTTCTGCTGCATATAGTGGGAAAAAAAGCTTCATGTGTGCCATTCCATCATACATCATATAATCCTCTATGTCTTATTTACAAGCCGGTTTTCAGTACCGGTAACTTACAATAATGTTTCTTCCAGTTTATGCCAGTGCAATTACCACCACATCTAATTTTTAAAAACTGAGTACAGGGAATTGATGATATTAATGGTTAACATATCAGATCCCCAGGTGGAAATGTCGAGGTTAATTTTTCAGTACAATTCAGGTTCTCGATATAAATGTGATTGTTGCGTCTTGTAGTATAGTTAGCATACAGAGAGCGACACAAGTATCTCCCCAAAGTCTGACGAATACATAGCGGAAAAATTGATCCATCTGAAACACATCGAGCCGGGAGAGGATTTTTCACAGCATTTCGCCAGTTGTATATTTTCTTCAGACGGCATTGGGAAGATAACTGATTCTCTGACTGTACCTTGGGAAAATTTAACTACCCTAAAGAGCCTCGTGCAGTAGACGGGCATTGTTCTAAGCTTTCTCTCTTCCCTGTTGAACAAAGTAACGTGATGCTTTTCTGAGAAATTACAGCAGAAACTAACACGTACGGAAACAACAATGGAATTACAGGCTTTCCCTGGGAATGTGAGAGAAAGATTAGGCAGATATGCTTGGTCCAATTATGAATTAAAGAAACTGCCACATCAGCATGAATCCAACAGTCACCCGTTAGTGAATACCTGAAAAGATTAATTATGAGAGAGACCAATTTGACCCATAAGTAAGCTAATTATATCTCCATGACGGCTAAAAATTGGTTCAGTTTTCACATAACATTTATTACTTAAAATCAGCATAATTCATTGGGTTCCTCACTCGATTCCTGGGACACTGTATTACAGTAGCACACACCCTACCCATTATGAACAGAGAGAGAGAGAGAGAGAGAGAAAGAGAGGGAGAGAGAGAATTTAAAAACATTACATTTTGTTATTTTTTCATTTTGCATTAAGGACAAAGGAAATTGAAGCAAGACAGACATGCAGATCGACAGAGTTCATCGGTCTGAAAAACTGAGCGGATATATGACGCAGACCCCCCCCCCCTCCAAAAAATAATGAAGACTTCATTCCGAAGCAAAGATTACTTTGGTTTGAATCAGAATGAACGAGGAAAAAACTGGAATGAAAAAAGAAAAAAAATAGAATGAAAGAGGAAAAAATTACAATGAAAGAGGAATGGGAATGATAGTGGAGTAGGAATTAAGATCCAAGTTTATGTTACTTTCCTTGTTGCCTCTGGATGAGCTGAATGCAATCCCTGTGAACGGCTGTCTGCAACTGCAAGCTCCCAAATACTACCATTCTCCTTTCGAGGGATAGGGAGAGAGTTAATGGACTTTATATTACAGGAAAACTAAACTATCCAGTTATATTAATGCCACCCTGTGAATACACCTCTCTCTAGCACAGGTTATATAAAAAAAAGAAAAAAAAGTAGGGTATGGAGAGAAAAACAGAGACTAAAAAGGTGAGGATGGAAAAGTGGAGACTAGCGATCATTACTACTTCGTTCGCTGGCGGCCTTAAACACTCACTCTTTACCCTTGGGGGACGCGGAGAAAGAGAAAAAGGTTGTGTGGTGAAGTGGAAGGGGAAGAGAAAGAGGGCGGGGGTATACTTGGCAAGGAGGTGAGAATCGCGGAGAGGAAGAAAGGAAAGAATTAGGAGAAAATAGTAAAAGTAATATAAGAAGGGGTGGAAGATACCAGAGAGAGAGAGAGAGAGAGAGAGGGGGAGGAATGATCGACACAACTCCAGGACCATGGGTATATTTGGAAATGAAGTGATAATTGCGGAGAGGAAAAGAGGAAAGAATTAGGAGAGAAAAAAATGTAATAAAAAAAATAGGGGGTGGAAGGTAACAAAGGGAGAAAGAGAGAGAGAGAGAGAGAGAGAGAGAGAGAGAGAGAGAGAGAGAGAGAGAGAGGATCGTGATCGACACAATTGCAGGACCCTGTCACAGAACTGGCCTATATTAAATCAGGGAAGTGCTTGGGAGAAAAGAGGAAGAGAGAAGCGAGAGAAGAGGAAAGAGGAAGAGAGGAAAAAGGGAGGAGGTAACGAGTACGAAGGAAGAGAAAGGGAAAAATGGGAGGAGGAACATAGGATGAAGAGAAGAAGAAGGGAGAAGGAAGAGAGGAAGAGGGAACAAAAACAAAGGAGAAAGCAGGAAAAGAGTGTGAATGTAAGGAAGAAAGGAGGAAGAGCGAAGAGACGGCGGAATAGAAGACGATGGGAAGGAGGATGGAAGGAGGAAAAGAGAAGTCAGGAAGGGAGAAAGAAGAACAGAGGGAGAGGAGGAGAGAGACTGAGGGAAAAAGGAGAAACGAATGGGAAGGAGGAAGGAAGGGCAAAGAAGGAAGGACAGAAGGAGGGAAGGAAGGAAAGTGGAGTAGATGAGGAAGACTTGGGGAGTAATGAGAAGAAAGAACGAAGAAAGAAGGAAAGGAGGCTGAAGAACGGAGAGTGGAAGAATAGAGGAAAAAGAAAAATGAAGAGAGGAGGAAGTGTTTAGGGGGGAAAATGAGAGAGAGAGAGAGAGAGAGAGAGAGAGAGAGAGAGAGAGAGAGAGAGAGAGAGAGTCGGTTCAAACTGAGTTCTTTCCCATTAGAAAACTAGAGGGGCACTCAATGGAGCGCATCTCTCCGGCAAGGGCCACGTAATTTCCAAACCACTGTTCATAATGGGTTAGGTTTTCTCATCACTGATTAGGGTTTCGCAAAGGGTGTTTTCCGGATCCATAATGTAATACTATTCGGATCGATCCCAGAAGTTAATCGATTGTTCCCTGGGACATGGGCTATCTACCCACCAAATTTGGTCCAAATCTCTCATTTAGTTCTTGAGTAATCCTGCTAACAAACAAATAAACAAATAAACAGACAGGGGTGAAAACATACTCTCCTTGTCGTCCAGAACAAGGCTTGAACGTGCACAAGTATAGTTATTCGCCCATGACAGATCAAATTGTGCAAGCCGGCCGTTAAAATAAAAGAGGAATTTTTTTTTTCTTTTTCACACTACCGCAACTATATAATTAAACTGATTTATAAAGAATCTGAGCCGCATTATGCCCCTGAGCGATGTTCCCTTAAGCGTGGGATTCTGCTTAACACTTCTGCCATAGAGATTTATTTTGCATATTACACTTCAGCGTTTCCATGCCAGTGACATTCATAATACTATTCTTGACAAATTTTACTCAACTTGGAAGGATCCCTGGAAGTGAAGGTATGAACTTAAGGTGTATTCAACCCCACCAGTCTCCCCTGTGTCCCCTAATCTGAATAGAATTGTCGGAAGATTGATGGTGGGCTTTAGTGCCCAGGTAGTGATATGTGGAGGTGTGTAACAAGCAGGGGGACTATAGGGGCTTAAGGAACGGGAGGTCAGGCCTACGCCAAAAATAGAAGACATTAAAAAATAAAATCATACTAGCGAAAACCTAATATCTGTAACAGGGTCAGTCAGAATAACGGTCCGCTTTTCTTGTTGACAGCTAAGAACAGAGAGAGAGAGAGAGAGAGAGAGAGAGAGAGAGAGAGAGAGTGATTCCGGTTCCCGGTACGACCGTCTATATATATATATATATATATATATATATATATATATATATATATATATATATATATATATATATACCGGTATATTTATGTATAGATAGATATAGATAGATAGACGGATTCTGGTTCCCGGTACGACCGTAGCTCAGGTAGCGCTGGAGGTAAGAATGCCACGTTAAATGTCTGACTTTCCTTACGCGTACACCTCTGCCAGGCGCATATCGCTCACGCACATCGTCACATGTATTGTTTTATGCTAAGCTGCATCTTTTGTTTACCTGTGTAGTACAGTCATGCAATATTATTTCGTTACTATTATCGTAAATTACTCACATACTGCCACGGTGGTCCAGGAAACAGACAACAAAATGACGAAAATCTCCGTGGTTAAGGTGGATTAACTACGCCAGGTGGGAAGTAAATGTATGTAAGAGACGTTTTACAGGATAAACTGCTGTGGCGACGTGGGCAGAAGTGGCTGTCGCTGAGAGTGGTTTGTGAAGGATGTTGGGATCTCATTCTGATGTTAACAAACTGGAAACTAGTGTTATAATGAAAGTCACTACACTGAAAGAATTTGTGAAGAGGTAAGGACGAGGATGGCTTGTACAGTAGGTGGGGACATCTACACTCATTGTAGTGGTATCATCAGGTGATTCTACACTGAGAGCAAGAAAAATGATTTTCTGTAACCCTGAAGGCTATTTTCTACTTCGGGCAGCAGCCATGCAACCAAATGAACGCCTGGTTGGCTAGTGGATTAAGGCGCTTCAATCAGATTTGACCATTTGTTTTTTTCATCCAAAATGTTATTGAGGTTTAGTGCTAGAATAATGCCACCCAGGAAAAAGCAACTGGTTATTGGCATTAAATGTCGAGAGTAAGTACCTTATTCCCGGCTCTCAACACTCTTGATGGCAAAAACACGGCTTAATAAACAATGTCAAATATGTGAAATACGAGTTAAACAATATGCATTTTTTTTTTTTACTTCAAATGAATAAGTACATACTCCTACACTTTATTTTGGCTACCACTAAAATATTTAATTTAGCTTTGGGAAATTTTTGACCATCCTGGGGTTAAGCCTGTCTAGAACCATTTATTCCGTTTGACATTGCGTTTAACAGTCTCAGCTGCTACCACATAATTTTGTTTAGCATTAGATTAAAACTTCCAACTAGAGGGGTAAGATATGATTTTAAAACACACCATCACTATAAGAGGCCATTCCATTGTTGAAAAAAAATTCTTCCTGCAGTCATTAAGAATAAAGTGATAAAACACACACACACACACACACACAAAGTCAAAGGATTACAACTAAAGATTTTGCTTTCAACTAGACGATTTTGATTAGGTTCGAGGAGCCTATGGCCACGAAGGGATTGATCAGTATACATCAAGGGTAGAATTTGAGATTTTCCATAAGTCTTTCAGTTTTAGGAATATTTTTGATCATATACGAATGTTTCTGCTTCATTGCTATTACTTGCTTGTTTTAACCTGACGTATATCCACCACGTCTTTCAGTTCAATTACTTTCTAAATGTGGCCAGGCTGTAGGGTAGATCTGGCTATAGAGCATTTGTTACAACCTGAAGAGGCAGGACGTTCAGCTCGGTTGAGGGCCTGGTGTAGTCAAATTATAGGGCCGTTTTAATTAGTAACCAAGGAGATTCACTTCTCCCTCATAACTAAGGATTTTCGAATTTCATGCAATCATGGCATAGTATTACAGGTTGAAAGAATGGCTAAATAACGTCAGATGGAAAGAAGCGACTTTAGTAACCAAAGACTCATTTATACCTCGTAAGTAGCGATCACCGAATTTCATGCAACAACAACTTAGTATTCAAGTTCCGGAATTTGCCCATTTTCGTCAGATGAAAACAAACTATTTATAAAACAGTTTAAAAGACTGGTTGAACAGTAGCATGTTACCTGGCTTCATAGTTATGGCGTTACCTTGTTCATTGTTGTGGATCTCTTCTAGCTATTTTCAGATACTTTAAGTCAGTTATGGTTATACTATAAATTAATGAACAGATAAATAAATGAATAAATAAAATTATATGTATGCATGTATGTGTGTGTGTGTGTGTGTGTGTGTGTGTGTGTGTGTGTGTGTGTGTGTGTGTGTGTGTGTGTTTCAGGGAATTTGTGTAACCAATGATTTCATGGAATCTCTAGGGAATTCGTGAAATGAGTTTAAAATCGGATGGGTTAATTAAGGTCAGGTTGATTTAGGCTGCAGTTAGACCAGGCTGGGATAATCTTTGTTTAGGTTAGGTTAGGCTAGGTTAGTTAGATTAGGTTAGGTTAGGTTAATTTAGATGAATGTTTAACATACCTTGGCATTCATCTAATTTAACCTAACCCAACCTAACCTAACTAACCTAGCCTAACCTAACCTAAACTTAACCTAGATTATCCCAGCCTTACTTAACCGCAACCTAAGTTAACCTACCTTTAACACAAATTCCCTGTAACATTGCCAGTGTTAATCAGGATCCCCCAGACACCACCTTCCCTTGGGGGATCACGTCCTACCTACAACCTATAGTCGGGGTAGATTACCATTGTCCTCAATTTCGTTCACCTAAAAAAAGAAAAAAAAAAAACTCATACTACCATTATCATCACTTACACTCTAATTACTACAAGTCACCACTACCACCATCATCACTACCACTGTTAACACTGCCATTACCATAACTACCACCACCATCGCTATTGAGGATTCAATTTTGAAATACATACTTATTTACCATTACATACACATTAATATCCCCATCCCTCATCATCCCTTCTCGCCTCTATTACCTTCCTTCCCACTCTCATAATGCTGTTCATTTATTCACTTCAACCCTCCAACCCACAATACCTAATCCAGTCACCCTTTTCATGTTTATAATAAAATATCTGGTCACTCTGGTCAGGGTGTTGATAGGATATTCCCCGATCCCACTCCGCCTAAAACCTGGTTGACATGGACGGCTACCACTGTGCAAAAATTCGTTTTCCTAGATCAAAGGTAGTGGTAAAGCAAAGGTGGAGGCCGACGCCATGGGGCGTTTAGCTTCACTGCTAATTTATTCTAACAGGTCTTTGAGCATGTGGCGGGTTATTCACCCCCTATCCTGAGAACCAAGACCACTGCATTATCCACGTTGCCACAGTTACCTCCTCTAAGGTTTACTCTAGGTATTAATTTTACCTACCAACCAACAAACGGTTGGTTGGTAGGTAAAATTAACATGAGTCGAGTGACGATAAAAAACTACAGCACTGAAAACACACACACACACACACACACACACACATCTATCTATCTATCTATCTCTCTATCTATATATATATATATATATATATATATATATATATATATATATATATATATACAGGTCTTTATATTAACATGATAAATGGAGAGAGAGAGAGAGAGAGAGAGAGAGAGAGAGAGAGAGAGAGAGAGAGAGAGAGAGAGAGAGAAAGTTTAAAGACGGAAAAGTACAAGGTGTTGTGGACGTTTATACCAAGGTCTAATGAGACTTAGCCCTTGGTTGTTACCAGGTAAACATCACATATTATGTAGTGTATGAACGGTAATATGCAGTATAAAAATGTTCAAAATACTAGGTACAGTCTGTCAATATACATCCATACGTCTTTATCCCTGAAGAGGTGGCAACAAACGAATCAGCTCCATGTTACCGTGTCCTTTGCCATCAGGCTGCCGTCCCTGCAGCTCACACCGTCTTTACTCATATACTACGCCACCTAGCTTTCCAATCAGCTGAACTTATAATCCAACTCGCCTACAGGTACTGCAGAAGTCGAGATGATCGGTGGTGGGTGATGTTGAGCGGACTGACGCTCCTGGCCCTGTTCTCTCGGCAGATTGGATTACATCACCCCCCTGGTACCATGTTAGTAACACTACAGTATAGAAAAACAGAATTTTCACTGATTGGTTTTAGTGCTGTTGGTAGGGGTATCCACCATCAATTTACCTGATGCACTTGTACTTTCAGATGGCTGTACACTGGGTGGGAAGCCATATTGTTGCTTGTAGCCCGGGAAGCCATTTACTACGCTGGGCAGTAACCATATTACCAACAAACAGACTCTTGTTGTCCTAGTGGGTTAAGGATAGCTCCAACCAGATGTTCCTAAAAAGGGGTTAAAGCTGAGGGAAGGTTGGGACTCAATGGTAACATAATCGGCTCAGGGAAATGGCGGCTGATCACTTTTTTTTTTTTTTAATTTCTGGACTTAGCTTAGCCCTGGGTCATTAAGCGAGCCACCAAACTGGACACGTGTAGAGTTAGGCATGGGAGAATTAACGGATACAGCGAAGTTATATTTATTTTAACCGTGTAGTGAATATGGGTTTCATCAAATCTTTCGTTCTATGTGTCCGCTTCTTTCGCACGAGAGCTGTAGTGATAAGTCTTTACTGTGTGTACAGGTCATCCTCCAACTGAGAGACTCGAGGTTCAATCCCTGGCCTGTCCGTGAAATCAGAGGACACGATCTTATTTACCCATTTTTGTTAGAAACCAAAATATGAACTTATGTGTAAAACGATGGTTGTATATCGTAGTCTTAGGAAATGCTTAGATGTTATCCATGTCAGTTACGTTTGTATGTGTTTGTGATTGTTCCTGAATCACAAAATATTGCCCCTGAAATTTCACTTCCTCACAGTCTAATTCTTCCTCTGTCATTCTTTCCCCTACAGATGGGACGAGGTGCATTTCGGCAACTTTGCTAACCAATACCTGAATCGAACCTTCTACCACGACGTACACCCACCACTCGGCAAGGTGGGTGAGGCGTATTTGTCACTCTATCTACAGTCAGACACCTTAATCTAGGAAAGGGTGTACAGAGACAAATTGCCTCCAGGTCACCCTTAACTCTGTCATCAGACTGCCCTCCCTCCAGCTCACACCACCCTCATTCATATACGTCACCACCCTATCCCTTGAGCTCATCCTCGGTCTCCCTTTCCTCCTGCACCTCATTTACACACACTCCCCTGCACATGACCAAATCAAAGTATGTAAAAGCGTCATTAATAGAATCCTTCACAGTTCACCAGTCTCTAATTCACTAGTCAACAAAATTAAGCAGCTAGTCCTTACTCTACTAAGGGAGCCACACAAGCGAGAGATCCAGCGTTCGATTCCCGGACCGAACACTGGACCTGTAGGCATGGTCTCCTTTGCCCCAAGCTGTGCGTTACCTTGATTTGGAAATATCGACCTGGGTTTAAATCTGCGTGGGGTATCTGGGGAGAATATTTTGGATGCGAGCTGGGGAGAGGACAGTGAATTGACGGGGGACAAAGCGACGTGGAGGCGGATTGTTTGTGGCCACCCCTTACGGGATTGAAGCGTCTGGCAATAGATAGATGTACAGTTTTGGATGCCTTTCTTATCCACAAAATGCTGCCCACCTATGTTAGGTCAGGCCTCCACACTTGTACTTTCAAATAAAATTGGCTTTCACACTGACTCATGCTTCCCGTGTCCCCCTCCTTCCTTCCGACTTGGTGATAAGCCCAACAACATTGTTTTGTCCTTTTTTCTTTTTTCTTTTTCTTTTTTTTCTTGAGAGGGAGGGTGCTGCTCTCTCTCTCTCTCTCTCTCTCTCTCTCTCTCTCTCTCTCTCTCTCTCTCACACACACACACACACACACACACACACACACACACACACACACACACACACACACACACACACACACACACTCATTAAGGGTTATTATTATTATTATTATTATTATTATTATTATAAATATTATTATTTTTGCCCAAACACTTTAACAATCTCAGGCTCCTAAAACTTACCTTCAGCCGATTTGAAAGAAAAAAAAAAAATCTGGCTCTGAATTATAATACTAGTGTTGTTATGGCCGAGAGAAAGTTAATGGTGATGACACAAGGATTTACAGGTTGCTATACTAATTTTAATATCATGGCTCGTATTCTCCTCAGTAAAGAAGACACCGTAACACCTCTTCCTTAGGGATTTAGTTTTGGATATGGCTGGTTAATATCCTTCTGTACGTTATCCATGCAGAGTATGGTGACAATGGAAGGATTTATGTAACACAGAGGCTATGGCTGTTTAATATCCTTCTGTACGTTATCTATGCAGAGTATGGTGACAATGGAAGGATTTATGTAACACAGAGGAGGACAGTAAGGTGTAATAACCAACATAAGTTACTTAAGAAGTTTCCTTACGCGACAAGAAACTGGTTCATGTGGCGATAACTGGAATAGATCAGTAGAGTTGTTGCAGTCATTAAAAGCTTATTGTTGACATTTTTTTTTTTTTAAATATCAGAACAGAGGAAAGACAAACAAATGAATAAAAAATATATTAACACTCAGGCTCCTCTGACTTTTTGGCCCGTAGGCTCGTGGATTATGGAAGTTCTCTAACACCTTTTTTTTTTTTTTTTTTAAATAACAGAACGGAGGAAGGAAAAACAAATGGGGAGAAAAAAATAATCCATACATCAGATTACTGGTGTCCTCTGTTCATAAAATATCTGTAACAGTTAGACTTGAACAGTTGTAGGTTGAAATTTGGAGGAAAACAACTCTGGGGAAGCGAGTTCCAGAGAGATGCAGTTCGGGGAATGAAAGAATTCTGATAGGCAGAAGTTCTGCAATATGGTTGAGTGACATTCCAGTCATGAGGGCTACCTGATGCCCGTGTAGCACGAGGGAAGGCATGGAGAGGTGGCACCATGGACGCAACTTCGTCTGAGCATTTGCCAAAAAAAATATCTGTAAAATAATGCAAGGGAGGCAACATTCCTTCATACTTGCAGGGGAGGTAGTTTATATGTAATGGCGGGGTTGTTAATGATTCTAACAGCTTTATTCTGAATTTTGTCTAGTTGTCTTAATGCTACCTCTCCACAACCATTCCACAAGGGTGAGCAATATTCAAGCTGAGAGCGCACATGACTCTTATAAATTATAGCTAACTGCTCATCGGCGAAGAAGTTACGGACTCTGTACAATAATCCAAGTTTCTTTGAGGCGGTTTTAGCACGTGATCTGACATGAGAGGTCCAGCTGAGGGCACTGTTAAGTGAGACACCAAGAATTTTAATACTTTTGGAGATGGGAATATTAGTAGCACTGAAGGTTACGTACGAATCTGGCAATATCTGTCTATTAGTAAACTGTATATATTTAGTTTTACTAGCATTAAAAGAGACAAGGTTGTTTTGTCCTCATTCACTGATTGTAGATAGATCTTGATTTATGGAGATGGCTGTACTGAGTTGAGAGGTAGAGATATTAGACTTTGTAAATGGATGTCTGAGTGTGAATGAACTATGTAGTGTTGAGTCATCTGCGTATGAGTAATGGGATTGTGAGTGACAGATAAGAGATCATTGATATGAACCAGAAATAGGGTTGGCGCCAGAACTGATCCCTGCGGCACGCCGGCGTTAATTGAGTGGAAATTGGAATATACATCATCTACTTTTACTCTTATTTTCCTGTCACTAAGATAAGAAGAAATCAAAGGAACAAAAGACGTTAGTCCATAGCAAGGGAGTTTGGACAGCAGGGAATGGTGCCATACTCTGTCGAAAGCTTTAGAGATATCAAGAGCTACTGCATGAGTTTCTCCAAAAAGATCAATTGATTGATGGATGGTATGAGTTAAGAGATTGAGTATGTCAATGGTGGATCTTTCGTGGCGAAAACCGTATTGTCCATCACTAATTAAGTTGTTGGATTCAAGATGTTTAACAATATGCTTATTAATTAAAGTTTCAAATACCTTACCAAGAGAAGATGTGACAGCTATTGGTCTGTAATTGGAGGGGTCAGACGAACTTCCTTTCTTCGGAACTGGGTGGATATTGGCTTCTTTCCATGAATTTGGGAATAAAGAAGTACGTATGCATAGTCTGAATAATTTAGCTAGGACAGAGGCAAGGTCAGGGGAACACTTTTTCAAAACAATTGGCTGAATTCCATCTGGGCCAGGAGCTTTGTTGGTAGGTAAATTGTCTAGGATGGATTTTACGAATCTTGTCTGTATTGTAAGTGGGGCAATTTCGGGAGAATCAAGTTCCAGTACTGAGACATTCTGGCTGGTATCATCTATGGTAGAGTTTCTTGCAAAGGTACTAGCAAAGATATCTGCTTTCCCACGTGGGTCATTTGTAATATTGCCATCTGAAGATTTTAGTGGGGGAATGGAAGATGACTTGTTAAAGTTATTATTGAAAGAATTAAGAGTTGACCAGAATATTCTATTGTCATTAGGGTTGTTAAGTAGTTTTGATGCTTGCTTTTGAAGAAAGTTTGATTTAAATAGATTTAATACAGCTTTTGCATGATTTCTAGCAATTTTAAATTGGGAGAGTGATTCAGATGTTTTTGATTTTAAGTAAGAGTTATATGCTAATGACTTTTGGGCTGTTGCTCTGGCTGTTGCTAAGCAACTTATTATACTCATTACATCTATCTGTGTATTACATAAATCACTCTAATATCGCCATACTCTGCAGAGATAACGTGAAGAGGACATTAACCAACAGTATCCAAAAATAAATCTCTAAGGAAAAGGTGTTTGGGAGCCTTCTTAATGAACGAGAATACTGGTCATTGCCAATTGATTGTAGTCGCCATGATAGAATCCAGGAGTTGTTTCGATCACGAGTCTCAAAGTCTTTTATTTTCTCCACATTAATTCCTACAAGACCTTCATCTTCACTGAAACAATGACAAAAAAATGATATCTGTTTTAATCCTTTCATCTTCCCTGAAACATGCAAGTGTAAAAAGAACATGAAATTCAACGTACTTCATTCCTCCTTTCCTTCTCACCGTCTTTCCTTGTCTATTTCACAATGGAATCACATAAAAAATAATTAATAATGAAATGCCGCCTATCTCCACAACAGGAAAGAAAATATTGGCGAAATTTGATCGTCAGAGCACAGAAAGAGATATAATGTAAATGGAATTCTATTTATTTCAGCATATCATTTTATCTCCACTACAGTTACTGATAGCGGGAATCGCCTGGGTGACTGGATACAAGGGGTCCTTTGAGTTCCAACCTGGCAAGATGTATACTGATGATATTGACTACACCACTATGAGATCGGTGAGTACTGGGTGTGCTCTCTCTCTCTCTCTCTCTCTCTCTCTCTCTCTCAAGCAAGTTTCATACCCACATGTTTATTTCATTTCACTAATTGGTACTGAAGGCAAGGTTATTTTCTGTCCCCTATTCTCCACCTTACTGTCCCAGTTTATTAAGAGTGTGTCTCATTTTTGGCTTTATCAAATTTAGTGTCCGTTTGGGGAAATAATACTGCTCAATTTTCTTCCTCCTCCTCCTCCTCATCATCATCATCATTATCTTTTTCTTCCTCTTCTTCCTCCTCTCCTCCTCCGCCTTCTCCTCCTCCGCCTTCTCCTCCTCCTCCTCATCATCATCATCATCATCATCATCAGCAGCAGCAGCAGCAGCAGCAGCAGCATCTTCTTCTTCTTCTTTTTCTTCTTCATCTCCTCCTCTTCCTCCTCCTTCTCCTGTCTCCTCCTCCTCTTATTCTTCGTCCCTCTTCTCCTTCTAAGTCGAACAACTCTGAAGCTCTTATATTATATTCTGAAAATCACCAGGCCTTCTTAAATTGTACAGTATCTCTGTTTTTCATAAGCGATTGTTCACTTTCTCTTTATTGATCGTAAGAAGGTGATTGATAGTTATGTCCCCCATCTCTGTTTTGGAAATTCTATAATCTTTACAATATTATGGGAGGAAACATAAATATACAATTATTCTCTCTCTCTCTCTCTCTCTCTCTCTCTCTCTCTCTCTCTCTCTCTCTCTCTCTCTCTCTCTCTCTCTCTCTCTCTCTCTTCACAGATGATGTCAATAGTGGGAGCCAGTTTGGTGCCTCTGTCTTTCCTGATGGTGTGGGAGCTCACCTTCTCACTCCCTGCCTCAGCCATGGCCGCCTTTTGCGTACTTTGTGGTGAGTTTTAACACTATAAAGTTACGTGTAAGTACTGTATATTTACGTGTATTAAAGCGACAGACTTCCACAAACCTGAGATGGGCAGGAAGGCTCTACTGTTATGTTAAGCACTTTTTCCCATGTCCAGAAAAGCAGGTAGGCAGTAGGCTTGTAGTGGGAGATGTACATAGGGAAATTTGCAGGAGTTTTAGTCTTTTTTAGTTAGAGAGTCTGTATATTTCAGTGAGAGAACCAACAGGGCCAGAGTACAAGAAGGATATATTATTGCACCCAGTTCAGTTTCCGTCTTCAGTTGTAATCGAACCCTTCAGAGGACTGGTAAACGCACACGTTACCAACCCGACCACCACATGACAACATTCATTCCTGCTGGATGGTCAGGAATTGTAGACTATGAGTGCCTTCAAGTATTAAAGTAGTGTGATGAGTGAGGAAGAAGTATTGGAGGATGAAACCTGAGAGTACAGTAAGATATGGATGTTTGCTGGCACACTGAAGGCAGCTGAGTATGGAATTTAAAAAGTTGCTGCATGAGAATATTGTGATCCCCACTCTAAAGGATGGAAGTGAATCTTGGACACTGTTGAAAGGATACAAGTCAGGAGTAACAACAGTGGAAATTGGTGATCTGGGAGGAGCATGTGGAGTTATATGGTGAGCCAGAGAATTGAGGAAGTAAAGAAACGGTGTGGTGTTATCACGGGTGGATCCAGGAATTTTCGGTGGGGGGGTCTGATTCGCTGATTCAACCAAAGACTTGGCGCGACACACTGATAATTCAATGTTCAAATTGCCTCTTTATTCAGTGATGCATGGCCGGTGGGGGGGGATGCATCCTCCCTCTCCCCCCTCCCCTGGATCCATCCTTGGGTGTTATGTGGATGTGACTGAGAGTAGCCTATGAGCTGTAGTCAGAAATGGTTTCACCATGGGAAAAGGATGGTAAACGAGTGACTGACTAGAAGAGTGTATGTGAGTGAGGTGGATGGATGAGGCAGAGAGGAGGACCAAGGATTAGATGGTGAGGTGGAACAATACTGATATTTTTGTTGTTATGATAATGCGTGTGACATTCTCTGTCTCTGTCTGTCTGTCTGTCTGTCTGTCTGTCTCTCTTTCTCTCTCTCTCTCTCTCTCTCACAAGATACCATTCCCAACAGATACATTCGTGCATCGCCTCAACACACTAGTCCTCCTGGACCCGCCCCTCCTCGCCTCCATGCTGGCTTCTGTATACGGTTCTCTGAAGGTGCACAATCTCAGCCACAGGTAAGTCTAGTCTAATTGGTTCTGGAAAATTCGTAGCACCTTCTCCTCAGCGCTTTATTATTTCGTTTGTTCGTATTCCAAGTGGATTTTGAGTTTCCGTAACACTTCTTCATTGGAGATTTAATATATACTGTATATATATATATATATATATATATATATATATATATATATATATATATATATATATATATATACAGTTTATGTATATATACATATATATACAATTCCACCTTAGACGATTCCGGTGCTGTTCCTCCATCACTTCCTGCCTCTGACTTCCTCATGGCTGACATTAAAATTTCTTCAGCTGATGTATTTTCTGCCATCACTGACCTCAATACTAACAGGGCATATGGTCTTGATGGAGTCCCTCCTGTTGTTCTCAAGAACTGTGCTTCTGTGCTTACACCCTGCCTAGGCAAACTCTTTCGCCTTTGTCTGTCAACTTGTACCTTTCCTTCTTGCTGGAAGTTTGCTCTCATTCAGCCAGTCCCAAAGAAGGGTGACCACTCCCAACCCTCCAACTATCGTCCAATTGCTTTAACATCCTGTATTTCAAAAGATTTCGAGTCAATTCTCAATAGAAAAATTTTAAGGCATCTTTCCTATCACAACCTTCTTTCTGATCGTCAGTACGGGTTCCGTCAGGGACGCTCCACTGGCGATCTTCTCACCTACCTTTCAGACTCATGGTCATCCTCCTTTCGAGACTTTGGCGAAAGCTTTGCCATTGCACTTGACATCTCAAAGGCTTTCGATCGAGTCTGGCATATATCTTTAATTTCTAAACTGCCCTCTTACGGTTTCTATCCTTCTATCTGTGCCTTCATCGCTAGCTTCCTTTCTGGTCGTTCTATAGCCGCTGTTGTAGACGACCATCGTTCTTCTCCTAGATCTGTCAACAGTGGTGTTCCTCAGGGCTCTGTCCTATCACCAACTCTCTTCCTTTTATTCATCAATGACCTTCTAAGCTCTACATCTAACCCTATCCACTCATACGCTGATGACTCCACCCTTCACCTTTCCATTCGGTTCCCGCAACGCCCATCTCAGCAGTTACTTCAACAAACAAGGGATGAGGCTATGGCACACCTAATGTCTTACTTGGCTCGTATCTCTGACTGGGGTAAAAATAATCTTGTTGTTTTTAATGCATCTAAGACTCAGTTCTTACACCTATCAACCCGTCAAAATCTTCCACAGGTATACCCACTAATGTTTAATAATATTCAGCTTAATCCTGCATCATCCTTGAACATGCTTGGGGTTTCATTTACTCAGGACTTATCTTGGAAAGATCATATTACATCTCTTGTAAAATATGCTTCCAAGAGATTGGGTGTGCTTAGCCGACTCCGTTCTTTCTTTACCCCTGCACAATTGTTGACTCTATACAGGGGTTTTATCCGCCCCTGTGTGGAGTACAACTCTCATGTGTGGGGAGGCTCCCCACATACAGCTTTTCTCAGTAGGGTGGAGTCAAAGGCTTTTCGTCTCGTTAACTCTCCTCCTCTTACTGACTTCCTTCAACCTCTGTCTCTTCGCCGCACTGTTGCATCTTTATCTCTTTTCTATCGCTACTTTAATGGTCACTGCTCCTCTGAACTGTCTGCATGCATTCCTCCACCTCTACGACGGGCGCGTAGCACAGGTCTAGCAGCAAACTCTCAT
The DNA here is from genome assembly GCF_032717465.1 of Coenobita brevimanus. Lineage (NCBI taxonomy): Eukaryota > Metazoa > Arthropoda > Malacostraca > Decapoda > Coenobitidae > Coenobita > Coenobita brevimanus. The sequence continues at coordinate 37,430,290 of NC_137019.1, forward strand.
CCCTTTTCTGTCCAACTCTCTAATGCAAGAGTTAACCGTTACTCCCAGTCCTTCATTTATGCAACAAGTCAGGTCTGGAACTGTCTCCCTCTGTCTGTATTTCCTGCTGCCTATGATCTCCAGTCTTTCAAACGCAGTGTGTCCAGGCATCTCAAAATGAACGGATCTTGAATTTGGCTCTCTTTTGTATTTTGTTTTTCTCTTGGAGGGAACTGTTATTGCGAGTTCATGGCCTTTGGTTTCTTCTTCCTCGCATAAAATATATATATATATATATATATATATATATATATATATATATATATATATATATATATATATATATATATTGCCAGACTCCACAATCCCGTACGGGGGTGGCCATTTGACTCTGAGTTATTTGTTTTACAGGGAGGGGCACTAACCCTTCACCAATCCACTTGACACGTAGGAAGCACGTATGGTTTGGTTATATGGGTACCACCCTGCGTTGTAAATGGTTTTTTGGCTTATATATATATATATATATATATATATATATATATATATATATATATATATATATATATATATATATATATATATATATACATGGTATAAGTCGATGAGGAATAGGCACTGCGAAATTTATGAACCAACTACAACTACGGCCTTGTTTCCCTTTCTAAATGTCCTTGGTGACTTCCTAGCACCTTTTCTTTGAGGATTATTGTGCCTTTTACCCTTCAGCATTCTCCTGTAATGTATGTTGTCTATATAGCTTTGATATCAACATGGTTTATACCAGCAGAATACAGTGGGATATTGAGGTCCAGTGTGCAGAATAAATCGCTAAGGAAGAGATGCTACGAAACTCCTATACCAGTTAGAATACGACCGTATGGTACCACGATTTTGAGGTTCCCATCCAGTTAGTAAAGAGGAAGATTTTTGCTTTACGAACTTTGTGCGTGTGTGTGTGTGTGTGTGTGTGTGTGTGTGTGTGTGTGTGTGTGTGTGTGTGTGTGTGTGTGTGTGTGTGTGTGTGTGTGTGTGTGTGTGTGTGTGTGTGCGCGCGCGCGCGTCACCTTTGAGTTTTAACCCCTTAACTGCAATAATGTCTTCTTTATCTCACACGTACTGCCAACTGACGATTTTATTCAGCTTAGGAGAGCCCCAGGTAGTGAAGGAATTATTAAGCACTATATGTAACTCCTCCAGTAAAAAACTCTGTCCTGAGCTTAATAAAACCGTCTGGAGGTGATAGGAATAAATCAGTGAAGTCGTCGGCCTAAGTAGGTTAATGCAATGAAAAAAAAAAAAATGTTGCTATTTATTGTGGTTGGTTTTGCTGGCCTCAATTGGGCGTGAACTCTGTGGACTGTAGGTTGAAGTTGTCCTTTTCCTGCAATGTATCATTATATTTTCGGGGGATGATGTGGGGATTGTGGAACATTGGCATAACACCACCGCTTACAGGCGTCCCTCTCCTGCACCACACGCACACACACCAAAAAAAAAAAATGAGTACCTTAATCTTTGTAGCTTTTACAGAGACCCCTCCATGAGGTGGCACTGATATAACCGGGCGATGGAGCTGTATACAACGCCTTTCAGCTTCCTCCTTGTACTCCGGAAGAAGAATGATGGACTGCAGAGGAGGAGTAACCTCAGCCTATAGTCCACTGGGTTCACAATCAAATGAACCTGAGTGGGTACAACTACTGCTGCTTCTGTCTGGTGCGGACAAACTTGCACATTAAATTCAGGCTGATATTAGACGATATTCTTATGAACGCACGTATTCGATTAGAGCTAGTCCATCCATCCATCAAGTTTTTTTTTTTTTTTTCAACAAACGGGTAGAGTTACAGGACTAGGCTATTCACCTGCGACATATAAGGCGAGCGTGACCAGTCTTGCTCGTCCTTGAATGACATTTTGTGAGCAATAAGCCCTAAACAACTCTCTGATTTAGCTCATTACGAGTTCTATCCATTCAGAGCATCCTAACCCGGTATATCACCAGGAGCAACTTGGCTATATGGGCACGATTTTGCTGAGCTGAGAGGAATCTTATAAGTTAACGCCTGCAGTACGATGGTGTGCTTTAATATTTTATTCTTGTACCTACATATGATATTTAACCGAGGGAAAACCTCTCCTTCTCAGGGGATTACTGGAGGCTAAAAATAATTCCTGACATACTTTGAATAAAATCGTATATGGATGGTAAGAATAGAACACAAAGGACGTCATCGCAGTGTAGTGGTTTAAGAGTTGACGATCGTTGCTTCTTCAAGAAACATGAAATTAACCCTTCTGTAATGGAGAGTCGATTATGCATTTGTCTGCACACTTATCTTGCAACTGGAAGAACCCGAGTTTCAGACTCTTGGGCAACCAGAAAGACAACAAAAAACCTTACTGTAACATCGACTACTGTAGATATTATTCTAGAGGAAGACTAGGATTCATAAAAAAAAAAAATGATCATATGTCTTAATTGCCACAATTTTGGTCAGCTTATGGGATTTTCTTGTGCTTCTTTCTTACCAAGTTGTTTGTGTATTAAGGAAGTTATTGTTCTCCTATATGTTATTTATGCAATCTGTGCCAGCATTAGAAGGATGTAAATAACATAAAACAGCCTGTTAAGGTGTAACATGGAACAAATCAACAAGGAAGAGGTGTTGGGAAATCTAACTCCACGGGGTACGACCCAGTGACCTTCGTGCAGTCGACAGGCATTAACCCAAGCCTTGTATTTTTGTCTGTGCTTCAAGGTCGTGGAGTGTAAGGTGGTGGGGATGGCTGACGTTTACTGGGCTGAGTCTTGGCACAGTTGTAAGCATCAAGTACGTTGGCTTGTTCACCGTAGCCACCGTTGGTCTACACACAGCCTACCAACTCTACACCATCGCTGCTGACCCTACAAGGCCTGTGGTTAGTACTCCTCACTGTACTTCTGTAATGTAATGCAATGTAATGCAAACTCGTGAGTCATATGGAATTACTGTAAGCGCCAAGGAGGCTTCATGGCATCTCGTCCTTGGCTATTTATTTTGCAAAATTATAATATGTTAACTTTCTCTTGCACATTTTATATATATCTCTTCAATATCGACATATACTGAATCACTGGCCCAACATAAAGGAGGACTCTCAGATGCAAGGCCTAGAATAACTCGCAAAGGAAGATGTGTTACGAAATCTCAAAAGACCGTGATCTCGTGTACTTAGGTTTTCTAGAACCTCTTTTTTAGCCATGTATCTTCAATCACAAGACCCCAATGACGCGTTCTTCTATTTCGTCTTTGCTACCTACAGGTGATTAAATTAATTTTAGGCGAGATTTCTGGTGATGGACGAGTTAATGAAGACTGAACCGAACCCCTCCAGTGGTAAAAGTCTCTCTATATCTTGAGTAAAATCGACTGGTGGCAGCATGAATAAAATATAAATCCGCCAGTTGATTAAGGGGATTAATATAACACATCAGTATCACCTTTCATGCAATTGATATCTTTTCCACACCTACGCTGATTACATGGATTAAATGCAGTATTATATAAACATGTCATATGCACAAGCTATACTCTGATCACTTTGCCTTGGCCTAGAATTGCCATCTCTCTATCTTCAGTGCCGAGTCATATTAACAGACCAACACTAGAATATGATGCTAGTCACGTAGAAGTACTGCAGAAAGGATGTAGGTCCATAGTAAGAGTATTGTTTTGTTCTGCCACTGAGCTGCGTTAAGTAAGCAGAAGAGGGATGAAAATTTGGGCCAAGTTAAAGTGAATGGACTATAACAAGGAAGAGATGCTTGAAGCTCTCCTAAATCGACGAGAATTTGCATGACCCTCGTGCAGTTGATATGCATTAATCTTGAGTCTCCTTTTCCTCACAGTGGGTAGTGCTGCCTCACGCCATGGCCCGAGGGACAGTGCTAATTCTGGCACCCTTAGCCGTTTACGTCACCGCCTTCCTCATCCACTTCACCATCCTCACTAAGTGGTATGTCTCATGAACGGCCATATCGTAGTATTATACCCTTTTTACTCTAACTTGGCCTAATCTTGCCATCTTCCAATCTTAAATATTGAGGTGCAACAATGCTAGTCACGAAAAAGTGATATGAAGTGGATGTACAGCTGTAAAAAGGTCATACTGTGCCACTGAGCTATGTGAAATAAGTTGTAAAAGGACGAAATTCTGAGTCATCTGAAGGTAAAAGGGTTATAGCTGGAACTCAGGGCTAAACTGAACATGAACCCAATGGACTGTCTTCTTCTGTAGTCCACCGTCCTCCTTTCGGGGAAGTATGGGGGAAGAATGACCTTTGTGTCACTGGGCAGCTTCAGCGTCTAGTCATGTCGGTGCCACCGCATGAAGGCGTCCCTCTCCAGGACCTCCATAGCAGTAATTACTCTAATCTGAATAAAAAAGTCAGATGGTGGCAAGTGGAAAATGAAAACGAAATATCCGGGGGGTTCAGAGGGACCCATTCAGCCTGGAGACGTCTTTTTTTCCCTAGGTTCTTGTGAAACGTGGAACCAGTAGACTGCATGTCCTACAGCCACCATCATCCTTTAGGGAGGTAGGGAGTTAAGGGACATTTGTATACCCAAGCAATGGAGCCACCAAGTTATATGGGTGCAGCCACGTGAAGGTGTCCCTGCCCAGCACATTCTTCCGTTGTATTCTTTCAATCTGACTATTTTATTCAGATCAGGATAGACGTTTCGAACTGAAACGGTTAGATACAGGCTTCATTGACATCTTCAGTACGAGAGGCCTTCTTCAGTTTAATAAAAAAAAAATCGTCTGATGGAAGACTTAGCTAAGAAGGATGTCACTCAGGTATACGAGGTTTACCCATGACGACTTTTTTGTTCTTGCTGCTGCCAAACGACCTTCATTCAGATTAGATATTAATCCTCTCGTCTTGGATGCTTTTTAGCCTTTTTGTACCTTTGCCTGTATCTTACCCTATATCTTATCCTTACACTTAGAGAACAAGAATCTATCCTAGGCTGAGCAACACAGTCTAGCTGAAGTAACAGTTGAAATAAAAACACGTCCCTGGTCTGAATAAGTTAAAACTGAATGGTTGACGGTGGAAGCAGGCCAGTATAATTCGACGGTCATTTATGGAACTCCTATAAGACGTTCACTTCAACTGGGTGTAAATATGCCCAGTCTCCATTTTCAATGCTGAGCTTTAACAGGAGATTAACACTAGAATATGGTGCTAGTCAAGAAGAAGAGTTATGGGAAAGGTATAGAGCAGTTGCATTGTTCTTTCCTGCCAGTGAACTGCATTATAAGCTGCAAAAGGAAAGACATTTTTGCCTGATTAAAAGGCAGCAATTATACAGAGGGATTTAACGTGGTCCATCGTGATCAAAAATTTCAGAAAAAATAGGTAAAAAAAAAATATGGAGACTACCACTTTTTCTTCGGTAGCAGAAAGTATTGTATTATTGGTGGCTTGCAGGTTTCTTAACAACTCATTCTTAGTGATTCGTTTTGCCTGATACACCTTATATATTATTCTGTGTGTTACTGCTGCAAGCTTTGGGGTATTAAGGCGATATATATAAGATACATGAGAGTGCTAAGATGCAAGATGGAAAAAAAGGCGCTAAGGAAAAAATGCTACGAAGCCTCCTATGCCTTATTAAATTTCGCTGTGAATAATACAGCCAAAATTCACGCGCCAAATTATCTGTCGTCAGAAAATACACTTTCTTTATAGGGAGTTTATTATAAAATTTACGATTACCTTAATATTTTTTTTTTCCATGAAGGAGAGCGAGAGACTAACAAGGAGAGTATTTATGACTGACGTGGAGGGGGGGTAAGGGAGGAGGTGGCCGAGGATGAGATGGGGGGGATGGAGTGAAGAGGTGTATGAGAAAAGGGGGTGTGAGCTGGGGGGAGGGCAGTGAAATGGTTGGGAATAGGACGACATGGAGGCGATTAGTTTGTGGCCACCACTTACGGGATTGAGGCGTCTGGCAATAGACAGATAGACAAGGAAAAGGGAGCACAAAATCATCCTATTATGCTTGTTCTTCCTGCAAAACGAAACTTTTAGTTACGACAAGGAATTATATCAAGCTTTTTTTTTTTTTTTTTTTTTTTTCCCAGGAAGGTGAATGGTGGCGGATTCTACCATACCAAGTTCTTTGCAGCGTTTGATGACACGGAATATGACAACGTGACCTTCCCTGAATGTGAGCATAGTTTCTCTCCCTCCCTCCCTCTCTCTCTCTCTCTCTCTCTCTCTCTCTCTCTCTCTCTCTCTCTCTCTCGCTCTCTCGCTCTCTCTCTCTCTCTCTCTCTCTCTCTCTCTCTCTCTCTCTCTCTCTCTCTCTCCCCTATTCTTTTTCTATTTAATCATCAGTTCATCTATCTAGCTATCTATCACTGTCAACCTATTGATCTATTTGTTAATGTATTTTTGTCAGTCTGGCTATTCATCTCTCTCTTTCTTTCTTTCTCTCTCTCTCTCTCTCTCTCTCTCTCTCTCTCTCTCTCTCTCTCTGCGGACATAGAAGTTTGTTTATCTCTTCCTTTACCTAATCATATGTCTATTTCTTTTATGTGTGTGTCTATTTGTGTATTTATTTATTAATTAGTGTTAAGTTTACCTTTGAGTCCGTTTACCTACGTATGTGTTTATTAATCTCCTGGTCTCTTTAATTTTGTCTTTCATTCTGTCCACTAGTATGTACATTTTTTATCAGGTACTGCCTTTTTTACTATATATGTCCGTTTGTTCCAGCGTAAGTCTTTCAATCTGTCTCTTGATCTATATGTCGGTCAGTCTCTCCATCTGTCTATTTACAGGATGTTAGTATAAGAATGAAAGCTTCAAACATGGACTAATAACAGAAAATCTCTTGGAGAAGAAAAAATGGAATCACTCATTTTTCACTCGTAAGGTCTTTAGTAACCTTTGCTCCGAGCCATTGATATTTGTGTTCATATTGCATTTATTATCAGAATTAGAGTAAGAATAACATGACCTTTCTCTGATGTTTCCTGTGACACCCAATAAAATACTATCAGTCAGTCTCTGCACTTCAGCCTATTAGCTAGTCTATAAATAATAATAATAATAATAATAATAATAATCTGTAGCTAATCATCAATCTCCCTATATATTTCAGATGTTCACTATGGTGCCAACCTTACCATTCAGAGCAGCCGGCCTCTATGCGGGTACCTTGAATCTTGGTATGATCTTTTCCCAGCTGCATGGACTGCCCCCTGCCAACAAGTTACCACGGCCACCATTAGAGATGATGAAGCTCTTACATGGTGAGTTACGATTTGCCTGTAGCAGAATCTGAGACTAAAGTTCATCCACGTTTCCACTCGTCTGTCTCACATTTAAGGAATTTGTCTCTTTCCTCCCTGATGCATCATGTAAAAAAATCACTATCTATGGGCAACTGAGAAATGTACCAAGCCCCTCTTAGCCTTGAAATACTATAGAACAGAAGAGGAAAGTGGGAAGCAGCGTGGGTGGAATGTTAGACGAAGTTTTGCCCTTGACGGAACCTCTATAGATGATGAGACTTTTACATGGTTAGCTACGAGCAGGTTGTAGTTAGAAAACATACCACTGTAACGTTACGCTAGTCCGTTGTGGTGTGGTGTAGTTTTCATCAATATTACTTCAGACCTACTTTGGGTGATGTGACTATTCCCTCGTCTTCCTCCTTGAATCCCCACCATAACTCTCTTTCTGGGCACTCAGGTGATCGAGTCAGTAAAGCTTGTAGCTTCTAATCCTTCTAGTCTCGAATTAAATATATCCAGACTGTAGACTTTTAACTGATTCTTTCTTATGTCTTCTTAAAATTAACTCTTCCTATATCCAGACGACTCTGTACAACTTAGAAATGATTTGTGTTGGTGAAATTGTTAATGCAGACTGGATCAATACCTTACAATCCGACAGATCTCTCCTAAACTGAAAAAAAATTATACTGATGTACCGAGAATATAACAAAAATACATCATCGGATTGGAAGGATAAAATGGGCACAGCAGTATGCTTTTTGATGTGTTCTTATGTCATCACACCCTGTAATAGTCCCCATTATAAGCTACAGACTCTCACTCACACTTGACAAATTACCACGCGCACGTCTCGTCCTGCCAAAAGCCGTCCACACTTATCCCTATGTGAAGCATTCGGTTGAGACGAATCTCTTCTCCAGTGACAGAAAATAGTGTCTTTTGGCTCCATGGATCAGGTAACCTTCACGACACGTATTGCACGGCTTGAAATTGTGTAGCAGAGATGCGCGCTTGTGTTACGTGTGCAAGCCAGCCACAATATTACGTACGTACATCTGCTAACTTCTCATTTTTATAACATCCATTTTTCTCTTGTTAATGTTCATCCATACTTTTCTTCACCTTTCAGGACCATTAAGAAAGTGGATCTCGACGCTGGTTCCATATTCGATGGTTCAGACCCCGGCCAGCCTCCTTTACTTGTCCGATCTGGCGACCATGTGATGTTAACTCACGCCGCCACGGGACGCTCCCTTCGTTCCCATGGTCACCGAGCACCCATCACCAAGAGGCACTACCAAGTCTGTGGCTATGGCGATGTAAGTGGACTTGGTGACTGTGGAAGCAAACGCAGTGCAGTATATATTTTTCATCATCATCATCATCATCATCATCATTCCCTTTTTCCATGTATGAGATCTATTCAGCAGAAAGATAAATAACTGTCACCATATGTAACTCTGATACGAAGATGGTTGTGGGTATTGTGGTTATGCACGTAGGTTCAGTATATATAAACGGTGTCAAAAAACTTGCTTGGTTTGCAAAAATGTATCACGTGTATGTTTTCTGTTTAGTGAAAAGGACTGGAAAAAAAAAAATCAGGAGGTATTCTTTCATAGAGGAAAAGTGCGTCTCAGTAAATCGCTTTTGTGTCAAATTGTCCGCCGTAAAGTTGCTCTACCTAGCACACACTGCCCTCTCCATCCCATTCCTCCACCTCATCGTCTGTCTTTCCCTTCCTCTCCCTTTTCCTCGTCACTCATATTCACTCATGTAGTCAGTCTCTCAATCTCCATCACCTCCACATGACCAAAGCTGTTTTTATAAGCAATACATTTTTGTAAACCCAGGAGGACTCTGTAGATACCCTGTCTTTCTCAGGTAGGGGAAAAATCATTGTCGTAGAGAAGCAGAGCTGTAACATTAACAATAGCTATTTGCCCCATTGTTGAAGTTCTTTTCTAATTTCGTTGCAGCAGCGGTAGCAGTTATAGTAGTAGTAGTAGTAATAGTAGTAACAGTAGTAATTGTTGTTGTTGTTATTGTTCTTGTTGTTTTTGTTGTTGTTGTTGCTGCTGCTGCTGCTGCTGAGTAACCGCTGCCTGTTTGGTAGCGCAAACTCATCAACTGTAGGCAAGCAAACGCCCCTCCAGGACCATCCCATGCAATGAACCACGTCCCCTTGCGGCAGACAACGACAGTAGTAGTAGTAGTAGTAGTAGTAGTAGTAGTCAGAAAAAAATTATCAGCTGAGTCTTAAACAGTAGATATGGAATCGTGGAGTGAATATAGCAGATTGTATTGTTCAGTGTATGCCCATAATTAAACAAAGCAAATTATAAAGAGAACAACTGCATATTAAAGGCAACATTCGTGTGTGTGTGTGTGTGTGTGTGTGTGTGTGTGTGTGTGTGTGTGTGTGTGTGTGTGTGTGTGTGTGTGTGTGTGTGTGTGTGTGTGTGTGTGTGTGTGTGTGTGTGTGTGTGTGTGTGTGTGTGTGTGTGTGTGTGTGTGTGTGTGTGTGTGTGTGTGTGTGTGTGTGTGTGTGTGTGTGTGTGTGTGTGTGTGTGTGTGTGTGTGTGTGTGTGTGTGTGTGTGTGTGTGTGTGTGTGTGTGTGTGTGTGTGTGTGTGTGTGTGTGTGTGTGTGTGTGTGTGTGTGTGTGTGTGTGTGTGTGTGTGTGTGTGTGTGTGTGTGTGTGTGTGTGTGTGTGTGTGTGTGTGTGTGTGTGTGTGTGTGTGTGTGTGTGTGTGTGTGTGTGTGTGTGTGTGTGTGTGTGTGTGTGTGTGTGTGTGTGTGTGTGTGTGTGTGTGTGTGTGTGTGTGTGTGTGTGTGTGTGTGTGTGTGTGTGTGTGTGTGTGTGTGTGTGTGTGTGTGTGTGTGTGTGTGTGTGTGTGTGTGTGTGTGTGTGTGTGTGTGTGTGTGTGTGTGTGTGTGTGTGTGTGTGTGTGTGTGTGTGTGTGTGTGTGTGTGTGTGTGTGTGTGTGTGTGTGTGTGTGTGTGTGTGTGTGTGTGTGTGTGTGTGTGTGTGTGTGTGTGTGTGTGTGTGTGTGTGTGTGTGTGTGTGTGTGTGTGTGTGTGTGTGTGTGTGTGTGTGTGTGTGTGTGTGTGTGTGTGTGTGTGTGTGTGTGTGTGTGTGTGTGTGTGTGTGTGTGTGTGTGTGTGTGTGTGTGTGTGTGTGTGTGTGTGTGTGTGTGTGTGTGTGTGTGTGTGTGTGTGTGTGTGTGTGTGTGTGTGTGTGTGTGTGTGTGTGTTTGTGTGTGTGTGTGTGTGTGTGTGTGTGTGTGTGTGTGTGTGTGTGTGTGTGTGTGTGTGTGTGTGTGTGTGTGTGTGTGTGTGTGTGTGTGTGTGTGTGTGTGTGTGCAACCAAAAATTTCTCAAAGTGCGGAGGAGAAACTTTTCAGGAAGAATGTGAATTTATTATCTCCTGATGAGATGATATTACGGTCTTGCATTTTCTTCTTTATACTTGCTGAAATTCCATCCACTGAACATTTGAAGACAGGGGGGACTACGCAGCACTTCCTTCGTGGCGATTTATTTTACCGATTGCGCCTAAAAATTATCTTGTTTATTATTGGTATCTTTTAAATAATGATATGATTTGCATCAATAACACACGAGAGGATAATGAGGTGTAAAGTGAAAAAAAAAAAAAATAATTGAGGAACGGGTGCTACGAAATTTCCAAGGCTACTTACATGATTCCTGGGCCCGTATTTCCGTGTTGTCTGGAGGCTTTCAGATAGATATTTCTTAATGCTTTAGCCTGAATAATAAACCTAGCCATTCTCTTGTGCAGTTCATGTCTTTCAAATACTGACAGAGTGCAGACGTAATTTGCAAAGGAATATTATTGTGCCCAACGCAGAAAAAAACTGGCAAAGAGGAAACGTTAGAGAAGCTTTTACATGAGATCTGGAGAGGGACGCCTTCTTGTGGTGGCGCTGATGCATCTGGCCGGAGGTCCTGCTTAGATGCACAAACATCCCCCAGCTCCCCCACCACCCTAAAGGAGGATGGTGGGGTGCAGCACTTGCTTCCTGCGTTCCATTGGATTCATGTTCAGAGGAACAAAAAATCTTAGTGACCATAGTAAAATAATATTAGGTTGAATCAGTCTTCTGCAAGAACACGTAATATTGGATACATAATCTTCTCGTGTCTCTAAATCTTACAGACAGACAGACAGACAGACAGACAGAAGGACAGACAGACAGACAGGGAAGTTAATTACGACTAAGAACTCATCGTGAATATGTTTGAGCAAACCAGTCACTTTTCACTTTAGTCAGGATGATGCAGAGGGATCAGTGGGGATATGGAGGCTGGAGGTGCATGGTGCAGAGGACGGACACCCCTTACCATCATCAATACGGCTTTCCATAGTCCTGTTACCTTTAAACGATGTTTTGCGCTTACCAGAGACTTTTGAAACTGAAGGGTGCAGATAACTGATTTTTGCCTTACTCTTTATTTAATTATATTCTTTACCTGTTTACCTATTAAATTTTTCCTATTATCTCAACTTTCTTCCATTATCTTTAGACGATTTTCTGTAGCTTTCGGAAGATTTCCTTCGAGGTAATTAGCCGGAAATAAGAAGAAAATCATCCATACCACTTGTATCTCAATCATAACCAGTTTCTTACTCGTCAGGATGGGGCAGGTGGGCCAATGGAGACGTGGAAGCTGGAGGTGGTTGGTGCTGAGAACGGTACACCTCTTACCATCATCAACACCGACTTCCGCCTCAAACACCACAAACTGAACTGTTACCTCAAGGCCAACGAGAAAGTCCAGCTGCCCAAACAGTGGTGAGTGTACGAGAGAAAGTGCAGGGGTGAGTGAGTGATGAGTGAATGATGAATTGTTGACTCGAGGGCAATTAAAATGGTCAACTACCCAAACAGTGGTATGTGATTAAAAGACTAACAGTATATCATTTTTGTTTTGATAGGGATATATGCTTGAATAATGACTTTTTTTTTTCAGGATAGTAGACAGACTTTTATATGATTAGTTATATATTTCATCGCTTGTTTACCAGGAGTGTAGATGACGACAAAGTTTTTATATGCTTGGGTTTAACAGCATTTAACCATTCGTTTATCATGATAGTAAATGGAAAAAGAACTTTTTACACGAATTTAACTCACTCGATGTAGTGCTGCTCTCGGGTGTCTGCTCTTTCCTCCCCTCCATCCTTCTTTCCTTCTATCCTCTTCTGTCTTTCTTTCCTTCATTCTTTCCTCGTCCTTCTGCCTACGAGTGACTTTACACTCCCTCTTCTGTTTTTCTTTCCTTCATTCTTTCCTCTTCCTTCTGCCTGTGGGTGACTCTACTGTACACTGAGTGACAAACCAAATGGTTTTCTGTACACCAGGAAACCATTTACTACGCTGGGTGGTAACCATATAACCAAATGTTGGCGCTTGGTGGTTTAGTGGGTAATTACGGCACTCCAGTCGGATTGAGCCGGTGCAGGTTTTCTATCCAAAGGGTGATTGGGGCTTGTTGCTCACGTAATGCCACTCAGGGATGAGTGAGGTTGGTCACTCTCATCTTAAATGTCAGGACCAACTTGCCTAGTCCCGGTGCTCCTGCGCTCCTCATGGGACAACGTACGACTGGATGATGGATGGATGGAATTTAACAATACTTTATCATTTGCTTATCAGGCTAGTAGGTGGAGATAGATTTGTAATACCAAGGCAAGATAAAGAATGACGAGGTGGTCCAGTCTGAAAACCGTATTCCATGTAGCATAAGAGGCTTCGTAGCACCTCAACCTCATCGATTTTTTTTTTCCATGTTGCACGGTAACAATCTCTCGTATGTTTTTCGTATCGTTTTATTCTAGTCTAGCGTCGTGCGACTCAAACAAAAATAATTTTATTGCTTTTTTTTTTTTTTAAATTCATTTCACACACAGCTCTCCTCACACCATCTTTCCAACTTCCAGGGCGTTCAACGGAGCCAAGGAGGTGACGTGCACGAGAAATGGTGACCAGCCGGGACTAGAGTGGCATATAAACTGGAATACCAGTCCACTGTGTAAGTACGTTCCCTAGAGCCCAGTGTGTAAATCCAATTCCTGAAGCCCGTTGCTTTCCTTTAATATGGGATGGGATTCTCAAATATACTTACGGCTGATTCCTTGCCGTAGCTTGAATCTGATTTGCAGGAGGAGCTAGACACACAGGAAGATTCTGCACTCTTTGGTCTTTGTTCTTCCCACAGAAAACAAGTAAAATATCATGATCAGTATCAGCTTGTAACTAGATGACTGTGTTTCTGCCGCACCCACCGGGGTAGCCAGGTCCAGTGCATGTCCCTGCCTGGTTCAGTCACTCACAAATTTAACATGTCCCTGTATCTTTTAGGAGAATTGGGATCATGCGTTTTGAGGATGAGTGTCTAGGGATGAGGAAGGGTTATTTGGTTTGTCTGGTGTGCGTCTGGTGTGTGTCTGGGTTGTGTCTGAGGCGTGTGTGGTGTGCAGGTAGTCGACTGGGTCTCTGCATCGCGTTGGAGTAGCCGTAAATATGACACAAGGGGCCAGGGCAGCATAGTGGCAGTTAGATGTACAGGGACGGCTTGAGAGCCAGAAGGGCGTCATTTAAGAGCTAACCAGTGAATAATTACTTCCTTCCTGTTAGAATACCACAAGCGTGGGTGCGGGTATCAGAGGTGTCCTTTGTCGTTCTGCTTGGAAAAATAAGATATGTGGGCAAAATCATCTCTTTTCCTTCCTTGCACTTCTTGCGAAAACACTAACGACGGGAGATGCTTGTTTTTGAATCCGGACTCTATTCACTCCTACCTATATTCACCACATGGCAGTATTCTGAGCGGCATATGACGCTTCGTAGCATCTCTTCCTTAGCAATTTGTAGGACGTATTCTATTTTACTGTCTATCTACCTGTAGCCAGACGTTTTAGTCCTGGTGAGAATGACCACAGACATATCACTCCCACGTTATCGTTTCCTCTGCCATCAGGTTGTTCTCCCTCCAGTTCACGTAACTCTCGTTCATACTGACTGTGAGATGGAGGGCCATACTCTTGGTGGCTAGGCGTGGGTTCGTAACACCTTTTCCTTTTCATTAAACAATATATATATCAACTCGTTATACTTCGGATACAGTCTAAATCGTTTTAATTTCAACGTGATTTGCCTCAATAACACACAAGAAAATACTGTGTTTGTATGTTACAGAACAGAACCTTAGCGACTTATATATTTCACATTAACATTCTGTTGTATGCTACTTATATCGTTTTAAAGCCTCCATAGTCTAGATCAATAAGTACCCTTTGCACACGACAGTACCGAAGCGAATATCGGCCCGGAGTCGCACGGTGGGCCTGTGGGGTAAGCTGGTACAACAACACCTCAACATGTTTATAGGCAACGCAGTACTGGCCCCGACGAAGGACGAAATGGAACGATCGTCTAGACCTTGGATGTGGCCTACGCTTTGGCAGGTAAACCAAGGAAGTCTGTCTATCTGTCTGCCTCTGTCTATCTATCTGTCTATTTATACCCAGGCGCCTTAATCTCGGAAGTTGCCTCCATGTCTCTCTGTCCTCTGCCATCAGACTGCTTTCCCTCCAGCTCACACAACCCTTAACCTCTTTACCTGCTCCCTCCATCTCATCAACTTTCTCCCCCTTCCCTTCTTCCCCTCCATCTCACTCACACTCTCCTCATCAGTCTCTCATTCTTCATTCTCTCTACATAGTAACAAGGAGAAAAAATATGGGCAACATAAGGAAGATTGGAAGTATTGGAAGGATAGATAGGAAATTATGAAGAGACAAATATGGAGTGACAGAAGAGTGGACAGAGAGTAACAGAAAAGTAGAGAGGGAGTGCTGGAAAGGTTTTTGATAGAGTGATAACTTGATAGAGAGTGACTGGAGGATATATTAAGAGTGATAGATTAGAAATTAGGGAAAGATATATGGAGAGTGATAGAGATAGATAGGGAGTGATAGACAGATAGGAAGTAATAGAGATAAATAGAGTTATAGAGATATACACAGTAATATATAGATAAAGGTGTGACAGGCATATTCTTGAGAGTTACAGAGACGCAAATAAGGGGTAACAGAAAGTAGAGATAGAGGGTAATAGAGAGTTAATGAGAAAGATAAAGGAAGACAGGAAGAAAAGTAAGGAAATGGGAAGGAAGACGGGCAACAACAGGAAGAAGATCAGATAACAAGGAAAATCAGGTTAAGGACTCTAGCTAGGCAGGCATCACAAATAAAGTGGAGTTACAGAGCTAAGGATATGGGCAGAGAGAGAGAGAGAGAGAGAGAGAGAGAGAGAATGACTGAATGAAGTTGCTTTTTCATTTTCTCCCACTGCAGTTAGTAACAGTTTATCTGACTATGTATACACACGCACACACACACTCACAAATACAGAGAGAGAGAGAGAGAGAGAGAGAGAGAATGACTGAATGAAGTTGCTTTTTCATTTTCTCCCACTGCAGTTAGTAACAGTTTATCTGACTATGTATACACACGCACACACACACTCACAAATACAGAGAGAGAGAGAGAGAGAGAGAGAGAGAGAGAGAGAGGGAGAGAGAGAGAGAGAGAGAGAGAGAGAGAGAGAGAGAGAGAGAGAGAGAGAGAGAGAGAGAGAGAGAGAGAGAGAGAGAGAGAGAGAGAGAGAGAGAGAGAGAGAGGGAGAGAGAGAGAGAGAGAGGTTGTGGGCAGAGTGGGATAGAAGGAAGGTTTACAGTCGAATCAAGTGTAAAAACAAACACACTTGAAATTCTGTAAACCGATACTCTCTGGATGATAGTGGAATATGGTTTTCTATCTAACTATCTATCTATCTATCTATTTATCTATCTATCTATTGTCAGACGCTTTAGTATGTGTTTCTGCCTGGATAAAGAGACAAAAATGCACTAACACTAACGGTCTATTCAGATGTGGTTCAAGAGTCATTTCACTTTCTTTGCGTCATGTAAGGCTTCTCCAATGGGTCGTACTGTATGTGGCTTTAGAGATTTCGTAACAAGTCTTCCTTAGCGATTAATTCTGCATAGTACACCTCAATATCCTCTTGTATGATAATGATGTGATGTATGTCGATAAAAAAGAGATATAAATGCAACACAAGAGATTGCTTAGATGTACAATGAAAAATAAATCGCTAAGGAAGAAATGCTACGAAGCCCCCCATGACACACTGAATAGAGACTTTCATAACTTGGTATGGCATGAGATGGAGGGATGGAGTGGAAAGATATCTGAGAGAGGGGTATGTTAGCTGGGGGGAGGGAAACTAAATGGCGGGGGACAGGGCGACATGGTGGCGATTTGTTTGTGGCCACCCCTGTTTGGATTAAGGCGTCTGGGAATAGATAGATAGAAAGATTGATAGATCTTTTCCAGGCTAGTGTGTTATTTTTCCCACATGGACATTATACAAACCCATCCTTAGTTAGCAAGTTACTGTATAGATTTTACGTCCGTGTTCAGAGACTGTACTTCGATTCAGTAGTTTGAAGAGCATATTAAAACTTCAAACGTTACTTAGTTCTGTGAGAGCAAGTAGGTGGCAAATGCTCATTGCTTTGGAGAGACATAGGGACAACACCTTAGAAATATGCCTGAATCCGCCTCTGACTCACATCACTCCCTTCAGATTGAAATAATGGATGTATGCACTGTGAAAGGGGAGGGAGAGTTCACAGTCGGCATGACCAGCCCGTTCCTCACCTGTCTGAACTTTGCCCTCCCCCCCCCCTCTCTCTCTCTCTCTCTCTCTCTCTCTCTTTCATTTACACTAATTCTCTCTGTACCACCTCCAGGTCCAGACAATGGGTGCATACACTGTGAATGGAGAGGAACAGTTCACAGTAGGGATGACCAACCCGTTCCTCACTTACCTCAACTTGGCCACCCTCCTCGCCACGCCTCTCCTCACCGCGGCACAATCCTTCTGCCTCAAGCGGGAAGTGCGGCACCATCGTTGGCTTGTAGGTGAGCTCTGGAATCAAAGAACCATATATATGTTGTTGGTTTGTTGGTCTTATTCAAAACTATTTCGGGGATTTTGTAACACCTCTTCCTAAGCTATATATTCACTTCCGTATCCTCTTAAATGCTGTTGCTGCAAACTAGGCCGATGATTAAACGATATCAATAATACACAAGATAATGTTAAAGTGCCAAATATATCGCTGTTGACGAGGTGCTACGTGTTCTCTCTACCACTATAGAATGTGGGTCCTTGAGCAAAAAGATCGTGTTAATAAAAGCGAGATGGCAAATGTGTAGGCAAGCCCTCAGTTTCAGGAGACGATGAAGATAGAACGTGTCTGGATTCCCTATATCGTACCTGGGTGCATTGTGCAATTTTGGGTTCAGGCTAATCACATCTAAGAATCTATCCATCCTATTAATGACCTTCAACATTTGCCTTCCCCTTTCGCAGTTTAAGTTTTATTAGTGCAACCGTTGCTACTAACTTTTAATATCCAAGCTGACTAGAACTGTTCGGTATTAGCCATGATAAAATACGGTGAACTATCACTATAGCAAAAGGTCGCCGACACTTCCCTGTCAGCTGTGGCGATGAAAGGTGTTACAGGATATGTTCTAATAACATAATATGAAACACAACTCAAAAAAGGAATGAGAAGGAAGGATGCTTTCTGATGTTCGAGGAGGAATGAGGCATGTGAAAGGCAATATCCAATACCGACAGGGAACTCTCGGTGCACATTTGTTCGTGACTACAGTACATTCTCAGACTGAAGGAGGTTAAAGCACAAATTTCAATACATTACTGGAGCTATGAATTTTCCACTAATAAATTCAACTGCTTCGTACCTGTATAGATGAATCCAATACTTCTGACTGAGACGTATTAAAGTTAACCTATATTACTAATACTTACTCCCCTTAAGTTAATAGCCGATACTTACGTTTTGGCGGGAAAATTGAAAGGTTTAAATATCCCCAAAGTTCAGTGGATCTTGAAAATTAGCCATCAAGATTTCGAGTATTACTGATCTCAGATGATAACTTGTGTACACTAAGGACTTGAATGACACTCAAGAGGAAGGGGTGGGGCTTGTTAGTGTAAGTTAGATTAAGTTAGATTTGTTGGGTTATGTTGGGGTAAGTTAGGTTGAGGTGGTGATGATGATGAGGATAATGATGATGATAGTGAGGATAATGATGGTGATGGTAATAGGGATGATGATTATGATGATGATAAGGATAATGAAGATGATGAGGATCAGGATAATGATGATGCTAAGGATAACGATGAGGATGATGATGATAATGATAATAATGATGATGATGAACTGAAGAACAGTTGTCTTAATGGCATACAGGAGACCATTTAGCATCTCATATCAGCTATCTGGCCAACACATTACACCTTTATACTATCCCGTTTGTTATAGATGCAGCTATATTAATATCAAAACGATAAGAATAACGTACACGACAATATTAGGGCATTATAAGCAAAATAAATCGCTAAGGAACGGGGGCTAAGAAATCTCTTATGCCACACAGAACATGTCCTTAAGGAGAGTTGGTTTGGCTGAGTAGAAGGGCGCTAGTGCAAAGAGAAGTGGTGTTTTGCTTATCATTATTGTTATTATTATGATGATGATGATGATGATGGTGATGGTGATGATGATGATGATGATGATTTTATTATTATTATTATTATTCATTTACCTATTCATTTATCTATTTGTTTTATGAATCAGGAAAGCTGAATGGGGAATCATTCAGTGTATCTAGTTCTTCTCGTGTAAAATCGGATCTGCGTTACGACAAAGAATCAATCAATGGCCAAACGTCTCTTAGGGGTACTGAACCGTCCTGATGGCACAGTGCGAGATCGTAACTATGTCTGCGAATCCGTCCACAGAAAGGTGCCGGTACACAGTGAAGTGGTGCTGGTGGCTGGCGTTATGCTGGGCCTTCCACTACCTCCCCTTCCACTTCATGTCCAGGGTTCTCTACTACCACCACTACTGCCCATCCTACCTCTTTTCCTGCATGATTACAGGTGAGTTGTAACCCATGCTCGTGCCTTCGTTAGCTAAAAAGGGTCCCTCTACACCTTTCCCCTAGTGGTTTATTAATGCATACGGTACGGTAGCATAATGTGTGTGTGTGTGTGTGTGTGTGTGTGTGTGTGTGTGTGTGTGTGTGTGTGTGTGTGTGTGTGTGTGTGTGTGTGTGTGTGTGTGTGTGTGTGTGTGTGTGTGTGTGTGTGTGTGTGTGTGTGTGTGTGTGTGTGTGTGTGTGTGTGTGTGTGTGTGTGTGTGTGTGTGTGTGTGTGTGTGTGTGTGTGTGTGTGTGTGTGTGTGTGTGTGTGTGTGTGTGTGTGTGTGTGTGTGTGTGTGTGTGTGTGTGTGTGTGTGTGTGTGTGTGTGTGTGTGTGTGTGTGTGTGTGTGTGTGTGTGTGTGTGTGTGTGTGTGTGTGTGTGTGTGTGTGTGTGTGTGTGTGTGTGTGTGTGTGTGTGTGTGTGTGTGTGTGTGTGTGTGTGTGTGTGTGTGTGTGTGTGTGTGTGTGTGTGTGTGTGTGTGTGTGTGTGTGTGTGTGTGTGTGTGTGTGTGTGTGTGTGTGTGTGTGTGTGTGTGTGTGTGTGTGTGTGTGTGTGTGTGTGTGTGTGTGTGTGTGTGTGTGTGTGTGTGTGTGTGTGTGTGTGTGTGTGTGTGTGTGTGTGTGTGTGTGTGTGTGTGTGTGTGTGTGTGTGTGTGTGTGTGTGTGTGTGTGTGTGTGTGTGTGTGTGTGTGTGTGTGTGTGTGTGTGTGTGTGTGTGTGTGTGTGTGTGTGTGTGTGTGTGTGTGTGTGTGTGTGTGTGATGTCGATATAAAGACATAAATAACATGCACGGGAACAAGAAACTGAAATATGAAAAAAAACAGATATTCAAGAATGAGGTGCCAGAAAATAACCTAATCAAGATGGCGAGAATATTGGCATTTCTGTCATATTCCAAGTGGATGGGAAGATTCCGTAACACCCCCTTCAGTATCCAATTGCATCATGCTGACGAAAATTGTGTAGATATTGATGTAAAAAAAATACAATAGAATGTGTACGTGTAAGAGTACTTTAAGTTCCTTTGAAGATTTTGCAACATTTATTCCTTAGCAATTTATTTTGCACATTACGCTTCAATGTCCTCTTGAATGGTAGTGATGCAAGCTATGTTGAAATCAAAACTATATAAGTAACATACAAGAGAATGTTAAGGTGTAATTTGTAAGATAAATCGGTGAGATAGAGGTGTCACGAAGCTTTCTATGCCACTTATAATACGGGTGAGGGTCAGTCCTTTTCATTATATGGTGGCTGTTTTTCTTTTTCTTTTTTTTTTCTTTTTCGTTTGAGGGAATCTGAATATTCTCACAACCTAATAATATTAAGTCGTGGTAGCGAGAATTTCCATGAGCCTTAGTTGTGAGGCAGGAA
This sequence comes from Coenobita brevimanus, assembly GCF_032717465.1. Taxonomy (NCBI): domain Eukaryota; kingdom Metazoa; phylum Arthropoda; class Malacostraca; order Decapoda; family Coenobitidae; genus Coenobita; species Coenobita brevimanus. The sequence goes on from NC_137019.1 coordinate 37,451,066, forward strand.
TGAATCCCCTTGGTTACTAGTCAAATTTATCTTCCAATCTGACAACACCTGATCATATACAGAGCACTGGGGGCTAGTGAACTTCGTCATATGAAAACAAAAACAGACTGTAACAAAACTTCTCAGACATTTCCCCATCGGATGAGGTGATGTGTGGTGTTAAAAAAAAAAAATAAAAAAAAATAAAAAAATATATATATATATATATATATATATATATATATATATATATATATATATATATATATATATATATATATATATATATATATATATATATATATATATATATATATATATATATATATATATATATATATATATAAAATGTGTGTGGGGGGGGATAGACAGCAACATACTCGTAAAGTACAAAATAGTAGACTATGAGAAGGAAGGAGGCCCTCCGACGTTCTGGGTGGAATTTCTAAGAGCCGTATCCTAAAGCCACCATCACACGGACGTCCACTTTGCCAGGGACTTTCAGACTTGGTGCCGCGCGAGTGTTGTGGACAACCAAGTGCGAAACACCAGATTCATTCGTGGATCCACGCTCACCGTTACTTTCCCAAACTCCGTAATTTCCTTCTTCTTCATAGAGTTTATCTCTAGTTGTGGCTGAGTAGTATGCATCGTCTGGTATCTTGAACTCAGCAGTGACCTCCTCCTCCTCCTCCTTCTTAGTCTTCTTGCAGATGCTTCTTCCTCCTCCCAGAGTGCTGGGTGAGGACTGCAATATCTGTTGCAAAAATCATTGGCTGGTTCACGTCCGTTGTTGTTTTTGATGAACATGTCTTTTGCTAGGAAGCATGGACAAGTGAGTGGGGTGGACTTAATAAAGGAGTCCGCCGACGCACACTGTGTGAAAGAGAAAGCAGAGTTTGAATGTCCATTCTTTTCTGCATGCTGTGTACAGTGTCCCCGTGCGATAGGGGCTTAAGTGGCATGGCACCTCCACTTTAGCTATTTAGTTTGCATATTTTACATCAAAATTCTCGTGTATCGTATTTACATTGTTTTGATATCGACAAAATTTGCATCACCCGAGCCAATTAGAACTCAACGTAACCTCGAGAACATTATGCAGGCAGGGGATCGCTTGTGAAGTTTTGCTGGTGATAATGCATTTGTATTTGAATCTATCCACTCTCTAGTCGTTTATTATCATTTTCCTGCTTCATAATACTTCACAGTAACTTACGATGCATTACATTGGCATATATATCGATGATTGTTTTAGCACAGTCAACGTATTGGTCTCCAACCCATAGATAATATCATTAAATGCTTTGTTGTGTGAAGCGTTAGGCCTGTGGAGTGGAGCCCAAATTTGTCAAAGTTTGGATAATGAGTAAATGCACGCACGACCCTGTACATTATACTCTTTTCACAATAATATGGCCTAAAATTGCAATCTATCTTGAATGCAGAGTTATATCGACTTATTAACACAACTGTAGACTGTGATGTTAGTCTTGAACAAAAACTGTGGAAAAGATGTAGAGCCGCAAAACTGTCCTTTTCTGCCACTGAAGCTACGGGAAGTAAGCTGGAAAGAACGAATCTACGCCGAGTCAAGGTGGAAGAACTACAGACACCCTGATGGCAGCTCCCCTTCTACTGTGCTTTCTTTTTTTTTTTTCTAACTATTCCCCCGCTCCTTTAGATCCAGGTGTCCATTTATGCTGCTGGGTGAACAGGGACGATGAGGAAACAAACTTTGTCCTATACTCTGTCCGGCTTGGGAATCAACTCATGTACTTCCACCTGCAAGTTCGATTCCCGAGCCCGTTAAACTGTTGGCCAAAGAGTGCTTCTAACTTGTCTCTGTTTGCCAGCAATGGGGACCTGTATTTACATTTGACTGTGCCTATCGATCTCCAGGGATGATTAGAAATTAGGAAAAACTGACTGTCGGCCTTAGCGACCTTCGTGCAGTTGATAGACGTGAATAAAACCGTTCTTTTGATTTCCTTCTTCGTCTTTAAACCCAAATATTAGTGGAAAACCAAATTTGGATGATGATAATGATGATGATGATGATCATGATGATGATAATTTAGCACAGTCAGGTGATTTCATTTTTGTTCTGTGCATGATGATGATGATGATGATGATGATGATGATGATGATGATGATGATGATGATGATAATGATGATGATGTATATTTTAAATATTTTTTCCAGGTGTGATGTTGACCTGGGCATGTGAGTGTTTGTCTGCAGTGCTAAGACGAAAATGGAGGGCAAAGGGAGGAAATAAGCACAGAAAAGGAAGGAAAGGTGAAGACATTGGAGACATCAAGGAGGAAGAGGAGGAAGCTGAGAAGGGTACAGAGACACGAGAGAGAAAAACCGGAAGAGGAGAGAGGAAGCTGGACGATAAAGAAAAACCGAATCACGCAAATGGCAGGAAGGATGGAGAGACTGGAGAGAGAAAGGAGGAAGAAGCTGAGAGAAACACAGAGGGACGAAAGAAAGGAAGAGAAAACAAGGAAGAAGAACGGAAAGAGAAAGAAGATGAAGAAAAAGAAAGCCACCTCAACCTCGAAGACAACAAAGAAAAGGAAGAAAAAGACGATGACTACGAAGGAAAGGAAGACCATCTCACTTCCTTCCTCCTCCTCTTCCCTGCCTCCCTCCTGCTCGCCTCTTACCTCTTCTTCTTCCCCATAGCCACGCACATCAAGGGCAACCAGTTTGAGCCCCACCCAGTACTCAACCGGGGCTTTGATTTGTTCTACGTGGGGCAGCTTTGGCCCGAGTTTGGATATAGGATGAAGGAGTACGAGGTGGTGACGTCGACCACGGTAAGAGAGAGAGAGAGAGAGAGAGAGAAACAACTATGAACATATCAAGAAGATATATGCTACAGAGAAGATAATATATTTTTGCAGTGATATGCAAAATAAATTGCTAGGAAGAGGTAAATTTTGTCACTTAAATTTTGTCTAAAACTGCTATCTCTCCATCTTGAACTCTGAGTTGCAACAATAGATTGACATTAGAACAAAATGCTAGTCGACAAGAACTTGTATGTAAGTTATACTATGACCTTACAACAGGATGTAGAACGTTGTACTGAAATTTTACCTGTCACTGAGCTGAGTAAAATCAACTGTAAAGGGGTAAAAATCTAGGTCGCGTGAAGCAAGCCTCTTTAGTCGAGGAGAATAAGACAAAAGCCTCTCGTGTGTCTATGAGAAGCAGAGTTTGGAGGATAACGTGTCCTAAGGCCGTTTTCTAAGTGGCCTTGAAGACTTCGAAGCCACTTCTTCTTAGCGGTTAATTTTGCACATTGCACCTCTTCCTCTTTTTGCGTGTTACTGATGCAAACTATTCGGATAATAAAATGATAAAAATACTAGTTTCTAAACCAGAGGTGGCTGCTGCATGAATGTGCGTCGTAGCCTAACTTGCTCTGGTGTTCCCAAACTTGAATCTGCCTAGTTCTGTAAGCTCTGGTCATAGCTCTTCTGTCATTTGCTAACGAAATATATCTACGCCGTTAATTATCCCCTGATTCTCTCTGACATTTAAAATGAAACACAATCTCTCCAGCTTTCCTTTCTCATAACTCTCATTTGTAAGTTAAACGAGTGTTTATCACAACCTTCGGGTCACCTCTCCATTTGCTGATTAATCTTTTGAAGTAGCTTTTGTATTTTCTGTCATTAATATCCTAGAGCAGCTTGCACAGCATCAGACCCTTATCCCTGACCGTCTTGGAGAGACCCCTAATCTATTGATTTGTTATTATTAATCTTTCTGCTTTGTCAGTCTTTTCTCTTTTGAGCTCCTCCTATAGCAACCATATCTTTTGCAATCCGCCCTATCGTTTCAGTATGACTTGTGGATCCTCTCGTGAAACAGCATCTGTGGCACAGTGGAAATGCTAATTTGGAGACTCTTCCTTAGTACTTCTTTGACATTCACTGGAATGATTATTGTTTCCATGACCAAGAGCTATTCGAGTGTGCATTGTGCAATATGGAGGCTATTCATCCGGGCACAGAAGCATACATTCTTTCTCTTTCCCTCTGATTAATGAAGAAAAAATAGTTTAATTAGTCTTCTTTTAATGCTGTCCACAATAAGAGGGTGGCTTACAAAAGGTGCTGATGCCAATCTACCCCTGAATCACATTTTTTTCGTCGTCTTCTTCACAGATTGACCGTCTGAGCGCTGGATTCCTGGACAACCCTCACATCAACGCCACCCTCTACTACGCCACAAACCTCAGCACCAACCCTGCCTCGCCTCATCTCATCTCCCCCGCCCCTGCCTCCACCTTTGACAGAGACCAATGGGGGGTTGGGAAGAGCTTAAAAGAATCTGAGGGGACAGAGAAAGTTCAGGAAGGAGTGACGTATGCGAGTCGAGGAATGGTAGAAAATGCGGCTGTGGAATAAAGGCAGAAATGCGGTAATCAAAGTGGCCCCACAGATTTCATGGAGCCTATTATTCTACTTAGTGGTTTATTTTGCACGTTGCACTTCACTATCCTCGTATATGTTACTAGTAAAAACTGTATCGATAATGAAAAGGTATAACATACTTGAGGATATTTACTTGCAGCAGGCAAGTAGATTGTTAAGGGTGAGATGCCATGAAAAATCTAATACCACTTACGATATGGCCCTATGTCCTCATACTCACTGCAGATAGTCTCAAATTGCTGCTAAAATTAATTATATTTTTTCAAAGGGAGGGACGAAGGGGGTGAGTTACAGCAACCTTCCAGTATTCAATTAAATGGGCAAGTTTGTATAATATGTGGCTAGAAAAAGAGATCCCTGTAGAGCTCAGTGCTCAGTCAACTTAGTGGCTAACAGTTCATATCACATCTAGAAGATCAGTGGATTGGTCTGAGTCTTGATGGATGGGTAAATGTGTCTCTCAGCAGATTACCAGCCATTTGCTCTTTTGTCACAGTCAGTCTCGCATTAGTTCCGGGACAGCTAATTCAAGTACCTGAGGAAGGCGTCAGGGAAGAAGGGCAATGTGACTGTTGCGGCGCTATGACTATGGATCACTACCCAAAACGATAGATGATAGATGCCTGTTAGACTAGGCAATCGTGGGGGCCAACACGAAAATAAATATATATATATATATATATATATATATATATATATATATATATATATATATATATATATACGAAAAGTGCATAGGTACTGGTAGGTGGGGGCGTCCATCATCCACCCACTTAGTGTAGTGGTACCCTGTTTTTAAGGTAGCTCTACATCGAATGGCAAGCCAAATGATTGCTTGTAAACCAGGAAATCATTTACAACGCTGGGTGGTAACCTTACAACCAACCGAACGTGTTCCCTACGTGACAGGAAGTGGGTTGACGGAGAGTTAGTGCCCCTACCCGGAAAACAACTAACTAAATATACGAACAAGAAGCCATGGACCAGGACTGACCAAAAGATGACGACTAAGGACACAACAAAGGACATGATAAGGATGGCGACGTGGAATGTAAGAGGTGCAAATGATGAGGTGAAAGAGAGATTCTCCAGGTGCTTGAGGGTGCGAAAGTGGATGTATGTGGATTAACTGAAACTAAACGGCATAGTGAGAGTGTGAGACAATGGGAGTATGGATGGGGTATATGTGCAGGAGTAGATGAGAATGAGAGGGCAAAAGAAGGAGTGTGTATTGTTGTGAGTAACAGATGGAAGGAGAACATAAGAGAGTATGGATCAGTTGGCTCAAGGATTGTATGGGTAAGACTGAAAGTTGGAATACAAATGTGGGCGATTGTATGCGTGTGTGCGCCAATGCAAGATCGTGCAAGCAGAGTGAGAGAAGAGTTCTGGACAAATGTGGAAGTGTGCATGGAAAAGTTTGGAAGGAATGAGAGAGTTTTTGACTGGTGATATGAGAAAGGTATGGTGCCAATTGACTGGGCAAGTGCTTGTGTGGTCCCGTTGTATAAAGGCAAGGGTGATAAGTATGAATGTACTAGCTTTAGGGGTATAAGTCTATTGAGTGTTGTAGGTAAAGTGTATGGTAGAGTGTTAATTATGAGAGTTAGAGAGGGTACAGAGGGAGTGATTAGTGATGAGCAGTGTGGCTTTAGGAGAGGGAGGGGATGCGTTGATCAGGTGTTTGCTGTGAGACAAGTGTGTGAAAAGTATTTAGCGAAAGGCAAGGATGTGTTTTGGGCATTTATGGATTTAGAGAAAGCGTATGATAGAATTGATAGGGAGGCTTTGTGGACTGTTTTAAGATTGTATGGACTTGATGGTAGGTTACTAAAAGGGGTGAAAAGTTTTTATGTAAATAGTAGAGCGTGTGTAAGAGTGGGAAATGCTGTGAGTGATTGGTTTCCCGTGAGAGTGGGGCTGCGACAAGGATGTGTGATGTCGCCTTGGTTGTTTAATATTTACATGGATGGTGTTGTAAGGGAGGTGAATGCAAGAGTTTTAGGTGGTCTGAGTCTGGTAAATGTTGATGGAGGAGAGTGGAATCTGAAGCAACTGCTGTTTGCAGATGATACTGCATTGGTGACTGATTCAGAGGAGAAATTGAGACAGTTGGTAGAGGAGTTTGGAAGGGTGTGTGAAAGGAGGAAATTGAAAGTAAATGAGAATAAGAGTAAAGTGATGAAGTGTACGAGGTTGATAGATGGTAGGGGGATGAATATAGTTTTGAATGGTGAGTTGCTTGAGGAGGTAGATTGTTTTAAATATCTAGGGTCACATGTTGCTGTGGATGGAAGAATAGATGCAGAAGTGAAGTTTAGAATTAATGAAGTAGGAAAGGTGCTGGGAGGAATGAAAAAAGTGTTTAAATGTCGTTCGCTTAGAATGGATGTAAAGAGAAGGCTGTATGAGGGTGTTGTGGTACCGACTGCGTTATATGGGGCTGAAACATGGAATATGGGTGTAGCAGAGAGGAAAAGTTTGAATGTAATGGAGATGAGATGTCTGAGGAGTATGTGTGGAGTGACGCGTATGGATCGAGTGCGAAATGATGAAGTGCGAAGGAGAACTGGAGTTGTTCGGGAGATGGCTGGTAGAGTTGAGCAGAGGGTGTTGCAATGGTTTGGGCATATGGAGAGAATGGATAATGAGCGATTGGTGAAAAGATAACTAGATCTGATGTGAGAGGTGTAAGACTGAGAGGAAGACCACGAATAGGATGGATGGACAGTGTGAAGAGAGCGCTGGATGCGAGAGGGATGTCTGTTGAGCAAGGAAGAGTGGCTGTGCGTGACAGAAATAAATGGAGAGAAATTGTGAATGAATAAGTGATGACGCAGCCCTGAGGGGATATTCTCCCGCATTTGGTCTGATCAGCTAGTCAGGTCAGGTGCGGGTAAGGGGATGGGTCTGTTATGATGTGGCAGGGGTAAACCAGTTCTGCTGTCGGGCCCTGCTGTGGATGTCACTGGTTGCATTGCGCAGTTGACCCTTGTGCGGTGTGATGCGGTGAGGATCTGTCCGTTCTCCCCTTTGGGGCTAAGATGCGAATGAATGTGTTTGAATGGATGAGTAAATGGAGAGTGAGTCGTCCTGTCTCGGCTACCTCCCTTTCCTTGGGGGAAGCAGCCTAGGTATATAGATAGAGATAGATAGATATGAAATGGTAAAATAGGGAATGTGAAGGCGGATGGAATAGTTGGTGAGTGGGGTGTGCCTGCTGAGATAGATAAAAGTGGCAGTGCTTTAGTGGACATTTGTACTGGGAGAGGGTTGGTGATAGCCAATACCCTCTTCAGGCACAAAATGATCCACAGGTATTAATGGCGAGTAATGAGAAAGATGTATGGTGAACTGAATGAAAGGAAGGCAATGATTGATTATGTGTGTGTGGATGAAAGGATGCGAAGATGTGTAATGGATGCAAGAGCATATAGAGGTTGGGGGAGTAGACTTTCTGACCACCACTGGTGGTGGTCAGATTCAGGGTCCAAGTAAAATGGAGAAATAGAAGAAGGGAAGGACGGGAGGAAGGAGTAGATGGAAGAAGAGTGGAAAGGTTACAAGAGGATGAGAAAAAGGCAGAATAGAAGAGAAGTGGAGGAACGATTGGGTTAATATGAACTGGAGCAAATGGGGGACGTGGAAATTGTGTGCAAGATATTCACAGAAGAAATATGTGTAGCATGTGAGGTGGTGTGTGGGGTGAAGAGAAGACGAAAGGGGGTACAAGGAACAGCATGGTGGAATGAAGAGGTGAGACAAGCTCTGGCACAAAGAAAAAAGGCATGTAATGGATGGATGAGAAATAGGGACGAGGAAGAAGCTGAGAGACGGAAGAGGAAGTTATGTGCAGAGAGGAAGAGAGAGGTGAAGAGATTAGTATGAGAGAGTAAGAAGAGAGTGGATCAGGAATTTGGAAGGAATTTGAGGGTCAAGTGGAGGGAGTGTAAGAAAATGCTCTGGAAAGAGGTGAAAAGAGTAAGACAGGGTGCCAGCGAAGTTAATAGGGGAGTGAAAGATAAAAATGGTAGATTACTAGTGGAGAAGGGAGAAAAAGTGAGCAGATGGAGAGAACACATTAAGGAATTGTTGAACACAGAGAATGAAAGTAGTGTGAGTGTAGGTGGCTGGGGAATGGCTGGGAAAAAAGGAGGGAGGTGAGAAGACAGGAAGAAATCAGTCCGATGGAACTTGTGGAAGCAATGAAGAAAGTCAAAATGGAGAAAGCCCCAGGAATAGATGGAGTGTGTGGTGAAACGCTGCAGCATGGGGGAGGAATAGTTGTAAAATGGATGTGGAAGATGTGCAGATTGGCCAGGGAGGAAGGTACAGTCCTGGAGGATTGGAAGTCAGGTATAATTATTCCCTTGTACAAAGGGAAAGGGGAAAAAGAAGTGTGTGGTAATCATAGGGGCATTTGTCTTCTTAGTGTAATAGGAAAAGTATATGGTAGGATACTTATTGACAGAGTTAGGGAAATAACAGAGGAATTAGTTTGAGAAGAACGGGGAGGCATTAGGAAGGGAAGAGGTTGTGTAGATCCAATATTCATTCTTAGATCTTTAGTGGAGAAGTTTCTAGAGAAGGGAAAGAAGTTGCATGCGGCCTTCATGGATTTGGAGAAAGCATATGAGAGGGCGGATAGACAAGGATTGTGGAGTGTATTAAGAGTATATGAAGTAGATGGGAAGTTGTTGAATGCTGTGAAGAGTATGTATAAGGGTGCTAAGGCTGCAGAGAGTGTGGATAGTGAAATGAGTGAGTTTTTCTATTTGAGGGTTGGGTTGAAACAGGGATGTGTCCAATATGTATATGGATGGGGTTATAAAAGAGATACAAGGTAGGGCAATGGATGTTGGAGTGGCCCTAATGAGTGAGGGTAGTGTTTGGAAACTCCCTGTACTATTGTTTGCAGATGATAATGTGTTGTTAAGTGAAAACGAAGGGGAGCTGCAAGGCTTGGTGGATGAGTTTGGGAGAGTGTATAAGAAACAGAATATAAATAAGACTGTAGGGAAGAGTAAAGTTATTGTCTTCGAGAGAGGTGAAGTCAGTGAATGTATAGTGAGGTTGGATGATGAGGAAACGGGAAATGTGAGTACGTTTAAGTACTTGGGTAGTGTGATGAGTAAGGATGGAAGTTTGGAGGGTGAAGTGCTTGAAAGGGTACAACAAGGAAGAAAGGTTGCTGGTTCCTTGAAGGCAGTGATAAGAAACAGGGAAGTGAGCATGGAAGTGAAAAGGTTATTACATGACAGTTTTGTGATACCAGCACTAACGTATGGAAGTGAAGCTTGGACGATGTTGGAGGGACACAAGTCAAGAGTGAGAGCAGTGGAAATGATTTATCTGAGAGAAGCCTGTGGAGTCACATGGAGAGACAAACTGACAAATGAGGATGTGAAGAAGCGTTGTGGTGTGGATGTGGATGTGATAGGAAGCGTCTGGAGAAACACATTGAGGTGGTTTGGCCATGTGGAGAGGATGGAGGGTGAGAGACTGACGAGGAGAGTGTATGTGATTGAGGTGGAGGGGGAGAGAGGGAGGGGAAGGCAAGGCTGAGATGGAGGGATGGAGTGGAGAGGTATATGAGAGAGGGGTGTGTGAATCGGGAGCAGGGCAGTGAAATGGCTGGCGACAGGGTGACGTGGAGGCGATTTATTTATGGCCACCCCATATGGGATTAGGGCGTTTGGCAATAGATAGATAAATAGAAAGCATAGGTGGTATGGATTTTTTGGCGCTCATCCATGCCGCATCCAGCGTCCTACCCCTTAATGTGTAGCCTAGGCTAGTTACGGTACGGAGTCAGGCTCTGCCCTCTTGACTCTAGAGCATGACATTGGACCACAGGAAACTGCTGTGTTGTTCCTCTTTAACTGCCTGCGGACAGAAACTGGACAACTGTTGTATAGCATAAACAGGAATATTGCTACTGAGAGCATCAGCAACTAAATTTGCACAGCCTGGAAGATATTTAAATGTTTGCTCAAATTTGTGGATTGTTAAATATCATCGAGCAAGATTGCCTTTGCATCCCCCCCACCAACCTCCCCTACATTGTGAAACGCTGTGATGCGTTAGTTGGTGTGGGGTGGTTTGTTTGAGTCTCAGTATTGAAATTACAGTCTGTTTCTGTTCTTTCCATGGTTTACAAGTATAAGTGTAGGGTAAAACGCTCAGTATTATGCAAAAACCGTTGTCATACGTAGTGAAGTGAGCATGACATGACACTGATAGCGAAGATTTCAAGGGTTCATACCTTGTGTTCGTGAATTTGTTGCCCACGAGACTTGCTGTGTGCATCTGTATATAGAAATGGACTGGTTTTATGTATTACAGTATAAGTGCATTTTGACATAGTTACATAGAAGGGAAATAAATGATATATAGTTCATGTTGTGTGATGAAGGCATATATTTCACTCACTATGCTTGGACGGACGAATGGGCGAACTGTTTCGTACACGCACTAATTGTGTATTTAATCGGAATTACCTCGGATGACACATGATTAAAACATACACACAAGATTACAAAAAGGCACTTATCTCGCTTTTGTGCGCGCGCGCGCGCACACGCACACGCACACACACACACGCGCACACACACACACACACACACACACACACACACACACACACACACACACACACACACACACACACACACACACACACACACACACACACACACACACACACACACACACACACACACACACACACACACACACACACACACACACACACACACACACACACACACACACACACACACACACACACACACACACACACACACACACACACACACACACACACACACACACACACACACACACACACACACACACACACACACACACACACACACACACACACACACACACACACACACACACACACACACACACACACACACACACACACACACACACACACACACACACACACACACACACACACACACACACACACACACACACACACACACACACACACACACACACACACACACACACACACACACACACACACACACACACACACACACACACACACACACACACACACACACACACACACACACACACACACACACACACACACACACACACACACACACACACACACACACACACACACACACACACACACACACACACACACACACACACACACACACACACACACACACACACACACACACACACACACACACACACACACACACACACACACACACACACACACACACACACACACACACACACACACACACACACACACACACACACACACACACACACACACACACACACACACACACACACACACACACACACACACACACACACACACACACACACACACACACACACACACACACACACACACACACACACACACACACACACACACACACACACACACACACACACACACACACACACACACACACACACACACACACACACACACACACACACACACACACACACACACACACACACACACACACACACACACACACACACACACACACACACACACACACACACACACACACACACACACACACACACACACACACACACACACACACACACACACACACACACACACACACACACACACACACACACACACACACACACACACACACACACACACACACACACACACACACACACACACACACACACACACACACACACACACACACACACACACACACACACACACACACACACACACACACACACACACACACACACACACACACACACACACACACACACACACACACACACACACACACACACACACACACACACACACACACACACACACACACACACACACACACACACACACACACACACACACACACACTCGAGCGCGCAGATGCTGGGACCATTGTGTGGATTCGCTGGGTAGTTTGGAAGTGCTTCGTTTGATTCCTAAATTCTAAAAAAGCTATTGGCTTTTCCCGTTGTGTGCATGTTTAATGATGATATTGCAGGGAATAAAATGCACGAAACTAATACATATTGCCATCTATACAGCCATAATATTACGATTATCTCCAGCAGGATGAATTATACATGGCAGACTGAGAGTCAAGCTTAGATTGGTTCATAACATGCCTGTACGTGTGTTGTCCCGTGACAGTGAGAATGGGCCGCCCGTCCAGAAAGAACTCGGTCCTAGTCTCCATCCCCGACCGGGGTGCATGGGCTAGAGATTGTGGTTTCCGAGTGTACGTTTTCAAAAGACACTGTTCAAAGCACACTTGAACTTATCGTAGTCTTTGACTCGAGGTGCAGCTTTGAAAGCAAACACCTTGAGAACATCATCTGCGCGACTGCTAGGCTACAGTAAACATGCAGTGGCGTATACAGGACATTTGACTGGGATAGCCACGACTGGACACAGAGCTAGTGTGGAGTGGCCATGGCATAGCGAACCTTAATAAATGGCAGGTGATCAAAATTATGTAATTACAGATGTTCAGTGCATCGCATTTGCTTCAACCTATGCAAAGATGAGTTATAAATGTATCTCAAAACTCATGTTATAATCCATTGTAATATTTGTATTCAAGGCCAGGTTGTTGTTTTTACATTTTAAAATATAACATTAAACCGAATGTGCCATGCTGACCACAACAACTAAAAAGAAAAAAAAAAAATTGACCCCCCGGCCTCCCCCCAAACTGAAGTCCCCATATACCCATGGACAAAACGCACTGGACACATCTGTGGTGTTAGTGCGGTGTAGTGTGTCACTGAAGAAATGGTGTACGTAGCACGAAATGAAACATTGTCAGAAATTACTAGAATTTGCACCTGTGATGAAATCGTCGAACTATCGTGTGACACGTGAGATCTCCATCTACAGAACGGAACTTGCGCACGACAACAATAAAATTGTCAAATTATTGGCAGAAGTGCCAACAGCAAGAACAATCAAATTTGGAGGTCTATGCGGCCGCTTAATAAGCGGCTGTCACTGAATTTGTGAACAAGTAACTGTGTTGATTAGAAACTGACCAACGAACAGTAAGCAGAAAGTGATGTTAATTGACCAGCGTTTGTCTCACCTTATTGTGTTGATGAACTTCACCAGCAACCTAGCTCATCTGGGGTGGTCAATGAGATATCAGGGGTAGCCGTGGCCACCCCAGGCCACCCCCTAAAATCGCCGCCGTTGGCATGTGAACGGAGAGAAGAAATCATACCCTCTACACTTGTAATGCTACTACTGCGCATAACATCTCTACAGTCTGAGAGGTAAGTTTGAATGCAATAATTATCTTTCTCAGAAAATTTGTGTACGGCATGACTTTATGGCAAGACCTTAACTGTTGTACCTTGAGGTGAAGGCCTGTTGGATGGAAGGTTAGTTACTGTGAGTGAAACAGGTTTTGGAAAAGGTCTCCCTGAACGATGTGTACGAGAATGTACAGCAGACTTCCAACGTCAAAACAAGCAGTATAATTGTCCAAGAACGTTTCTAAAACCTCGACAAACTGAGGACTAGTTTTAGAATTGGCTTCAGGAGGCCTCCCAAGAGAAGCATCACACTCAGGATTAAATTCACCTTTAAGCCAATTAGGTAGGCTAATGGCTCGACTGAGTGTTGCCTGTTATCAAAGACTGAACTCAAATTTAAATTAGAATCAGATAAATACGAGTCTGCAGACGACTGTGAGATTTAGGAATTACGACACTTCTGTGTTTTGCGTTTAAACGGCCCGAAGAAACTCACCATACACGGAAATCTATACCACTAACACAATGACAATGAGGGAAAAATAGTAAGAGAAGATATTTGCATACACTAGATAGCAACACAAGATATAAAATATTACGAGATATCTAGATATAGATGTGGTGATACAACATGTACACACTACTGCTGTTCACATATATGTACGGTACACAAATGATTGGAAGCAAGGTTTTAATATGTTTTATATTATTATTACATTTTTTATTTAAATTAAGTTCTTTATTTATCATCAGTACAAGCCCCAACACTTTGGTGAACCATGTCCTTTTTTTTTCTCTGTCTTATTTTTTAGGTTCTTTATTTACCATTCAGTACAAGCCCCAACACCCTGGGACACCCAAGGAGGGAAGGGTGCATGAGAGCAGGGAGGCGAAAAAAAAAAAAATCGGTATATGAGGGAATAGAAGATATGGAAGTAATTATCATTACAAGCACAATATTGAACAAAGACATACAATGGCACATTCATGGTACAAAGTTGTTACAGTAATTATCATTACATGTTTTGAGATGAGTAAACTGGTACGTAGATACAAGTACGTACATACGTATGCTGAGAGAGGCACATGCACACATACATGTACGTATATGTCTATACATATATGCACAGTATATATTCACGCACATGTAGCCATAGACATGAAAATAAAATCTCTCTATCTCTCTATATGCCTAGGCTGCTTCTCCAAAGGAAAGGGAGGTAGCCGAGACAGGACGACACACTCCCCATTTACTCATCCATTCAAACACATTCATTCGCATCTTAGCCTCAGAGGGGAGAAGGGACAGATCCTCACCGCACCACACCGCACAAGGGTCATCTGCGCAGTGCAGTCAGTGACATCCGCAGCAGGGCCCGACAGCAGAGCTGGTTTACCCCTGCCACATCATAGTAGACCCATCCCCTTACCCGCACCTAACCTGACCAGCTGATCAGACCAAATGCGGGAGAATATCCCCTCAGGGCTGCGTCATCATTTATTCATTCACAATTTCTCTCCATTTATTTCTGTCACGCACAGCCACTCTTCCCTGCTCAACAGACATCCCTCTCGCATCCAGCGCTCTCTTCACACTGTCCATCCATCCTATTCGTGGTCTCTCTCTCAGCCTTACACCTCTCACATCAGATCTAGTTATCTTTTTCACCAATCGCTCATTATCCATTCTCTCCATATGCCCAAACCATCGCAACACCCTCTGCTCAACTCTTCCTGCCATCTCCCGAACAACTCCAGTTCTCCTTCGCACTTCATCATTTCGCACTCGATCCATACGTGTCACTCCACACATACTCCTCAGATAATTCATCTCCATTACATTCAAACTTTTCCTCTTTGCTACACCCATATTCTATGTTTCAGCCCCACATAACGCAGTCGGTACCACAACACCCTCATACAGCCTTCTCTTTACATCCATTCTAAGCGAACATCTAAACACTTTTTTCATTCCTCCCAGCATCTTACCTACTTCATTCATTCTAAACTTCACTTCTGCATCTATTCTTCCATCCACATCAACATGTGACCCTAAATATTTAATACACTCTACCTCCTCAAGCAACTCACCATTCAGAACTACTGTATATTCATCGTCCTACCATCTACCAACCTCGTACACTTCATCATTTTACTCTTATTCTCATTTACTTTCAGTTTCCTCCTGTCACACACCCTTCCAAACTCCTCTACCAACTGTCTCAATCTCTCTTCTGAATCAGCCACCAGTACAGTATCATCTGCAAACAGAAGCTGCTTCAGAAAATAAAATAGTTTGGGATAAAATACAGGGAACTAGAAGTTAGCTCCGTTAGAGAAAACAAGTTCTTGAGGGCTGACTATTGTAAAAGAAAATTACTGTAATTCGCAGTTAAGTTTTTCAGACCATGAATTTGACTAACACTAAACGTGTGTGAACTGCTTAAAGTTCTATAAGGTAATGAATGCTGGAATAACTAACCAGAAGATGTCGGGCTGAATCTTGAAATTCTTGCATGTGCTCACAACTCTCCTCCAGTCGGAAATGAGCACGAGAAGGGTGTGGCTGGAACACGACTCATTGTGGGCTAACGTCTCTGACTTGGTTAATCCTCTCATATTTAGAACAACTCTGGTATTCTGAGTTTGTTCAGCTGAGAATCGGTCTTGGAGTATTAATGCTAACAGTGGTGCCATTGCCTTTCAAGGTCAAGACAACTCCAGTGGCCTAATCCGTTCCACCGACCGTCAGATACATTCACTAAATGTAGAATGAGTTATAGGAATCTGAGTGTTAATTCTTTTCCCATTTTAATTCCCACAGTGACACCAACTCCGTTATTTTATTTTTGTCAAAACCAGAGGATTTCATTCAGCTGAGGAAGAGTCCTAGGAATCTAAGTTTTAATGTTGTCTCCATTATCACTCATGATCGAAACAACTTGCTGTTTTAGTATGGCTCTTACTAGACCATTTAATTCAGCTGAGTGGGGCACAGGAACCCAAGAGTGTTGATTTAGTCACTCTGGCTCACAAAGGCCCGCCTGCTGGTTAGCTTGGAAGAAATGGCAACACTTTCCCTAGAAGTCGTTGTTGCAATCCCAGGCCCATCTGAAAAAGAAAAAAAAAAATGAAGGCCAAAGCTGAGTTTCTGCAGTCCACCATCCTCCTTTCGGCGACTGGGAGGAGACTGAGGGGCATTCGTATAACCGGGCAGCTCCACCGTCTTTTCATATCGGTGCCACCACATGAAGTCGTCTCTCATCACCATACTTTTCCCAAGCTATATATAAGGCATGCTTCACAGTAGATCTTGAATGTTTTAGATATTGTTACACCGTAGAGGTTTTGTTGACTTGCCGAGACCGACGCGTAGACAGGCCAGGCGGTTAATCAGAGGCAGCTGAACACTGGGCTTTATGCCTTCTAAGCACGGCTGAGGGGTACACTTGCAAAACTACCTCTCTCTCTCTCTCTCTCCGTCCTTCACTGATTACTGCTATCTCCCTGTCCGTTCATTGACTGACTGACTCTTAATTACTGACTCTGGCTGACCCTTCCGGCCTTCGTTGATTAGCTTTCTTTTACTCACTGACTCTTCACTATCTCACCGCTCACTGAATGTCTGTCACCGACTCTTTCACTGCCTGACTGCTTCTTGCCTATAAACTCGCTGTCGCATACAGACTAGGGTACACTACCCCCGGCTCACTGACTAAACTGAATTGACTCACCGACTGCCACACACTAACTCACTCAGTCTGTTACACTTGGGTAACTAAACACAATTGAACTGAACTGTCCCGGAGGCGATTTCCCCCCCCTCCCCCTTTTTACTGTAACTGGTCATCAAGTCAAATCAGCAACATTGGATCGAGTGAATCAAGAAAAGACTCGGCAACGTCACACCTTCGTTATCCTCCCAAACAAGGTAAGGAATTTTGGGAGGTTAATGTTAGGTTAAGCTTAAGCTGGTTGAGTACAGGTTGGCTTAATGTCAAAACATGGCTTTTCTGATGCTTTTTAGGTTTGATTAGCAGAATTGTTTCATCTGTTCCCGAATGTTGGTGCAACGTTGCCGAATTATTTCTCGGTGAACTCGCTCCCACGTTGCCGATGTGACTGGATGGCGAAGTATACCGAGAGAAAAGTATAAAACACACATCCTGGAAAGAGGACGGTACCCCCACTCCCCGACTCCATCTTCCAGAGCAGTCCAGAACACTCGAGAGCCTAGGGGATAACTCATATTTTTCTCGCGCAATAATGCATATTTTAGAACCGAGGAGAGAACTTGCATTTTCCCACACAATAATGCAATACAGAATAGCTGTGATGACAAGACCTAATTCCTAAGGTATGAGGGAAAATAAACAAAGCAGTCATCCTGAAATCCCCAGAATGTTCCTCACATCTCCAGATATAAACATTATCCTAATCCTACACCATGGCACTTAATTTCTAAAACGTTCCTCACATCTCCAGATACAAACTCCGAACCCAGTCCTACCGGCATAACAATGTTTTTATTCCCTTCCGCCAAATGACGTATAATATGAGTTTAATCTCCCTGCCTCCAGACGTTCATTTTTAACTCAAATGGAAATTTGTGTGGTGAAGAGGTTACTGAAGACTGTCTAAACACTCTCCTTCTTAAACCATCTCCTTTGGTGGATACAGCTCCCGGAAATGACATAACTGAAATGTAATATATGCACTCAGGTTGAAGTTTTTTTTTTTGTTTTTTTTTCCAAAAATATCGATATTGTTTGCCTTAAGAGCGGTAAATCATAAAAACAGCAACCAGCAAACATTACCTTCCGTATTGAATTCAACAATAATTTAGCTCTCCTCAGCCAGCTTCATCTATCTGAAGATGTACTTTTTAAAATGGAGGGCTGCGTAAGGCATTTGTCGACCGCCTTACCACAAAACATATCCTTTAAGCTGAGTAAAATTGCCAAACGATGGTTTGATTAAAACGAACAAAGACTTCATCTGATTCAAGAGGTCAAACGAAGCTAAAGCCTCTTCTTAATGACGGTTTCACATCCTGTCTTACTGAATGTGGGTTTGGACATTTGTACTACCTCTTTCTTGGATATATTTATTCTATACAATATAGTACCTCGATGTCCTGTGGTACGTTATTGATGCAAACTTCGTCAGTATTAAAATGGTGTGCAGTGGATAACATGCAAGTGAATACCAAGGTGTAATACACAAAAAAGTCGTTTGGGAAGAGGCGCTATGAACACTGCTGTGTCGCATGAAAGAAGAATCATGAGGAACAAAAGGTCATTGGATATGGCAGACTTCGATACAGTACTGACTGTTAACTCCTTCAATTTCATGATGTATTTTAGACGCGGAAGCATCTTTAGGAGCAGCTGGGTTGGTCGGTCACTCTGAGGAATTTTGCATGCACGGTGCTTCAGCCCCATGCCTTGTGGAACATCATATTACGGCTCCTATGGTCCCTCATCTATTGTGGACTTTTTGTACTTGTTCCGTTGTGCTGGAAAGGGACGCCTTCACGTGGTGGCATTAATATAACAGGGCGGCTCCTCTTTCCGGTTATACAAACGTTCCTCAGCTCCCTCTATCCACGAAATGGAGGATGGTGGACTGCCGGGGACAGCCATCTTCGGCCTACAGCAAACTGGGTTCTCGTTTCAGATGAACCTGAGGTTCCAACAATTACTACTATAGCTTGTTGCACATTGTTCTTCCATCTTAAACATTATTTTTTTTTTCAGCGTAAGAGTGGCATTTCGGACTAGAAAGGTTAAATATATCCTTCACTGTGGCCTTGAATTAAACGGGTGTGTCATAAATTGAACAAAATTGTTTGATCGTAGGAGGAATAAAAGTAACAATACATCATTTGTCTGAAAGGATATTGAATGGACCAACAACTATTTGTATAAGTAAAAGAAGCACTGCCTTATTACCAGGAAGGACCAGAATGTGCCACTGAATTTGTCACCCAGTAGTAAAACAAGTTTTCACTAATGCATATCAATGTAACGATGGTCATTAAGGAAGACAGTAATTTTGGGGGCTGTCTACGATCTTTCCCAGGCACACGGCCCGTAATGATTTGCGTGTTGTACATCCAGGTCAACTATATACTAGACTGCATTTCCGCTGTTCAAAAATCAGTCAGCAATGAGGTAGGAAGATCGACGTGCGTTTCGGCAGTGACCTCAGATACCTTGTATTGAAATTAACCCATTCTCTCGCAATCACAGGATTAATAATATAACCAATTCTCTCGCAATCACAGGATTAATAATATGACATAGTCTCTGCTTACTATTCACATCAACTTTTCTGTTTGACCACATTTAGCCATCAACTGAAGTGAAAGAAATTTGGAATCCTCATCAAGTTAAAGTAGGCAGTAGCGTTGCAGCCGTCGCACAATTGTGCAGAAATAAGGGAATAGAACCAAAATGAAGTTTTTGAAAGAAAGACACTGAGCAAACTCAGTAGGTCTCCACCATAGTGTGACGATGTAATAATTCTGAGGTGGAAAAAAAAAAAATTAAAAGACCACACTGTAGTGCCCAACTTAATGCAAATTTGATTAAAAAGCTGGCAGACCTTAATATTCGGAACAGTGTGTGTGTGTGGGGGGGGGGGGAAGAGAGGCTGAGTGTTGAGCTAAATGCACGTAGTCAATTGTATGTTTATTTACCAAGATTTCCCATGATATGCCAGTAGTAGTCAAAGGCTCACCCCTTGATTTCGTTTACCTATTGTTTATTATAATTTCAGTACGAGTGTCTCCGGACGATTTTCTCTGCCTTTCTCTAAACTTTTCAACTGGAGAGGCTAGATAAACTCCTCAGTAACCCTTTGAGTGCGAGAGGTATTTCTGAGGTTGAAAAGAAATTCCATCACAGATAAAGGACAGAAGGAGTCCTTTATCTGTGATGGAATTTCTTTTCAACCTCAGAAATACCTCTCGCACTCAAAGGGTTACTGAGGAGTTTATCTAGCCTCTCCAGTTGAAAAGTTTAGAGAAAGGCAGAGAAAATCGTCCGGAGACACTCGTACTGAAATTATAATAAACAATAGGTAAACGAAATCAAGGGGTGAGCCTTTGACTACTACTGGCATATCATGGGAAATGTAGGTGGAAAAGAAATTGACAAAAAGAGAATTATATGACACGAGGAGGAGCCGAAATGAAGGAGGGTGGAGAGACGAGGCACGGCAGCGGAGATCTGAAGTAGAAAGCCTTTGATATTGTAGTGAATGGAGAGATTGGGAAGCCGAAGGGGGGGGGGAGCAAGAGAGGAGGAAGAGGCATAAGAGGGCTGGAGAGGGTGAAAGGTCAGAAGGGGTGAATGGATAAGAGAACCGGAAAGAAAGGAAAAGTGCAGAAGAAAGCATAGAAGGCCTGGCTATATCAAAAACCAAAGGACTGGTGGAAAGATGATGCACATATACTTGCATACAGCTGTCTGTACCTATGAACGGGACAGATAATGCCCGTTGCTTGAACTGGAAAATTTCACAACCGGGGCGTAACATTCTCTCTCTCTGTCTCTCTAGATGAGTGTGTGTGTGTGTGTGTGTGTGTGTGTGTGTGTGTGTGTGTGTCCGGATTTCGGGCATAGACCTGATAGTCCGTTTTTTGGCTACCAACACACCTCTAATGGGTCACAACACCTTCACATGTCATCATTTCGGTAGTTAATACCTTCCGTCCGTATTTTTTTTTCTTTTCTTTATGCGAGGAAGAAGGAACCAAAGGCCATGAGCCCGCAGTAACAGTTCCCTCCAAGAGAAAAACAAAATACAATAGAGAGCCAAATTCAAGATCCGATCATTTTGAGATGCCTGGACACACTACGTTTGAAAGACTGGAGATCATAGGCAGGAGGAAATACAGACAGAGGGAGACAGTTCCAGAGCTGACCTGTTGCATAAATGAAAGACTGGGAGTAACGGTTAACTCTTGCATTAGAGAGTTGGACAGAAAAGGGATGAGAGTTTGCTGCCAGACGGGTGCTACGCGCCCGTCGTAGAGGTGGAGGAATGCAAGCAGACAGTTCAGAGGAGCAGTGACCATTAAAGTAGCGATAGAAAAGAGATAAAGATGCAACAGTGCGGCGAAGAGACAGAGGTTGAAGGGAGTCAGTAAGAGGAGGAGAGTTAATGAGACGAAAAGCCTTTGACTCCACCCTATTGAGAAGAGCTGTACAGGGTGTTCCAACACCTTAGCCCCCCCCTGCCCAGCTTAAATTAAAAAAGGTAGAAAGGAAACAAATATATGACAGAATAGCTGTATTAATTGCCAACACATGTGCACACTTGTAAGAATTTATATCAATATTTGGTGTGCCCACCGGCCGCCGCTCGAACTGCTTCCAATCGTGCCGGGTAAGATTCCAGGAGTGACACAAACAACTCGCGGTCGAACTCCATTTCTTCGAGGACATTGGCCATAGTAAGCAGGAGGTCTTCCCCGGCGTTCTGCAGACGTTGTTCAACCCTGTCCTTAAGTATTGCTCCCAAATGTTCACAGGCGTTGAGGTCAGGCGATGCTCCGGGCCACTCATCATTTCCAAAAAAATCAACTTTGTTTGCCTTCAGAAGATTTTGCGTTGCCAGAGCACTCATGCACGGAGCTCGATCGTGCAGAAATGTGGTTTCCTTGATGCTAAGGACATTTTCTGAGCTTTTTAGGAATGGAATGACATGTTGACTGAACACAATGTCTCGGAAGTATCTTCCATTCCATGATTGTCCTTGTTCTTTGACGACCCACATCAACCTTTTCGCCGTGAACATCAAAAAGATACCAACACATCGTTCAGATTTTGATCTCTCTCGAATCTTCAGTTCTTGCGGAATGTCATCAGTGTTAAGAGCCCAAATTCTGTCGTTCTGAAAGTTGGGACGACGAACCTCATAAATAAAAAATTCATCTGAAGGAGTCAAGAAAAGGAAATCATCTGTTGTCCACTCGCTCAAAAACTCACAAAACCACATGCGATCCTCCACATTTTTCTGCGACAGTTTTGGCGCTGGAACCTGATGAAAAGCCTTGGCACCAATGGAGTGAAGAAACCTGTGGATGCTTGCAAGACTCTTTTTCTTCCCTCGAATCCGTTCAATCTCCTTTTGAAGCCCGCGGATACTTTTTTTCTCTCTAGCAAGCGACTCGGTGATGATTTCCTTGCTTTCCTGAGACAAGCTTTCTGCCACTTGAGCAGGCCGGCTGTCCATCTCGCAGTCAAATGGATCACGATTCCAATTACGTTTGACAAAGTCTTCAGATCTCTTCAAGTATCTGGCAACCCAGGATCGGGATATGGTTCCTGCCGGCTGATCTTTGGCGATGCGAAAAGTGATGGCCATAATGCGGCATATCCACCTCAATTTCTCTTAATCATTCACCAAAGACATGTTTCACAAAATCTGTAATAAAAAGAGAAATAATTATTAGATTACCATAAAATTTGGTATTTGAATAAGCAATTAAATGTACTTTCCTACTGTATTAGTGATTTTAGTTGGTGACGACCCAGTTATGCTGCGCACGGGGGGGCTAAGGTGTTGGAACACCCTGTATGTGGGGAGCCTCCCCACACATGAGAGTTGTACTCCACACAGGGGCGGATAAAACCCCTGTATAGAGTCAACAATTGTGCAGGGGTAAAGAAAGAGCGGAGTCGGCTTAGCACACCCAATCTCTTGGAAGCAGATTTTACAAGAGATGTAATATGATCTTTCCAAGATAAGTCCCGAGTAAATGAAACCCCAAGCATGTTCAAGGATGATGCAGGATTAATCTGAATATTATTAAACATTAGTGGGTATACCTGTGGACGATTTTGTCAGGTTGATAGGTGTAAG
Organism: Coenobita brevimanus; assembly: GCF_032717465.1. Classification (NCBI taxonomy): domain Eukaryota; kingdom Metazoa; phylum Arthropoda; class Malacostraca; order Decapoda; family Coenobitidae; genus Coenobita; species Coenobita brevimanus. The sequence goes on from NC_137019.1 coordinate 37,474,660, forward strand.
AACTGAGTCTTAGATGCATTAAAGACAACCATATTATTTTTACCCCAGTCAGAGATATGAGCCAAGTCAGACGTTAGGTGTGCCATAGCCTCATCCCTTGTTTCTTGAAGTAACTGTTGAGATGGGCGTTGCGGGAACCGAATGGAAAGGTGAAGGGTGGAGTCATCAGCGTATGAGTGGATAGGGTTAGATGTACAGCTTAGAAGATCATTGATGAATAAAAGGGAGAGAGTTGGTGATAGGACAGAGCCCTGAGGAACACCACTGTTGATAGATCTAGGAGAAGAACGATGGCCGTCTACGACAGCGGCTATAGAACGACCAGAAAGGAAGCTAGCGATGAAGGCACAGATAGAAGGATAGAAACCGTAGGAGGGCAGTTTGGAAATTAAAGATTTATGCCAGACTCGATCGAAAGCCTTTGAGATGTCAAGTGCAATGGCAAAGCTTTCGCCAAAGTCCCGAAAGGAGGATGACCAGGAGTCTGAAAGGTAGGTGAGAAGATCGCCAGTGGAGCGTCCCTGACGGAACCCATACTGACGATCGGAAAGAAGGTTGTGATAGGAAAGATGCCTTAAAATTTTTTTATTAAGAATTGACTCGAAAACTTTTGAAATACAGGACGTTAAAGCAATTGGACGATAGTTGGAGGGTTGGGAGTGGTCACCCTTCTTTGGGACTGGCTGAATGAGAGCAAACTTCCAGCAAGAAGGAAAGGTACAAGTTGACAGACAAAGGCGAAATAGTTTGCCTAGGCAGGGTGTAAGCACAGAAGCACAGTTTTTGAGAACAACAGGAGGGACCCCATCAGGCCCATATGCCTTGTTAGTACTGAGGCCAGTAATGGCAGAAAATACATCAACTGAAGAAATTTTAATGTCAGCCATGAGGAAGTCAGAGGGGGGAAGTGATGGAGGAACAGCACCGGAATCGTCTAAGGTGGAATTGGAGGAGAAAGTCTGTGCGAAGAGATCTGCTTAATCAGTAGAAGAAATAGCTACAGAACCATCAGAGTAGAAAAGAGGAGGGAAGGATGATGAGGTAAAGTTGTTAGAAAGATTTTTGGCAAGGTGCCAGAAGGAGCGGGAAGAATTCGAGTTGGAGAGTTGAGAGCATTTAGTATGGATGAAATTATTTTTAGTAGAGCGAAGAACAGACTTAGCACGATTCCGGGCAGAAACGTAAAAATTATGTGATTCAGGGGTGGGTTGGCTCTGGTACCTTTTGTAGGCCTTCTCCTTGTTGCGGACAGCATTAGAACAAGCGTGATTAAACCAAGGCTTTCTTGCGTTAGTCAAAGGATATGAGAAAGGAATGTATGCTTCCATGCCCGAGAGAATAACCTCCGTAATGCGCAAGGCACACTCAGATGGCTCACGGCCATGGAAGCAATAATCATTCCAGGGAAAATCAAAGAAGTACTGCCTGAGGGCTTCCCAGTCCGCAGCTCCAAAATGCCAGAGACGACGTTTCCCTGGAGGGTCCGCAGGCCGTACTGGAGCGATAGGACAGGTTAAGGTAATAAGGTTGTGATCGGAGGAGCCCAACGGAGAGAAAAGATTAACAGAGTAAGCAGAAGGATTAGTTGTGAGGAAGAGGTCAAATATGTTGGAGCTCTCTCCAAGGCGGTCAGGGATACGGGTAGGGTGCTGTACAAGCTGCTCTAGGTCATTAAGGATAGAAAAGATGTAGGCTTGTTCACCAGGTGGATCCGTGAAAGGAGAGGAGAGCCAAAGGTGGTGGTGAACATTGAAATCTCCAAGAATGGAGATTTCAGAGAAAAGAGAAATGGACAGAATGTGTTCCATCGTAGAAGTAAGATAGTCGAAGAATTTTTGATAGTCAGTAGAATTAGGGGATAAGTAAACAGCACAGATATATTTAGTCAGAGAATGACAGGAAAGCCGAAGCCAGAGAGTGGAGAATTCAGAAGAATCAAGTTCAGGAACACGAGAGCAAGATAAGTCGTTGCGTATGTATACACAACAGCCACCTTTGGCTTTGAAATGAGTATAGAGAAAGTAGGAGGATACAGAAAAGGGTTTGCTGTCAGTTGCCTCAGACAGCTGAGTCTCCGTTAGAAAAGAAGGTGAGGTTTAGAGGAGGAGAGGTGGTGCTCAACAGAGCGAAAGTTAGATGAAAGGCCGCGAATGTTGCAGAAATGAAGAAGAAGAGAGTCAGACAGTGGTTCCAGGCACCTCGAGTCGTCACCGGGAAAGGGGCAGATGGCGGGGGCATTTATGGTCCCCCCCCCTGGGGACTCCGAGGCTGGGTGAATTGACGCCATTTTGGTGAATTTTGAATAGGAAGTGTAGTGTGTACTGTGCATGTAGTTTGGTGAAGATAGATAGAGAAATTTGTACTGGAGATATGGTATTAATGGGGAGGTTTATATGACGCATTGGTTCCATGCCGGTCAGTAAGTTCCGCTTTAATGAAATTCAGATCATCAGTCTGTCCCCTGACTCAGCCTGGAATTAACTCTCGCCCTTTAGGAATTGCAGATAACTTTTAGAGGCGTTTGGCCACCATATCCTCCTTATTATTTTTTCAACATAATTTTTTCTTTATTTATGAAGGACATGCTGTAAAAAAAATGTAGCATATATATATATATATATATATATATATATATATATAGCCACGTCTAGTTTTAAAAAATCGTACCCTAATCAGAAAACATTCTCTGCACTTTTTATTTTAGTCTCTATGCGAATATTTGTTCTTTTTTAATGTAGCAAGTGTGTTTTGTACTGAAATGGTTCAGTAATACTATCTAGAACACTTACATTTAAAACAGTACCCCCCCCCAGCCAAATATAATCGCCATGAAATAGGAAAAAGGTATATATAAAAATTGTTTTCGTGTTTACTGAAGCACAGATAAGAATGGCATCATCGTTGAGGGTTAATTTGTGTTTTTTAATGAAACGCTTTCGGGGGGGGAAAGAAGACTCAGATTTCATGTTTGTCGACTGCACGCGTATTTACGGTCGAGTGTCACGTTTTGCTGTCCCGGTCTTCCCCAGAATATAACCCGCAATAGTTACTGCTACATTCAGGTCGTCATCCTTACGTCTGGTTGAACAAGGTCAAAAAGAGAAACAAACTTCACCAGAAAGACTGACCAGTCCTAGAAACGATGGAGTGAGATTATGTTAAAATTTATATTCATTTGCTTCCCCATCAACAATTACCTTATGAAATCTGTAAAAACAACGAGACAAAGTGGTGTTACTCGTTGCTAAGGATCACTTGCCATTCAAGACACGTTAAGTATGTCTTCAACGTGTTCAGTAAAGCTACCCACCTATGCCAGGCGTGTACAAGCCAGCCACCAAAATACATAAAACAGGGCGGGAGGAACGCCAGTCAATATTCGTCTGCAGTTCATTTGCCTTTACTAGATGGAGATTTCCGTCCTTCTGCAGCTTCTTTCCCACAACTGCATCAGTCAGTTATATAGCCATGCATCCCTTCCATAGCACATTATTCTACAATGATAATCTAGTGTTAACCTCTTGCTATAACCCAACATTCAGGGTGGAGAGACGGCAATTTTTCGCCTAGTTGAAGCGAAAGGAATGTAATGTTGAGAAGGGAGTATTGGATGTACTCGGGCGTATCTAATTTTCTATCCATTTTGAGTAGCCTATTTTCTAGTTACTGGACTTGTTAATTCGAGGGACAATGATATCATTTATAGGCCATACACTGTAGTCTATAATCTATATATTACAGAACCCAGTTCCCATGTTGCTGCAGGGGTGGCTACTTCAGTTACTAGTGTTTACCTAACATAATTATCCGCTTCCTGTAACTCTTTTGATACTGCATTCTATTCTTGTTTTTTCTGTTTTTTTTCTCCTTTTTTATAACATATAGTGATTGCATGGATAATTAGTAATATCATGTGTCAGCCATAATGCCTATACTCCTCGCATAAACAGACTGAGTCGTCCTCGCAAAACATAAGGCTGGAAAAACAGTATATGGGACACTTTTGCTTCAGACTTGCTTTTGCTACATGATTTAATTCAGCTTAGGAGCACCGTCACCCCTGCTTCCAGTTCCGTCTTGATGGGAGAAATTTCGTTTCTGCTTGTCCCAAAAGGTAAAATACTGACGACTGTAGTGACATGAAATTTCTGAGGTATGTGTGTTTCTATCGGTGACATTAAGAATTACTTATAAAATAATGACTCGATGTAATGACGGTGGTAGAGGAATGGGTTCATGAGAATAATAAATAAATGCGTTGAATGAGTACTAAAATATACTCTCTTCACTTAACGTTGGCCTAAAATTGCCCTCCTTCTGCCTTAAGCGACGAGCTGTAGCAACAAATTTGCATAATATGATGTTAGTCACGGAAAAGTGCCATGGAAAGAATACAAAGCCTTATTATTTTTTTTTTACACTACAATTGGACTTCACGGAATAAGCTACAAAAGGACGAATATTTGGACCACGGTTAGACGAAAGAACTACAGTAACAGTGTACAAGTAAGCTGAACAGGAAGAGAAGAGGGATGTAGGGAAAGGAGGAAGAAAAAGAAGGAAAAAAAGAAGAGATGGTGAGGAGGATGGGGATACAGGGGTGGATCCAGCAATTGTCAAAAAACGGATCCAAACGATTATCCTACTTTTACGCATCGACAACAGGCGTAGTGTTGGAGAGAGACGCCTTCATATGATGTCACCGACATACTCAGGTGACTCCGCTGTCCAAGTATACTAAATCCCTCCGAAAAGACGCTGGTGTCTACATAAGGAAGGAAGGACCACAATAAAAGGGAACTGGTTATATTCATTAGGTTAACGGATGAACGAACTCTTCCCGAACATGCAGTAGATAGTAGACTGTAGCACCAGTCGAGGAGGGCAGTACTCCTAAGGTGGGTGGAAAGCTGATGACAGGGAGAGCTGGAGCTCCCGTTTCATCAGTCCTTGGGACTAGTTCCTGACTATCCCCCTTTGATGAACTTTTCAGTGTTTCAGTAACATAGAGAGTAGGCCAGCATGCCCTCCAATGCAAGTTTCTCTAACTGTGAACACCAGTCTACATGCACAGTACACACTAAACTTCATTTTCAAAAAAAAAAAAAAAAAAAGACATACAATAACCAGGCCTCGGAGTCCCCGGGGGGGGGGGGACCATAAATGCCCCTCTCCTGGTTACGACTCAGTGAGATGCCTGGAACCACTGTCTGACACTTCCTCTTCATTTCTGCAACATTCGCGGCCTTTCATCTAACTTTCTTTCTGTTGAACACCACCTCTCCTCCTCTAAACCTCACCTTCTCTTCCTGACAGAGACTCAGTTATCTGAGGCAACTGACAGCAAACCCTTTTCTGTTTCCTCCTACTTTCTCTATACTTATTTCAGAGCCAAAGGTGGCTGTTCTGTATATGTACGCAACGACTTACCTTGCTCTCGTGTTCCTGAACTGATTCTTCTGAATTCTCTACTCTCTGGCTTCGGCTTTCCTGTCATTCTCTGACTAAATATATCTGTGCTGTTTACTTATCCCCTAATTCTACTGACTATCAAAAATTCTTCGACTATCTTACTTCTACGATGGAACACATTCCATCCATTTCTCCTTTCTCTGAAATCTCCATTCTAGGAGATATCAATGTTCACCTCCACCTTTGGCTCTTCTCTCCTTTCACTGATCCACTTGGTGAACAAGCCTACATCTTTTCTACACTTAATGACCTAGAGCAACTTGTTCAGCACCCTACCCATATCCCTGACCGCCTTGGAGAGAACTCCAACATACTTGACCTCTTCCTTACAACTAATCCTTCTGCATACATTGTTAATCTTTCCTCTCCGTTGGGCTCCTCCAATCACAACCTTATTACCTTGACCCGCCCTATCACTCCAGTACGGCCTATGGACCCTCCAAAGAAACATCGACTGTGGCACTTTGGAGCTGCGGATTGGGAGGCCCTTAAGCAGTACTTCTTTGATTATCCCTGGAATGATTATTGCTTCCATGGCTGGGAGCCATCTGAGTGTGCCTTGCGCATTACGGTGGTCATTCTCTCCGGCATGGAAGCATACATTTCCTTCTCATATCCTTTGACTAACGCAAGAAAGCCTTGGTTTAATCATGCATGTTCTAATGCTGTCCACAACAAGGAGAGGGCCTACAAGAGGTACCAGAGCCAATCCACCCCTGACTCACATCTTGTTTATGTTTCTGCCCGGAATCATGCTAAGTCTGTTCTTCGCTCTGCTAAAAATAATTTCATCCATACTAAATGCTCTCAACTCTCCAACTCGAATTCTTCCCGCTCCTTCTGGCACTTTGCCAAAAACCTTTCTAACAACTTTACCTCATCATCCTTCCCTCCTCTTTTCTACTCTGATGGCTCTGTAGCTATTTCTTCTACTGATAAAGCAGATCTCTTCACTCACACTTTCTCCTCCAATTCCACCTTAGACGATTCTGGTGTTGTTCCTCCATCACTACCCCCCCTCTGACTTCCTCATGTCTAATATTAAAATTTCTTCAGCTGATGTATTTTCTGCCATCACTGGCCTTAATACTGACAAGGCATATGGGCCTGATGTAGTCCCTCCTGTTGTCCTCAAGAACTGTGCTTCTGTGCTTACACCCTGCCTAGGCAAACTCTTTCGCCTTTGTCTATCAACTTGTACCTTTCCTTCTTGCTGGAAGTTTGCTCTCATTCAACCATTCCCAAAGAAGGGTGACCATTCCTAACCCTCTAACTATAGTCCAGTTGCTTTAACATTCTGTGTCTCAAGTTTTCAAGTCAGTTCTTAACAGAAAAATATTAAGGCATCTTTCCTATCACAACATTCTTTCTGATCGTCAGTATGGGTTCCGTCAGGGACGCTCCGCTGGCGATCTTCTCACCTACCTTTCGGACTCCTGGTCATCCTCCTTTCAGGACTTTGGCTAAAGCTTTGCCATTGCGCTTGACATCTCAAAGGCTTTCGATTGAGTCTGGCATAAATCTTTAATTTCTAAACTGCCCTCTTACGGTTTCTCTCCTTCTATCCTTCATCTATGGCTGCCTTTCTGGTCGTTTTATAGCCGCTGTTGTAGACGGTCATGATTCTTCTAGATCTATCAACAGTGGTGTTCCTCAGGGCTCTGTCCTATCACCAACTCTCTTCCTATTATTCATCAATGACCTTCTAAGCTGTACATCTAACCCTATCCACTCGTACACTGATGATTCCACCCTTCACATGTCCATTCGGTTCTCGCAACGTCCATCTCAGCAGTTACTTAAACAAACAAGGGATGGGGCTATGGCATCCCTAATGTCTGACCTGGCTCGTATCTCTGACTGGGATAAAAATTGTCTTGTTTTTAATGCATCAAGGACTGAGTTTTTACACTTATCAACCCGACGCAATCTTCCACAGAAGTACCCACTAATGTTTATTAATATCCAGTTCAATCCTGCATCATCCTTGAACATGCTTGGGGTTTCATTCAGTCGGGACTTATCGTGGAAAGATCATATTACATCTCTTGTAAAATCTGCTTCCAAGATATTAGGTGTGTTAAGCCGACTCCGTACCTTCTTTACCCCTGCACTGTTGTTGACTTTATACACAGGTTATACTCGCTCCTGTGTAGAGTACAACTATGTGTGGGAGGCTTCCCACATACAACTCTCTGGAATAGGATGGAGTCAAAGCCTATTCGTCTCATTAACTCTCTTCTTCTTTTTAGGCACCCTTTAACCTCTGTCTCTTCTTTATCTCTTTCCTATCGCACCTTCAATGGTCACTGCTCCTCTGAACTGTCTGCTTGCATCCCTCCACCTCTATGACGGATGTGTAGCACCCGTCTGGTAACAAACACTCATCCCTTTTCTGTCCAACTCTCTAATGCAAGAGTTAACCGTTACTCCCAGTCCTTCATTTATGCAACAGGTCAACTCTGGAACTGTTTCTCTCTGTCTGTATTTCCTACTTCCTATGATCTCCAGTCTTTCAAGCGCAGTGTGTCCAGGCATCTCGAAATGAACGGATCTTGAATTTGGCTCACTTTTGTATTGTTTTTTTTTTTTTCTTGGAAGGCACGGTACTGCGGGCTCCTGGCCTTTGGTTCCCTCCTTCTTGCATAAAAAAAAGAAAAAAAAAAGCACCCACCATAGCTACACTTATGCACGGTGCGATGGACGCTGGTGTATAGAATAAGGCAGAACTTTCTCAGAGGAGGAGACACAACTAATAATTCATTTTTTTACAGTCCCACATACTAGGCGTGTGTGTGTGTGTGTGTGTGTGTGTGTGTGTGTGTGTGTGTGTGTGTGTGTGTGTGTGTGTGTGTGTGTGTGTGTGAGCGCGCGTGTGTGTGTGTGCAAGTGTTTGTGGGCGTGTGTGCGTGCGCGTTTGTGTGTGTGCTTGTGTGTGGGCGTGTGTGTGCGTGTGTGCGTCCGAGCGCGTGCTCGCGTCCTTGCATTTATTCGTTTCTTTCACGAGAACGGTAATAAATATGAACTTAATTTTTTCTGCCTTAGGTCGGGGTAAGTTCAGGAAGTGTCAGAAAAATGCCAAACAAAAATTCTGACAAACGCACGCGACGCGACGGCACAAAACTGTCGGAAATCGCGACTCGCGAAAATGTGAATTTTATTTTTTTGTTACTTTTTGGATAGAATTGGTCATTGTAGGCTCAGTAACGGTAGGGTGGCAAAGATACTGGTATTTGCAAACATTTTGTGATGGAGAGGCTATTATTTAGTCCCGCAAATTTTCTCGGGAGAGCACAACTTTGTAGTAAAATGAAAAACAATATATTCACGTTAACACAAATTGCTTTATAACCATAAGCCATAAGCCTTCGGCAGTAGGGCCGAGTACATAAAACTAAAGAATTTTCGGAAATATATATCATTTTCGTCCAAAAATCATGTATACTTGTCGCTAACAAAAATTAAAAATTGCTGCAGATAAAAAAATGTCGGTTTGGACTTTCAGGACACTTCCCTCCCTCCCCCCACCTCCAATCTGAATAAGCCCCCTTTTTTGTTAAACCTTAAACTAGTCCCTATTTTCCCCTTTTGCAGCTTATTTACGGAGCTCAGTGGCAGGAAAATAAAAGGAAAATAAAGTACTACGGATTTATGTCGTTTCCAGTTCAATTTTCGTTGCTAGCATTACATTCTTGTACACATTTGTTTTTATAACTCTGAATTTAAGATGGAGAGAAAGCCAAGTTAAAGTGAACAGAGTGTAGAGCATAAACAGGTATCAGGTTGCCTTCATAATGTTTCTTTGTTCGTGTTCGATAGGCAGATATTCATATAACCTGATAGTCGAACGGTTAAGCAGGAATATAATCAGACAGATGGACAGTTAAATAATCTAACAGACAGACAAACCGATATTCAGACAGTCAGATAATCAGGCAAGAAAACAGTCATATAGCCAGTCATATAGTTAAACAGACATACAGAAATTTAAGCATTTAAGTAGACCTGGTAATCAGACAGGTAGATAGTCAAGCAGGAAGGGAAGCTGGCAGACAATCAGACAGACAGTCATATAGTCATGTAGACAATCATCATCATCATCACGCCATCGAGGTCCCTTTCCACTCGGTATTAATTTTTGGCCAATTTGTCCCCATCATTTCTGTGAGCGAGGTTTTGGTTGATTGGTGATTTGGTTTTGATGGTGGCGGTGGTGATGAAAGCAGGTGGCGAGCAATATGGCTCCTAGAAAGTTTTTTGTTTCTTTCATAGCATGTACAGTTAAGTGAAGTATTGGTGCTTTAAATAATGACCTTTTTAGTGCAAAGCAGAAAGAAGAGGAAAGTACACAAGACAGCTTACGAAACTTGTCCTGTTTTAATGTAATCTCCACAAGAGGGAGAGCCAAATTCAAAATCGGCTCCTTTCCAGAATTTTCGATATACTGAAGGAAATTTGATGGTATAATAATAATGTTATCTAGGAATATTGCTGCAAAAGTTAATGATGCTTTCCATGTTATTATTTTGTAATTACGATACTGTGTGAATTTTCTTGCTGTGATTGTGTTGGTTATCGTTTTGATGGCATGCTGGGCACATAATTATAATTCCGCTTTCAAAGTGAAGGTAGAAAACATATTAATTCTTTTCATAGTAGCAATATTTATAGTATATACTTTTCACCTCAATTTTTCTTCTAGCAGACGAAAGGGTATAAATAAATCCTCTTTTAGACAGAACTGGCGGAAGTTCCTCTCATCACACACACACACACACACACACACACACACACACACACACACACACACACACACACACACACACACACACACACACACACACACACACACACACACACACACACACACACACACACACACACACACACACACACACACACACACACACACACACACACACACACACACACACACACACACACACACACACACACACACACACACACAAGCACACACACACACACACACACACACACACACACACACACACACTCACGCAAGCACACACACACACACACACACACACACACACACACACACACACACACACACACACACACACACACACACACACACACACACACACACGCATGCACGCACACGCACGCATGCACGCACACGCACGCACGCACGCACACGCACGCACGCACGCACACACATACGCGCACGCACACACATACGCGCACGCACACGCACACGCACACGCACGCACAAACACACACACGCACACAGACGAGAGAGAGAGAGAGAGAGAGAGAGAGAGAGAGAGTTCATCCTGTGTAACCAGGGTGTTTTACTGTGGTGCCCTATGATAATTTATTAACTTCTTTTTCCCTATAGATACAAGAACGTATCTAATTCTAGTTAACGATGGAGAATTGTATTCAGCTCAGAGAAGTTGACCGTTGACCTATAGTTAACCTTAATAATAACGGAATGTCAATTCTGTGTGGCATTCTTTACTACCTAAATGCATTATATTCATTTAAAAAAAGCAAGCTGTTGAGGCAACGCATATGAGCAAATACAGGACAGTTCCCAAGTCTGCTTCTAGTAAAGGGTCACCATTTTATGCTAAACATAAGATCTATTTTCTCTTGTAGATGTACAGTAAGCTAAAGGACACGTTCTAATTGAACACTCCCTGTACAGAAGCCACTGTTAAAATAAAACCCATGCCCTTGTAGGGATGGTTGCTTAGTGGTTTCGCGACTCTCTATTGGTATTTACGAGCCCTTCTTCGTACACATATGGGGCTGAAAATCATTTCTAAGTCCTACATTGAAAAGATGAGAAATATGCCTCGAATTACGAGGACTGGGGACCAGCAGAATGATTAAGGTCAAGTGGACCAGAAATAAAGTCATATGACTGGGGCAGAGAGCACCGTCTAGGAAGATAACATGAAGATGAAAAGAAGAAACAACAATCCCTTAGGAAGCGAAATCAACAGGAAAAAGCTACTGAAAGAAGACACCAGATGAAAACTCTTAAGTAGGCTGCCTATGAATGTTTCTTGGGCATTACGTTTCCTTCTGCTGTGCTTTTATGCATCTTATCTGGGTAGTATCCCTTTTATGGCCGCTAAAACTCAACTATTCTATTTCAGTTAACACCAGACGATTTTATTCAGTTGGGAGTGAGTCATAGGAGGCTGAGATTGTTAACACCCCTCCAAACTCATCCACCAAGCCTTGCAAATCCCAATCATCTTCATGTAATACCTTCAGAAAACAATAGTACAGTTATTTACCAAACGTAGGCATTCTTTCTTTTATCACATTAAATCTCTTTAGCTTACACAGTTCCCTTAAATCTGTTTCAATGAGCGATTGCCCAGTGATTTGCGTGCATCAGTCGTGTATTGCTTATTATGGATGTGTGACCAAGATCGGTAAAGACAAGTATCCTATCTAATTTTCGGGACGGATTATTTGAAAACGGCGACTATTCAAGAAGAAGAAGGAGGAAGGGGAAGAGGAGAAGGAGGAGGAGGGGGTTCAAGAGGAGAAGGAGGAGGAGGAGGAGGAGGAGGAAGAGGAATAATGTCTTTCTTCTTCAATATTATGACATATTGTACATTTACTTATATTTCTAGCATCTCCAGGTAATTAAAATAAACTTTGTGAACAACCCCTTAGCAAGAGATTATAGTAAGTAATATTAAGCTCCTCTGCTTCGAAAAATTCAACTGGAAAAGACCATCTGAAGATAGTAAATAAGTTATTTTTAGAAAATACGTCCTCGGGCTGAAGAGGTTGAGTAGAAAATCCATTCTTGCTAAATTTCAGTCATCCCGCGAAATACACGTGACTACCAAATTTACACCCAGGTCCCCAAGTATAATGAGTGAAGAGGGACAAAGGTGAAACCAACTTTGTCCAACAGTCTGGCTGGTCCGAGAATCAACTTGAGGCCTTTCAGATGTGAGCTGGAGATGATACTAACATTTCTCTGCAAGGAATGTGTCCTGCTTTCCCGATTTCTTATTCCTCACCAATCGATAGAGCGCATCTTTGGTTCTCATAGCCTTTTGTTACCTACTTCATATTGCTGTCGCATATAAACAGTTCGTGCAGCATCTTCCACTGCCACAGTCAGGAAATATCTGCGAAGTTTTGTCCATGGTTGTACCGCTGCACCATCAGCTCCCCCTGCCACACAAATCACCCTTCTGTCTCTCCTTACTTGGCTGTACGTCAACTTTCACACCAATATATAAATACAGTAATTTTTTAGATCCCCCAAATTTAGCTCCCATTTTTAGCAACAACGAACTTTTTGGATCCGTATTCCCTTGGTTAAGGAGGCCTCCCAGCACCTCCTCCCCACCAGTTTAGTTTTGTTGTTAGTAAGTACAGTACGTCCAGAAGTTTTTTTGTTTCGTTTTTATAATCTGTGTCGATGCAGGAAATACAGGGTGATCCATAAACAACATTGTAATAGAAACTCGCCTGATCATATTTCACGTGTTGTGTGGGCGGCTTAGATTGCTGGAGTGGGCGTGCGTGTGGCAGCGGGGATAGGAAAATGATAAATGATGCAGGGTAGATTGTGATAACGCTGAATGATCAATTCCAGCTACACATGAGATTCGCCCAGCTGATTGGAAGTGGAGCTTTATATGCAGACTATCCTATATAAAAACTGTATAAAAAAGACTGATAACATGCAATACGAGTAAACGAACTCAGTAAGCAAGAAGTGTTAGAAAGCTTACGTAGTTGGCAAGAACACGGGCCTTCGGAGTCTTCATGTCTCGGGCATTGTTACTTTTTTTACGAAAATATTAGGTGGTGAAGAGGGACGCCATCACGTGGCGGCACCGATATGGCTGAGTGGCTCCACTGTCTGGTAATACAGACATCCCTCAATTCCCTCAGTATCACTCAAAAAGTGGATGGTGGACAGCTGAAGGGCAACTTCAGCCTTCAGCCCGCTGGGTTCACATTCAGATGAGGCTGCTGCTGCTGCGTTAGGCAGGAGATTCCCTAATTTCCTAGCATGTTTTTTGTGTTGATTTATCTCAAGCTTTACCTGTACTTAAATTAATAAAGCAAACTAAGTGCGTGGACGTAGATCCTGGCGGGGATGAGCGGGGGGGGGGGAGGATTTATCTCCTGCTGCATCTGGGTCAAGGGAGATGGTCTATGTAATTATCCCCCAACTCCCCCTACAAATAGGCAGTCCTGAAGAACTACATAGTCAAATCTACAATTATCCTATAAAACAATCTTTACATTGAAATGCAGTTATTTCAACAACAGGAAAACTGAGACTACAGAAAATATTATAACATCAGAGTAATGTTAGTTGATCCTATGTAACAAGCTAAGTTTTTAAGAGCGGGCGCAGGTGTGGTGGTGTGACTGTGCTAGATGAGAGTACAGTTCAGGAAATGTTATACTTTTCATGTCTTCGTGTTACCTAATCTTTTTCCCTACCGTAATAAAGCTTATATACGAGCAGGTGTAGCAGCTCCCTTCCCTCGGCAGTGTCCCCCTCTTCTCTCAACAACTAAGCACTCGTTAGTCGGAGAAGTCATGTCCCCGGGAATCAGAATAAATCTAATTCGATGCTTTAGTGTTTGTATGGGTGTAGCCTTCGATGCCTTTTATATTTTTGATGCAGTTTGTTATGGAATTTTCGTCCACAAGCAATAAATTGGAAGTAAGGTAACAGTAGACAGTGAAAGTGAGATGAAAGTGGATGATGGCAGGATATTGTGTTGGAAGTAGGTGGTGGCAGAGGAGCATGTTGGAAGTGAAATAAGAGTAGACTGTGGCTGGCTAGTCTGATAGAGGTAGATGGTGACAGAGGAGCACATGTTGTCAGGGGATGGCGGCTGGTGGCGGTGTGTGGCAGCCAGGGGGTGCGTGGTGGGTTGGCTTTGGCAAGGTGGTGGGTTAGAGAGACGAGTGCTGGTGAGTAGTGGCTCGGCGCGCTTACCCAACAGTGCTTGTGTGTGGCTCTCCCAGTGACAAAAGCTAGCGATCTCAGGCATTGCTAGTTGATACTTGGCTTCGGAGTTTTAGTAACACATTTATTTTGCATTTAAGCTTACAAACTTCTCGTGCGTTGCTGATCCCAGCTGTTTCGATATTAATTATATATATCCTATATATAACATACACGAGCAAGTAAAGTTTGATATGGCAAACATTTAGGTACGGAAGGAACATTACGAAGTCTATTCCAGCCAGAGTATGACCACTAACGATAGTAGCCCATGTGTGGTATTTCCTAACGCGAACTTGGAAGACGTTTTATCTCTTCCTTGGCGATTTATTCAGAATATTGCAGGTTAATATTCTCTTGCATGCGATATTAACGTAGCAAATACAGAAACTTTAGAGTCTGACAACTTTAAAGAGGTTGATTCTGTGTCTGTCGGCGTGTGGTGTCCCGTATCTCTCTCAGGAGCTTTTTTTTTTGGGGGGGGGAGGGGGGTTAGGAAGCTCTTCCACACATTTTCCATACAGATATATTTTGCACATATCACATTAATATCAGATATCCAGAAAAAAACTGGGAAATTAGTGTTAAGGAACCCCCCTGGTTGACGAGAATAGTACTCCAAGTAACTTTCCCTCTCTATTTTTTAGTGCCCGTCTCTCCGTCTAGCCTAAGATAATTATTTAACATATTACACCTTAACCCCCTTGTGTGTGGATCGTGTTTCTAGTGATCTCAAATGTTTGCAGACATTTTTCTGTCGGCCGACTGTAGCGAGAAAAGGTGTTATCAAGTTATATGAAATTTTTATGTGATAGCAATACGGGGCGTAAAAATGCAAGGATGGCTACTCTGACGTGGTAGAAGCATTCGTAATGGTAGTGGTGGTGATAGTAATATTATTATTATTATTATTAGTAGTAGTAGTAGTAGTAATAGTAGTGGTAGTAGTAGTAGTGGTAGTAGTTACGACCCCAGCTCATCTGAACGGGAACCCGGTGGACTGCAGACTGAAGTTGCCCTCCTTCTGCAGGATGAGTGGGTGGAAGTTGTGGGACGTTTGTATAACTAAGCAGCTCCCTCACTCAGACGTATCCATGCCACCACGTGAAGTCGTCCCTCTTCAGCACCACTTTTTGACGTTCGGGTAGGATACAATAAAATACGGAAGGCTAGAGTTAGACCCGTATTCTAACGGACATAGGAGGCTTCCTAGCACCTCTTCCGTAGCGAATTATTTAGCATATTACTCCTTCACAGTCTTTCGTGTCCTCTTTATATAGTTTTAATTCGCCACTGTTTGCATCCACAGCAAACAAGGGGATAACGAGATGTAATTTGTAGAGTACAGGTGATCCGTAAACTAGAAACTCACCAGGCGGTATCTTTTGTGTCGCGGGGACGGCTCAGGCTGATCGTGTGGGCGTGGGTGTGGCGGTGGAAGTACGAAAGGAATAAATGATGCAGGGTAGACATGGATAATACTAAGCCGTACCCTTAACACGAGAATTTGCTCGGAGAAGCTGGAGAGGAGCTAATATGACTCTCAGTGATGGCGGGGACTGAACCTGAGATCAAAGCAGTGCAGTTGTGTTCATAAGTTCCTAGTTCAGAGATCTGAACCATTTACCTTTGTATTTACAGACGGAATGCTTCACTCCTACATTCCCATTACGTATTTTTAGTTTCTTCTTTCTGCCACCAGACGATTTTGTTAAGAAAAGGAGAGCTAACTGACAATGGAGTAGTCAGGCTGTGGCAAACCCTTTCAGTTCCAAAAGTCTAATAAGTTGAACTAAATCATCTCTACCTAGAAAAATAAAGATGATATCCTCGGCCAGAAAAGAATAAAATAACAATTGCAAACAAGAACATTGAACGGTAATGAAGCTCTTACACAATATTCTAAGAAACCTGTTAGGCTCCTAAGGTTTCGAGGGTCACTTCACTGTCTCGTTATTTATCGTGACACAGTATTCATGTCCCCAGCAGTACACGGGTGAGGGGCCGAACTCTTGAAACCAAACTTCTTATATTCGAATTATGGAGACGAAATTATATATATATATATATATATATATATATATATATATATATATATATATATATATATATATATATATATATATATATATATTTCCACTATTTCGTGATACTGGGGGTCGTCAGACTGTTGGACAAAATTTGTTTGTCTTGTTACTGTGCATCCAGCAGTAAGGATATTATTGTACTGCCGTATAGTCAGGCATCTCTCTCTCTCTCTCTCTCTCTCTGGATGGGTAGTTGCTAAGTTATAATGGGAGCAGTGCCTAGGGGAGTGATGGGAACCAGGGGAGGAGCAGCGGATTTGACGTCACGAGTACTAACGCATTGGTTGGTGTAGGATAATGGGCGTAGCCACGAGTAATGATTGTGGTGCCTGATCAAAGTGTACGGAAGGAAACTGCATTGAATGAATGGAAAGGCTGGTAGCCGGAGACTGGCTTATGTTTCTATAATGACTGCTGGGGGAGGGGAGGCAGCTCATCATTCGCCTACCTGCAGGTAACTGTAAATCGTATGACAAGCCGAATGGTTCTATGTAGCCCAGGATGTCATATAATAAGATCTTGATATAACCCGGCCACCATACTTATAGCCTTCTCTAAAACAAGAAGCCTCCAAAGTACCAATATGAGTAGGTTTGTTGCTACTGGCTTTCCTTTGTACTCCCATGCAGTCTCCTGTACAAAAGACCAAGTACTGTAGACGTCTGGTGATGTAGTTGGTTCAGGCGCTTCTATCACGTGTGGCCTATTTATGTTATGCTCTTATACTGACACTCAGAAGCTAACGTGCCTGGTCACCCTTGTCTTGACTGTCGTGGCTAAGTAAGGTAGCCCTGGGCCCTTGTGTTCCTTATCGGGCAAACCAGGAGTAGATGATAGATATTGGGACTACACTGACTATCAGTTATGCCATTTCACTTCTAATGACAAGGAGAGTGTATGTGAGTGAGGTGGAAAGACAGAGAGGGAGGGGGAGGCAAAGGATGAGATGGAGGGGTGGATTGGAGATGTATATGATAGAGGAGGGGTGTGGGCTGGGAGCAGGGCAGTGAAATGGAGGGGTACAGGGCGACGTGGAGGCGATTTGTCTGTGGCCAACCCTTGCGGGATTAAGGCGTCTGGCAATAGATACAGACAGACTTCAACTGATTTAAAGTCGAGAAAAGAGGAACCGGGAGGCACTGAGCCCGGGGAGGTCTTCTTCATCCTACTCTTGTCATCTCCAAACGATTATTTATTGAGGTCAAAATGGATTTCTCAAACCGGATGGGACTGATAAAGCCTTAACGACCCCAGCTATATGAAAGGTAAAGCAATCTGGTAGCAGTTAGGATAAGCTCAAAAGAACTGCACCTGGATTCAAGATGTTAGAGTAGTAGTAGTAGTAGTAGTAGTTGTTGTTGTTGTTGTTGTTGTAACAGCAGTAGTAGCAGCAGCATCAGTAGTAGTAGCAGTAGCAGTAGTGGTAGTAGTAGATGTAGTAGTAGTAGTAGTAGTGGTAGCAGTAGCAGTAGTAGCTGCAACCCTAGAACTATCTGAGACGTAAGTCCTGTGGCCTGCAGGATGAAGTTTCCCTCGTTCTGTAGTCCACTGTCATCCTTTCGAGGGATGAGGTTGGGGGGGGGGAGTCGAGGGACCTCTGCATGACCAGGCAGAGGAGTTGCTAGGTTATTTCGGTGCCACCTCGTGAAGATGTCCCTGTCCAGAACGTCATTGAACTGAATAGGTTAATGTTTTCTGCTTAGGATGTAACTTTTTTTTTTTTATTGCTGGTACAAGAAAAATTAGATTCAGGTTGGGAGAACACACTACCAGCGGACGGGAAACTACAGCCGTTCGAGAAGTGTTTCCTTTGCTAAAAACAATGGTCTGGTAATATTAATAAAAACTATAAGCATTCAGAGAGAGCATTCCTCCGCCAGTGACATTGCAGGATTCGGATCCGGATCCGACCCCAAATTTAATCACTGAATTCTTGGCCCATGGCCCACCCTTCCACAAAATTTCATTGAATTTCATTGAGAACTTTTGGAGATATCGTGTGGACAAACAAAGACAATCATAGGTGAATACATAACCTCCTCCAACTTCGTTGTCGGAAGTAATAATAATAACGATAATAATATTAATAACAATAATAATGATGATGATGATGATTATGATAATAATGATAATAATAATAATAATAATAATAATAATAAACCGATAGAGCCAGGATTCCGGGGGCTTGAATGATGAGTGAATGGAAGCGTGGCTCATTGGATTGGGCAAATTTGGACAGTCTGGACATTGCTACTCCTCACCCCGCCCTAGGGTGGGAGAGGAGGTCCAGATGATGATGATGATGATACTAATAATAATGATGATAATAGTGATGATGATAATAACAATAACAAAAAATAGTAAGAGTAAAAATAATAATAATTTGATTGAGAAGACATGTTTAAAAATAAAAAAGCTAAGGAGGAATAGTGTGATATAAGGAACCAAATCCTGTAAAATGACTCAGGTAAAAACATCCATCCATCCATTGCCAGACGCCATGTATCCCAAACGGGGTGGTCAAGGGCTTAGAGTTAATTGTTTTACAGGGAGGGGCACTAATCCTCCACCAAATATGAGAAACTAAAAAGAAGAAAAAGGAAAAAATAGAAAAAACTCAGCTACGGAATCGAAGAATAGAGTGAATAGATACTGAATGTGCAAAAGTTTTTAAAGAATGTTAGGAAGTGAGATAAATTACTTGTATGCTCTGTAAGAAAAAATTATAAATAAAAAAAAAAGCTAAGGAAATATCCGAGGAAAATAGAATACACAAAGAAATATGCAAGAATACAAATGGAAGAACACAGATGAGAAAAAGTTGAGAGATTAGAAATAGAATTTATAATGTGAGGGAGCGGAAGTAGACTGCATAGTTAGACAGGAATGAAGGAGGATATAGAGCAAGTGAAAAAGAAAGTGAGAGAGCGAAAGAAATGAAGTGAGAGGGTGGAGATAAACTATAAAGAGAACAGAATTAGAATTAATAATGAGTGAAACTTGAATGTACAGGTGCAATTGGAACTAGAGTAAAATGAGGAAATAAATCTAGAATATGACAAAATGAAGACACCGAAGTAAAATGTAAGTGAGGGATTTTATGCGAACTTACTATTGTATTCCGGTTACCGTAACACGAATTTATGCTCAGAAAAATTAACCATGGAGAAAAAGTTAAACTCTCTGGAATACCCTATAAGCTAGGAACTGAGAACTAAGTGATACATTTCATCAAACACCAGATTTTTCGATTTGGTTCACTGTAAGAGAGGAAATAAGAGAGAAAGAAGTAATCGTTCACCACAATATCTACCTTCCTTCATTGGTAAGTACCCATTTTTTGGTGCACGCTCTTCTTTTATCTTGTGTGTATGTAAATGTGCTGATGGACGTAAGTAGATCTGTTTGGGTTGTCTGGCACCCTCCCCCTTTCCTGCCACTCAGTACACGCAGCATACTGATGGCAAAGAGTATTTTTTTACATCAATATAATGTATTAAATAAAAACTAGAGGCAGGCCCTGACGAACCATAATACGACTGTTCTTTTCTGTCATTTTCTCTTCATATGATTTACGTCTCCACCTTCCACCTCGTTCCTACAGTCCTGGAACACCTTTGATGACTTAATGTTGGTCAAGGTTTCAAAATGTAAAGACGGGACAAATTAAAGATAATTTTTTGATCGCGTGTACGTGTGTAGGAGTTTAGGAATTGCATTTTCGTACATAACTACAAACGATTCCCTACTGCAACTTAAGCTTTTATTTGGAGGGAGAACTAGACAGGCGGGAATATCCTGCACTCTCCTTTCCTCATCCTTCCAGCAGAAAAAGGATATTACCTACGATAGTTTTTCTTTCGTGACTATGTAACATTTGCGTTTAGTATGGTGGACAGGAGATACTGGCAGACCCTGTGCTCTCAAGGCCATCCTAGCTCTTCCTACAAAACGTATATTGAGAGAGAGAGAGAGAGAGAGAGAGAGAAGGAGGGAGAGAGAAAATGGAGAAATGAATTCCCCGAGCTAGGCAACTAAGGCCATATAGCCCCGCTGGGGTTACAGGAGGAGGCTACCCCTTCCGGCAACGGTAGCCCGGGCGAGGCTTGAACTTGTGACCTCCCGATCACAAGCTCAGCGCGCCACCACTGTGCTACCGTGCCCCCCAGAGAGAGAGAGAGAGGGGGAAAGGCAGAGAGAGGGGAGGGAGAGGGGAGGAAGAGAAAAAACCAGTAAAGAGTCATGAAAGAGAATGATGATTAGGGTGGAAGAGGAAATGAAAGGCAGAAAGGAGCGAGTGAACTGCAAGGGATTAGCCATACTTGAATAGAGGGGGGAAAATAAAAGAAGAAGGAGGTGTGCGATAGAAGGGGATAAGAAGAGGTAATCGTGAGGATAAAAAGGCAAATGGAGCTAAGAATAGAACAAAATGAAGAAAGAGAAAATACAGTGGAATGGTTGGGCAAAGAGAACAGAGCAGAGAGGAAGAAAATGTATGTAAAAAGAGCGCATGATGGAAAGGAGAGGAGGGAACGAGAAGAAAGACGATATGAAAGAGAGGGAGAAAATTCTGTGAGAAAAGGGAAAGAATTCTGAAAAAGAAAGGAGGGAGAGAGGAAATTGGCTAGAGAATCAAGGGAATTAGAATAGCAAAGGAAGAGACTGGAGGGAGGAAGGGAGAATAAAAATGGAGATGAGACGGACGGAAGGAAGGAGAGGACTGAGAATGAAAAAAGAGAAGAAAAGTTAAGAATAAAGAAAAAGCGGAGAAGTAAATAACAAAGATAAAGAGAAGAAAGAGACAAAGAAAAGACAGAAAGAAAAAGTACAAGTAGAAGGGAAGTAGAGGTAGAATTAGACTAAGAGCAAGGGAGGGAGGGAGGGAGGGAGGGAGAAAGCGAGAGCGCAGCCTCAACAACGATTATTGTCTCATGACTTAACCTCTGTCATTATTTACAACACGCTCGCCTTTATCCTGAAGATGAAGTCGAGTGCCATGAGCGGCTTAGCCAGAAAGGAGTTTTCTGTTCGTCCGTTCGTTCGTTTGAGTTCTACTGGCTGTAGTTGTGGACTGATTTTGACTGAGGTGTCAGATCAATCCTCTTCAACCAACAGTATGCCCTCGTTTAAGTGGTAGTCATACTTAGGTTACCCCAAGGCCAGGTTAATATTGCAGACTTCTGTATCTTCCTTATTACAGGAATAGGTTATATGCATAAAATCAGTATCACTAGAAAGGACGTTCAAAATACATTAGCGTATGCTGTCATCATAATTTTGGTACAACCCATTGGAGATTGGCAAATGTGCCGAAACATACCAGTGCGCACGTGTGTCGTTACCTTATTAGATGGCACGGAAAGCAACAAAAATATTTGTAGGTTAATCGTTTATGTGGTAGAGGAGTAACGTGCACCTTACTACCCGACGTTGAAACTATCGCATTTTCTAACAGAGTGGTTGCAAAAGCTGAGATCATTGCATAATCAGTACACTACGTTAATAAGCGTTGTCTCTGTGTGTGTCTGTTCACATCTGACCACCTCAGATTTCGCCGTGCCATGCATCAAAAGACACGGAATGACTAGCTGACAACGAAGATGTAAATTATTCAAATAACTGCTTGCGGTCAGGTGCGAGCGAGCCACGCGCACTTTTGTGTCCGTTTCTTCGCCCGACATTGGGAACCATCGACAGGTCATACCACTGAGTGGAATGAGCTGATATTTCATATGGACGTGACCGATATATCAGAGCAGATCCATGTCATTTTGTGTCAGATCGTATCTCTGGGGCCGTATGGCAATATAACCCATCCCTATTTTTATTGTTGACGCCTCTGTGGTACAATGGTAGTGTGCGTTTTTGTACATGGGAGAACCGGGGTTCGAGCCCCGCCAGGGTAATAAACTTAGGGAGTGTTCACCCGGCCACGTATTGCTTTGGCGGACATAAGGGGTGCTGTGGTTGAACCAGTGTCGGATACTATAAAGTATGCATGCACCCAGCTGGCCTGCGCGGGCCGATTACACTTGGTTCACAGACTACACACACATCCAATGCCACTGCAACATTACAATCACACTTACAAGCACTTCTCACCCTACATACAATCTCTACCAGACAGCCTAAGCCACTTGGTAGATACATTGGCTGTATTGTCTCCACTTTAGTCGGGATAGGCCGGTCCTGCAGTGGATACTCAAACGGCTGATGATGATGATGATTTTTATCGTTAGTCTTCCAGCACGCCATGCCCGAGGGCACTCGGGCCTGAATGTCCTCGATAGGAGCAAGCGCTAAGTGGTCCGTTCATTGAGCTCTATAATATGGAGAGGCTATCTCCGCAGCGAGCGTGTAACTTAGGCCGCCACATTGAAACACCTACATTCGTCCCCTCCACAATGGTAATGCAATTGGATCACTGTTCTTAGCTTGCTGTTTCTGTTTCGCTGTTGCTTACATAAGCCAAGCAGTGGGCCATGGCACTATATTAAATTCCGAATTCATCGGCTGATTTCAAAAGACTTGGGCGTCGGTGGTGTAAATAAACAACATCAGCGTCGTCCTGGGCCCCTGGAGGTGGTTACACAAACTACGTGGAGCTACCCATGAAAGCCTTTCCATACTATAGGTGTCAATGGGTTCGTTGCACACGGCGAGGGTCATACGGTACCTCATCTTCGGGACACGAGCATGGCAAAAAGTAGCTTGTATTTATAAGTAACCACTTTTGTGAAATTTTCTTGTACAGTACTGCTGTCTTAAAAGAAAGAAAACTTTACAGTGCTGATAAAATACGCTTCACTGGAAAGAAATATTGTCATTATCAGCAAGTATGGTCTCTACTTTTGGAAAATAAATATCATTATCATCATCATCACCATCATCATCATCATCCTCAGTGTAGTCGTCTTCGTTAGCACCGTCATCATC
>NC_137019.1:37505634-37638134 GCF_032717465.1 Coenobita brevimanus
GGACAGTTAGAGCAGTGTACTGTATAGTTATAACTGAAAATAAGGAGTGTGACGAATTAATGTGTATACTGATGACAATGGTTAATAAGAGCAATGTTAATAAAGTAGTGATAGGGTAAAAACAGAAAATTCCGAATGTAGGGTAAAAACTAGAAAATGCTGAATGTAGAAAAATCGAATAATGCTTAGATGTTTGTATTTAAAAAAGTAAAGAAACGGGGACCGTGAGATGATGGAAAGTGGTGGACAGAAGGTGACAATAACATCAGGGAAGATGATATTCACCGTGATAATGACAGTGGGGAAAAAAGAGACTGGTAGAGACAATGCGGGTGAGATCCGGGAAAGTGACACAATTAGGGAATGAGAGTGATGCTGAAAAAAGCGAAAATGTTGGAGGGGCAGTGATAGTGACGACAAGAAGAGACAGTGACAGAGACAGCGAGTGATAGCTCTTGATAAATTTCGGATTGAAAAGGTGGTAAGGACAAGGACAATGAAAGAGTGGGAAACAGTGAAAGAAAGATAACGACACAGATAGAACAGACAAACAGAGACAGGCAGGTGACAGCGACAGCATTATAACAGCAGCGGTGAAGTATAACAAGATCTCCGACATATAATTAAAACACAAGGCTTCACTTTCATTAACGAGGAGGTTAAAAATTATGTCCTCTATTTTATTTTTGTTCCCCAGGGGTTGAGAAAAGTTAATGAGAGATGTCAGGATTTGAGGGGTGGGGGTAGAGGAAAGAGAAGAGGTAGGAAAGTGAGGGAAAATAATTTATCAGTCTGTCTGTCTGTTGACTGACGCCTCATCCCGTGTGGGGTGGCCTCGACTTAAGGACTCTGTGTAATATGAACCCTGAAGTAGTGAACCTTTAGAAGTGTATAGTTCAGTCGTGAGCCTTAGTTTCTGCTCGTTCTTTACTCCCTAATCCTGGCTAGAGGAGAGTCGTTATCCAGGCTTTCACACAGAAAGAAACCCGCTGTCCAGTGTTAAGTTGGAAGCTTCGCTATACTCTGTTCAAGTAATCTATGCATGAAACTGCCGTCTCTCTTGGCTTGAATGCTGAGCTACAGTGTAACAAGAAATCAATATTAGACTATGGTGCTAGTAAAAAAAGTTGTGAAATATCAAGGGTGTTGAGTCATACTATTGCCTTGTTCTGGCACTTAGCTACCTTAAATGAGCTGCAAAAGGACGGAAACCTCTGCTTGGTCATAATGAATAAACTATAGTCTACACGAGGCTGTTCACGAAGATACAGTTACTTTAGTTCATTCATTTTAACTTGGCCCAGATACTTGTCCTTTTGTACCTTATTTTACGTAGCTCAGTGGCAGAAAAAGACAATACTACTGCTCTACATCTTCTAATACAGCTGCTTTGTGACTAGCACATTGCATTCGAATCATCTTACGGGTGTCATACAGACAGAACCCCTACAAGAGAATGTCATGCACCTAAAAATTCGAGAACTGAGAATGGTGCTGTGTGGATTTCATTCATGAGTTGTGCTGAGAGCAAGGGTTTGAAATTTCTCCTACATGAAGGTGGTGGATTCATGGGCTGTATGAGATTTATGAGGTGTAGCATCATTTTGATTAAATTAAGCAGATTTCATTAGGCTCAGGGAGAGAGCAGCCAGTAAATCGTAGTAAAACTGCAGTAGAACAATCGTATATCTCCCCTTGTTTGACAGTGTTTAACCGTGTTCATTTTGCAACCAGTAAAGTCT
Source organism: Coenobita brevimanus (assembly GCF_032717465.1). Classification (NCBI taxonomy): domain Eukaryota; kingdom Metazoa; phylum Arthropoda; class Malacostraca; order Decapoda; family Coenobitidae; genus Coenobita; species Coenobita brevimanus. The sequence continues at coordinate 37,507,377 of NC_137019.1, forward strand.
CAGCATTCCTCTTCTTCCGTACCGTGTGATCTATGGACCTGGAAGGGACCTTTCTGTGACTTCTTTGGTATGTATATTTGTCTCACCGATGTTCTTTTAAGTGCTGCCAACCTTATTAATACAGAAACGTGACATTTCATTTAAAAAGGTGTCAGCTCTCCAACACCGGAATCGTTCCACGTGATCTTGAAAACATATTCACACATCAAGAGATTTCTGCTTGTCATCATCAGTGAGTTTATGATGAACACCAAGAGAGTAAGGAAATAGTATAAGACCATTCAACATTATTTGGTGGCGAGCACTTAGATTTTGGCCCAATTCGTGGAATCGTAGTCATGATGATTTCTTTAGGCTGTTCATTATTCGAGTCCCCGATGCGTAATACTTGTAAGTTCTTAGTGGTTCGTGAAGTATATGATCGACCAGAGTTATTCTTGTTTTACTTAGGACAGCACAAGCTTTTGCAGTTATGAAAGATATGGTCTCAAGCCACAAGACGTTTATATTATTCTATGCCAGACACAGGTCCAAATAGTTGTGTGCCTGATACATGTCTATTGTCTAAATAAGAGAGAGAGAGAGAGAGAGAGAGAGAGAGAGAGAGAGAGAGAGAGAGAGAGAGATGAGAGGGAAGGGTAAAGGAGGAGAATCCGAGAAAACTTTGAGAGGTAAAAAAAAAAAAGTAAGTGAATTAGCGAGGTTTGAGAAAGGTATTGGGGATGAGAGAGAGAGAGAGAGAGAGAGAGAGAGAGAGAGAGATGAGAGGGAAGGGTAATGGAAAAGAAGGAGAATCCGAGAAAACTTTGAGAGGTAAAAAAAAGTAAGTGAATTTGAAAGGTTTCAGAAAGTTATTGGGGATGAGAAAGAGAGAGAGAGAGACAGACAGACAGACAGACAGAGACAGAGACAGACAGACAGACAGACAGACAGACAAACAGACAGAGACAGAGAGAGAAATTACTTCATCAAAAATCAGAACAAAATCGTCGGTAGATAGCAGGCGTAAAAGTGTCACGGGGAGAATGTGAATTTAAGAATGAAATGCTAAATATTGCTCGAACGTAGAGACAAGGAGATGACTTGTGAAAATGAAGTAGTGAGTTTTATTTTATACCGGCTTACTTCGCCGATTCTCTAAGGACGAGAATTTTATAAACTTTCTCAACAATACACAGCAGAGACTAATCGCTCACGAATGGTGATTGTTAGTACTGTTAGCCTCTTGAGAAAGTGACTCCACCCCTGACAATCAACAACTAATAATAATAATAATGGACAGGTTCTTGCCCGTGCTTAACTCCTCCTGGCTGGCACAACGGATTTAACTTTAAATATGGATGAACTGGCCTAAGTACCAGCTGTGAATAATGTAAAGAGTTTGTGCAAACAAGGTTCTGCAACTAAAGTAAACTTAATGTGGAGAAGTAAAACACGATTCTAATTACACTAAGCTCAAAGAAAGGAACAGTAAATTTATTGATTACAGTATAATAAATTTACGTTATATGAGTCAAAATGAATTCAAAAGGGGAATTCACGGTCACAGAAGGACTCATGAATTCAAATACAAAGGAAATACACTCACTCATTCATTCAAAAGCTAATCAGACTTAAGCCTAGAAAACGAACGGAAATACTGGTCAGTGGAGGGAACGAGGCTGAAGCTACGAAAGACTGGGCGACTTCGTGTTGAAACACCAAGCGCTGCTAATCGCTGCTAGGCTCACTTCTCTGATCACCGTCTATGTGGAGATCCAGGAAATCGCTGTACAATGGAGACGCTGCTCTCTACGCTGGGCGCAAACAATCCTATTCTCGAGGCGGTCCAAAGCTGACTAAGTTCAAACTGGGAAGGGGGGGTAAGAGATGGTCGTGTTCGCCGGAAGTAGGCGTGGCCAAACTTCAAAGGTCAACGGTGAAAGGGCGAACGATATACACACGCAATAAAATCACTCAGTGAAAGCACTAATGTCGTGCATACTAATGGTCACTTGTGAAACAGTGACAAATGTTCTGAAAACCATCCCGATCGAAGTGCATACGAGGACGGTTGAAATGAGTGATGCCCAGTGGGAATTCCACTAGAGTTAGTGGTTTTTTCGCACCAAAGTACAATGTCACGAATTTGTACAAATACACAATCGCGCGAATTCGTGACAAAAAATATGTTTTCTTTTTCATGTAGAGAACTTGAAAATGCTCCCAGTGTTCTGTAAGACTCTTTTGCTGAGAAAAATGTCAGAAAACACTTTGCACTGTCGACGTGTTACAGGAAACGCTAGATTCGGACTGAAGATATATTTTGCTGACCTTCCCCCCCATCTCTCTCTCTCTCTCTCTCTCTCTCTGTTTTCAAAACGGCCGAATCCTAGAGTAATTACAGGAACCGAACTGAATCCCGGCAGATGTAAACAATGGCAGCATTTTGAGTCCACCCCTCCTCTTGGCACTGAATATTGAATTACCTGATTGACATGAATAACAGCCCACCTAAATTAACTGGTTCTCAAAGCGCCTGTGGGTGGCACAACTATATGCATCTGTACCTGTAACATTCCATATGAGAGCCATTGTAGAATCAAAGCAACTGTTTTGTAGCCTAGTGAAAGTAACAATATAGCTCCTTTCATGGTGGTAAAGTGCGAATCACTCCCCTTTACCCTGTGCTCTCCTCTCCCACCTCTTCCAAAGACAAGTGATATAATGTAAGTATATGATGTACAGAGGGAGTTTTATTGAGAGAGAAGAAAGGAGAAAACGTGTACTTTCTTTCCTGCCTTTGAAAAGACTGATTTAAAACTGACCTCCGCTCATGCTCGCTCTATCACCTCCAAATGCCACCGAAGAGCAGCAGTCTTTACCTAGTCTATTGTGGCAGTGTCTTCTTCTACATACTACTGCTGTTATAATTTAATATACTGTCTACCCTATATTCGCTCACTCGCAAAAATGGCTGTCCCTCTCAAAGTCCTCCTTCACTATACAGCAAAAATCATGTACTAAGAATGTCATGTAACCATCTGTGTAAATGCATTATGCTGTAGTAATTACATATACTTTAAATGGGCTTTGCGAATACAGTAAGGTAATTTTAAAACTATTATGTATGGAAAGTGGGAATACAGTTATACAGTAGACACACAGTTCAAAAACATTGCTGTATTATAATATGGATATGATGTAAAATACATGCATAGTAAAATCAAGATAAAGATAAATAAATTAGATTTTACAGTGGCAGAAGAACTAGAGGATTGTTCTTTCTATGAAATTGCATTGAAACAACAGCTTACTCATCATTACCCAATCATGTGCATTAAAATAATATGTCACTTCATCAGTACCGTAAAGAGTACGTTTGACTGTTGTATTCAGACATTTACGGCTAGAACGACTAATCTCTCTTCCCTGAGTATCATTTGGTAAGCAATAAATATTAATTACCTTTTAGACAAACTTGTCTGGGTCTCTTCTGGCTGGAGCTCCGTAACCCACTAGACCACCAGGCATCAGTTTGTTGGTTTTATGGATAATTCCCAACATAAAAAATGGTTTCCAAGGTTACACAAAATTATTTGGCTTGACATTCAGAGTAGACCCACCGGGATATTTTACACCATATTAAGTGCGTGGAAGGTGGGCACCCCTACTTACTAAATATTTATCTCACACAAATACAGACCTATGAATGACCTCTTACCTCCGTATCCAAGGTCGCGTATTTCGTTCCGAAAAGACAATCATCCACGGCTTTATTTCTTTGCAGTATCCCTCTTATCCATCTTTACTGCAGACCCTGTGAAAAGAAAGGGATATCTAATCACAAAAGACGAGAGAGAGAGAGAGAGAGAGAGAGAGAATCAGTCACTTAATCTCATTTCGTGGTTCCGTGAATTGGAAGGAAAGAGGGCTGGAACCTGAAGTGGTTTGGGTTTCACTTAATGCCGCTTACCGTCCTTCGGTGAAATATGGCTATACAATGTGGCTGACTCGTTTAAATATGGCTATATTCTGTGGCTGACTGCATGATTATTCAAGGGACTCTCTCTCTCTCTCTCTCTCTCTCTTTCCGTCTTTCCTCTCCATTCTTTGTTTTCCCCTCTCTCCTATCCCCCCTCTCTCAGCTTCTTTCCCGTCTATTCTTCCTTCTTTCTCCCCCCTGCTCTTCTTTCCCACGTTATCGATACCCCCACCTGTCTTGCAGTGGAAAGTTAATTAAGCGAAACTCCATACGTAGATTAAGGAATCTGAGCTGGCTAGGAAGGTAACTGCATACTTTTTTTTTTTTTAAATTCTTATTTTATCATTGCTATCTCCAGATGATTTTATTTAGCATGGGGAGAACATCTGGCAGTGACGGTGTGAAATGAAGCCTTATTGAACCACAAAAAATCGAGAAATGTCTTAGCGGAAGAAAAAAAACAAGGTATTGAGACAGCAAGATCATTAACCCAAAGTCCCAAAGCTGGAGAGGTGACTGAATTAGCTAGGAAAGTAACTACATAAGAGGGGACGTCGTTGCTATCTTCTTTTCTTTGCTATCAGACGATTAAATTTAGTGCAGGGCAGACTTTTCCACCTGGAGATATTAAATACAAGATCCATTAATTTCTCCATTTTAGTACTATGTGGTCTTCTTACTATTATATATGTTTTTCATCTTATCCTAGCTCTTTTCAGACGATTTTATTCAACTTCAAAACGACCTTTACCGTCAAAGAGATTAATTCGAAGTCTATAATTAACGAATGTACGTTGGAAAATCTCTGCTAAGCTGAATGAAATTGTGTGAAGAATATGCTCAAAAGACTTCTCCCAACTGAGAAAGCTGAGCAGTAATTAAATAGGCAAGGGTGGCCATTTTCACTTTTTTCTTGTTTATAGATGATTTTTGTCACCATTCTAGCGAACTCTGGCATAATGAAGGCTATGTCTGACGTCTCCATTATGGAAAATCATTTTTGAGCTGAATAAAGTCATTAGGAAATACCGGTATGGTAATGAAACTGACATTCTCGGGTTCAACGTAATCTAGAAGACAAAGAAAGTAACTGCGTTTGAGCGTCCTTTGTAGTCCCAGGAGTTGATATTCAGGTTAAACACACACACACACACACACACACACACACACACACACACACACACACACACATAACAACAGGAAAATGCAAAATAGCAATCAAAGTTCCAAGGAAAGTGTCGATCGGGAAATACTTAAAAGAATAAATCCATAATGTGTGACTGACAATGGATGTACTGGAGCATTCCCTGAGACTACCATATGCAACCATCAGATTTACAGTCCCGTTCCCTATTTCAGCTCAAGGAGCTAACGGTCCGAGGTAAAGAGAATCTGATTAAAGATTTCAGCTATACAGTATACATATCTGCTTGCTTTTCATTATGCATACAAAAATTCAGCATGTGTGCACATGAAAAAAGTATTCGGCCAGAGTGCAAGGATTAGGTGAACGAGCAAGCTATGTATATGAATTTAGAGTAGAAAAAGTTTTTAAAATTTTGAGCAAGGCGTGTGTGTGCAGAAATGTAACGTAACACTGACGTTGGATATGTGTTGATGTCATACAGTATTCGTACATGTTAGTGAGTTAATACACACCCGACTATTATTTTTATCGTCCAACATGTACACCCACGAACAAATATCTGCCTACACATCTCAGCCGGCTGTGGCGATGGAAAGTGTGACATGAAATATTTTGATGTAACTGAAATATGTTGCACACATCAAAAAGATATGAGAAGGAAAAATACTGGCTGACATTTCAGTAGGATTATGAAATATGGATAGCAGGACCCAGCGCTGGCAGAAGATCGTCGACGAACTTTTGCTCATGGCTGTATGTACATTCTTCATCCTTATCTTTCATCTTTTCTCACATTTATATGGTGTGTGTTTGACCAATCCTCGCCACACAACTCGGTCCTGTACCTCTTCCCCCGTCAGCCCTCTTTCAAATCTTCGTTCACACAATCCATCCAACTCCTCCTCGGCCTTTCTCACTTCCTCATTTCTTGTACCTCCATTTCGTGGGGTTAGACTGCTTATTCCCGACACTTAAGGCAAGGATGCCTAGCTTCGTTCTTCCTTCAGTGACACTATGTGACCAACAAACCCCAACCGACTCCCAGATGGAAAACATTACGAGTCCTATACAGCTGGAGCGCCTTAGTTCATTTAACCACAAGGCATTTATGTACTATACTCTTGATGAAAAAAGCGTCTGTTCACTTTTTGCCCCAATCCGACATTACAAATAATGGATAATGCAAAACGTTAATTGGCCCTACCCATCTCGGTAGCCCTGCCTTCATTAGGGTGCCATATACTGCTTGATATGGCCCATTAATTTTTGATGGTGAAGTAGCCCCGCCCCTCTTGCAACTGATTAAGCCCCTGGAGAAATCACTGGCCAAGAATCTGCCTGGTTGGATACTAGACTCTACCAAACGGCCTAGTCACTCATGCAGCTTTGTAGCTCATTAACTCTCGGAATCCGGTGGTGTAGCTTTCATATTTTTCCTGTCCCAAGACTGCATACCGCTTAGGGAGAAACGTGTGGCTATGAAGGGATTTTTGTATGGTGTTTCTACACTTCAACGAACTCTCTATTCTAATATACTATAGCAGTAGCCGTGTGTGTGTGTGTGTGTGTGTGTGTGTGTGTGTGTGTGTGTGTGCGCGCGCGTGTTTTGGGCAGCCGAAACTACACATTCAAATCGCACCAAAATTGGCACAAAAATCGTAAAAAATTCGCTGATGTGAAAATTTTTTGTCCCATCACGATTGAAAAACTTTTACTATATTTAATGAGCGATCACATTTTGACCAAAAAACGCCGCTCCCGGCGTGAGTGCGTGAAATTAGGGTTGCGTTCACTGTAGAGTTTTTGATGGCTTTCTGTCTAATATTCTACAGTATAGCAGTACCCGTGTGTCTGTGTGTGTGTGTGTATTTTGGGCAGCCGAAACTACACATTCAAATCGCACGAAAATTGGCAAAACAATCGCAAAATATTCGCTGATGTGAAAAAATTTGGTCCCATCATGACTGAAAAACTTTTAGTATATTTAATGAGCGATCAAATTTTGACCAAAAAACGCCGCTCCCGGCTCCCGGTCGGTTGCCGTGGCCGAGTGGTTAATATCTCGGATTGCGTGCGGACAACTTGGGTTCCGTTCCCTAAGCTGCAAATAACACGATCAATTGGTTAGCTGTAAAAAATCCAAGTGACAACGTTAGACTAGAACGGCACATCAATAGACCATCATGGGACCTTCGATGTCGCCTTGGCGGCCGATAGTGACAACGTTAGACTAGAACTGCACATAAACGTGACTCGGATTACCTGAAATGATCACAACGCATGCGCGAAGTGCAAGGAAACGAGTGAGAAGCACGAAGAAACGAGTGCCAGCATGAGAAAGCAAGTGCACAGCGCGAGAGCCCTCCGCAGGAGCAAGTGTGAGAGGGCCCAAAAGGCCCACGAGCACTTGTTAATGCTATATGAATTCGTCAATACATAACGAAGAATAAACAGTATGGAGTATACAGAGTAAAGAGCCTAAGTTCTGCTCTCGAGATACCTTTCCTGAGAAATCATCTATTTATCCCTCTATCTATCAATGTATCTTTCTCTCTCCATCTATCAGTCTATCCACTATATCTACCTTATCTATTTACCTGTGTGTGTGTGTGTGTGTGTGTGTGTGTGTGTGTGTGTGTGTGTGTGTGTGTGTGTGTGTGTGTGTGTGTGTGTGTTTGTGTGTGGGCATGGGCGTGGGCGTGAATGTGTAGGTTTGTGTGTGTGAATGTGTGTGTGTGTGTGTGTGTGAGAGAGAGAGAGAGAGAGAGAGAGAGAGTGGTGGAGGGGGGGGGGGCGCAGTCTGATCCAAGGCCCAGCAATTCTCCCTCGTATCAGGTCTAAGTGCTACACAGCCTCACAAGTCACGATATAAAACCAATACCAGGCCTCTTTTACTAGGAGATCCCTGCTTTAGGTGGCGTGAGGCTTCGTAACACCTGTCCGTGGCCATTCTTTTTTCATATAACACCTTGGAGCTAAGATACGAATAAATGTGTGTGTTTGGATGAGTAAATTAGGAGTGTGTCGTCCTGTCAAGGCTACCTCCCTCTCTTTTGGAGGAAGCATCCGAGGTATATATAAATATAGATAGACACCTTGCCATCCCCTTGTGTGATGTTTACATTGTTTTAAACTCGCCACAGTTAGAATCATTATTATACAAGGGGATATGGAGATTCAAGGTGCTTACAAATCGCTTACCAGGAGGTGTTACGAAAACTCAAGAGCCAATTTGAATACGTTCTCATAGTATTATCCTTACAGAACTGGTGAAATGGTGTTGATAGAGTTACACTGGTCACCTATATTAGATCCAAGAATAGTATAGGTTTAATTTGGTGTTATTCCTCTGTGTCCACATCACATATAAAACATGTCTTACTTTCCCTCACAAACCACAGCTTAGCCTACTATTACAGTATTTACCTCATACTAGGGAAATGACCGTCACTTTCCCTGCATATAAATTGGCCTCTACTTCCACTCGTCTGTTTCATACATTGGACATATCTAACACTTCCCTATGTGATGCACAATATTAGAGAGACTCATATATGGGCTGAGAAACATAACAAATCTTTCTCAGCCTATGAATATTAGCCAGCAGATGAAAGTGAGATGTAGATGAGGTGCAATATTTGACGAACTTTTTTTCCTCAACTGTACAGATGCAAACAGTAACATCGAACACTTTTCAAACAACCATGAAACTTCTCAATTTTTCTTAACAATATGATGGGCTTAAAAAATCGCATAATTGAATTTCGAAGTTCATTGTTCAATATTCTCCCTTTGTCGTCGCCATCATCCTTGTCATTATAATCATCATCATCGTCCTCGTCATCATCGTCATCATTAATATCATCATCATCAGCAGCAGTAGTACCAACAGCCACAGGAGCCTGAGTCAGACCACTGCAGGACTAAGGCCTTTCCCGTATATTTCTACTCGGAGCTATTGGTTGTTAGCCTGTTCCATCCAGTCCCAGTGAATCTCCGAATTTCATCCCGCCATCTTGTTCTCTGTTCTCTTTCTCATACTCTATCTCTGGGTTGCCTTTCTTTTATCGTGGATGTCCTTCTGTTATCGGTTCTACGAAGAGCATGAACTGCCCATATCATTCTTTTTTTTGTGTGTGTGTGTGTGTGTGTGAAGACTGTCCTCTACTATCGTCTGTTCTGTTGCCCAGGAACCTCTCTTTTTACCTCACCATGTGCCCCCTAGCATAGTCCTTTCCATTGTTCTCTGAAGAGTGAGCACCTCTAAGTACGACTCCACGGTTATCATCCGTTAGTTAAAACAGCAAGGACGCGCTGGTTTTTATAGCCGTCACTTTTAACATAATGGCATGTGGTTAACTTTCATATTTTTACTTCGTTTTACCAAAATCCTCCATCGCATTTCTGTTTCTCGTCTTATTTCATTGTCATAGGCGGGTCTTCATCAACTGCCTGTAGTAGGTATATGCATTCCCCTGCACATTGTGGTTTTTTATTTTTTTCCCAAAGGGCCTGATCATGTCAATTGTAATTTTCGTCTTCATATTTATTTTCAAGCCAACCCTTCAATTGCCCTTTTTCAGGCTGGCTGTCCTTTCTTGTAGCCCCTCCCCTGAACAAATAAAAAGAACTATGTCGTTGCAATATAAATTAGTTCATCGCTCACCGTTGATGCTAATTTCTTTTCATCTCAATCAAAACTTCTGAGAGCTCTAAATAACTTTGGTAATAGTGTATCTCCTTGCTTAACACCTCTCTTCATTGGTATTTTCTAGCTATCCTAATGGGGTTTAATGATGGCGGTACCATCTTCATAAATTTCTTGTAGTACTTTAACGTAAGTTTCTCTACATCTTGCCTTTGAGTTGCTGTTATCATTTCAGGTGAATCAAATGCTTTCTTGTAGTCGATAGATGCCATGCACGAAGGTTCCTTATATCCTGAAGTTTTCTCAATCACCTGTTGGATTAATAGCATGGCGTGTTGTTGAATAACCACGAAGAAGCCCGGCCTGTTCTCATTTACTCATTTTATTATAGGATCATTTTGCATTGCTAGGATTTCTGTGAAAAGATTTTACACAACAGGTGAGGAGAATAACTGGGCTGCAGGTCTATAGGTCTGTAAGGTAATTTTTCTCGTGAGTTAGAGTAATAGGCGTCTTTTTTCACCAACTAGGTAATGTCTTGTCTTCTAAATATTTTGTAAACATTTTCTTAGTTCAGTTAATTCGAAGTCACGTGCATATACTGTATAATAGAATCAGTGCTGAGACCATCATCACCTCTAACCTTATTCCTCTTCATTCCTCTCAAAGCATTTTTCATTTTCTATTAATGAATAAGATGGGGATCACTGCATCCACCATTATATATTTTTTTCTAAATCTGAGTTGATTGATCGGTCATAGAGCTAATGCTGTATTTTCTGCATAGAGTTCTTGCTGTTTTGAACACTACCTTTTCCTTTTGAGTCACTTAGAGCAAACATCTGATTCTCTCCTATACCAGGCCTGCTCTTGGTTGTTTTCTGGCCACCTGCCGTCTTGCAAGTTTCCTATGTTAGCTTTCGAGTATCTTTTATTTTCTTCAAGTTGATATTTTTCTTTATTTCTGCTGCATCAAAGTCATCTCTCCTTGTCATTATGATCATGTTCCTTTTTTCCGTTAGATGTTCTTTTGTACTTCTTGAGAGTTTGCTGTTGCTGTTTTGGGTGCCTTACTTCATACCTCCAGAGATGCTTCGTTTGCTATTCTCGGGAAGTTTTCATTCAGTTACTCTGTGTCGACATCTACCTCGTCCCTCCATTGTGAGTATTGTTCTGACTCAACAAATTAAACTCAGCTATCTTTTTTTCAAACACACACACACACACACACACACACACACACACACACACACACACACACACACACACACACACACACACACACACACACACACACACACACACACACACACACACACACACACAGACAGACACACACACACACACACACACACACACACACACACACACACACACACACACACACACACACACACACACACACACCTTTCTTTCCATTATCCCCTTTTTATTTCCCAAGTCACCCTTCCTTCCGACCCCACTCCCTTCCTCCTTCCCCCTTCACCCTCGTCCCTTCCTCCTTCCACAGTGACCTTCACTTCCTCCTCCTCCTCCTCCTTCTCCTCTCCTCCCTCACCCACCCTCCCCTTTCCTCTCCTTTCTGTTCTCTTCGACTTCTTCCCCTCCCACACTACTCCTCTCCCTCTACATTTTTTTTTTTCACATTTCACCACTTGGACGTTTATATTCACCGTCCATATTGAATATACTGTGGCGCTGTCTCATTCAAAGCTCATCGTATCTTTGCCCCGTATTCTCGTAGATTAAGAAAGCTTCCTAACACCTTTTCCTTAGCGATTTATTTTGCTTTAACACTTCACCGTTCTTACCTGTGTTACGTAAATTCTTCTAATGTGGTTTCACTGTACATACATAATGCTAAAAGATATGAACTAGCCATATCTAAAAATAAATAGCTAAGGGAGAGGTGTTAGGGAGCCACCTTCACTGACGGACATGCGGGCCCTCATGACACGCTTACGGGTCTTTTGGAAGATCTGATAAAACGGTCTTAAAGAAATTCATATCACCAAGTTGGGCCACCCTGGGTCTGATCCCGCGTCCTTTCAGTCTGCAGCCCATATCTCTACCCACTTGATCACCATCCTCAATACTCTCTACCTCCACTCATCGTACTCATATATATCTCATCCTCAATTATCTGCCATTCATTTCCCACTTAAATTCACTTATCCCCTCTTATATTGCACTTATTTCCCCCGCCTACTTAACATCCCCATTTCCTTCCCTCAATCCATGTTTCTCACACTCAAATCCCCCCTCCTTTTCCTCGTCCTTACATCTACCCTCCCCATCCAGCTTCGCCACACGTTTCCCATCCTGGTCACTAATATTTCATAATTCACAGCCAGTTGAGTTTCTCTTCTTGTCTCCACTCACACACACACACACACACACACACACACACACACACACACACACACATTCTCTCTCGCTCTCTCTCTCTCTCTCTCTCTCTCTCTCTCTCTCTCTCTCTCTCTCTCTCTCTCTCTCTCCATGCCTTCACAAACAGGTTATCCATTCAACAGCATCCGTGGAATACATTACCAGTAATAAATTCCAGGTAACTACTCCAGCTGTCAAAGTTATCCACATTCCCACGAAAACTTGACGACTGAACTGCTACACACACACACACACACACACACACACACACACACACACACACACACACACACACATAACCAAGACCCCAGTAAATCCTGCAAGGGCTGACTGGGCCAGAGGAGGCGTGATCAAAGGATGGTGCAGAGTGAGTATGGCGAAGTAAGCGTCTGCGTAATCACGTGTAAAGAAAACTTAACACAGGTACGTAATGCACTGTACGATGCTGAAGATTCCACATACAGCACTATAGTTTCTTAGCTTTTATGTAGAGGCGATATGCATCATTTTATAGTGTATTTCCCGTAACTGTATGGTAGAATTAGCCAATTTTTCGACTCGCCATGCTTGCCACTAATCGCTGTGACTAGCGCCATCTTCTTGTATTAACCCCTTGTTTTAAATCAACATTCAAGATGGGGATATAACGATTTTGTGCCTAGTTAATGTGGGCAGAGTATTGTACAGGGAGTGCAGAATATTTCCCACAGATGAAACTGTTTGTACTAGGAAATTTCTTGCACTCTCTTCCTATATGAAGAGGATCCAAGTCGGTCCGAATTTGTTTTATCGTCACAAAAGAAAAAAATCCGAACACTTTAGTATAATTATACTTCCATTAGATCAATTGTACCAAGAGAGGTGCCGGAATAACTATTGTATGTAGCACAAAATCATTGCTTTATATAAAAAATGCGAACGCTACTTTCATGCTCAGATTATTTACATAGGAAAGTGGGAAGGATATGTGTGTGTGTATTTGAAGGTGAGAGTTAGAGAAGATGAGTGGATATGTTAACTGAGTGAGTGAGAAGGAGAAGTATGAAAGTTGATGAAACTAGGATAGTGATAAAGGCTCGAAACGGATGAGATGAACAATGTGGGCAGGAGCCCATGACGGGTGTTTGACACAGTTGTTTTAACTTGTCATTCAAGGGAATGACTATGCGGCACGTTTAGCCGATCTGAACTGTTTATAAAGAATAATGCTGAAAAAGTGCGCAGATGGAAATACTTTTGAGATGAAACCAGATTTCCCAAATTTCGTATGATGTATGAGAAATTGTTTGGCATATTCCACTCAGCATGCTGTTAGATTTCCCTTGTTGTTGTTTTGTTGCTGTTTATGGATCCCACCTACTTTTACGTTCGCACATAGTCAAGTAATTTTAAAGTCTTTGTCAGCTTTGTTGTACAATCTCACAAAGCTCGTTCATCCGCTAACGCAAAAAAAAAAAAAAAAGAAAAAAGAAAAAAAAAAATCGTCCTCCGGATCTGTATCCACCTGCAAATCTTATGAATTCTTTTTTGTTCTGCTGCCCTCCACGTCACAAGATTTCATTCAAATCCAGTCACAACTTCTTCAGATATCTTGTACACAAACAAGCAAACAGACACTACGTTGGCGGAGGTAAGGTACCCCCTCATGATTTGCTTTTTCTAGTATTTTATTGCAACTAACGCTAAACGATTAGATTCAGCTGAGAGTCACAAGAAACTGAGCCTTCCCATGACTCATTCTCACGATAAATACAATTATCCAGCGTTAGCTGCAATTAAATGTTAAGTTGTACCAACCATGAAAGAGTTAATCTTGATTTCTCGACTCGAAAGTACTCCACTAAACTTAGAGAATATTTTTCGTATTAACTGAAATAATTAAAATGATTTGCTTTAATCTTTCTGTACGTGGGCCTATCTTTTCCTGAAAAGTAGTTTGACGACAGGGAAAAAATAACTTCATCGTCGAAGGGATTCAATTACTTTCATTTTGAACTGCATATCTTAGCTTTGATTATAACGCGAAAACTTCGAATCCTCGTCTTTAAAATCAAGTTCTCTGTATAATGTTATGAATTAGGTTAGATTCTTAAATATTATAACGGAATTTCCTCGAACTCCCTTTTTTGTAAGGCACACATTAAATTTATCTTTTTAACCAGGAGAACGTTTCTTCAAGCATTAGTTGTGCTGCTTCAAGATTCTTTCATCCAGCTAACGTGAGATGTCGTGAAATATTGTCATCTTTATCTCCCTGGATACGGTGTGAAGTTTCCCAAGTTGAATAAAGTGGTGTGCATGATATGAGAGAGGGGTGTGTGAGCTGGGAGCAGGGCAGTGAAATGGCGGGGGACAGGGCGACATGGAGGCGAGTTGTTTACGGCCACCCCTTACGGGATAAAGGCGTCTGGCAATAGATAGATAGATAGATAGATAGATAGATAGACAGATAGATGATTAGAATGATACGTTCGTTTGTACACCACATGACTTAAATCGCGCCACGAAACCGTCCAAAGAGGAAGTAACAGAAAAGGATGTAAACACCAAGGTAATGGATGACATCCACTGAAATTTTGGTGGGCGGCGGAGATGAGTCAGGAAAGCATATCCTTTGAAAATAGGCGTTTTATCATTAGTGCACTGAGTGCAGTGTAGGTTTGTAATCTTATTTTCTCCAACAATGGATGTGTCAGCTGGGTAAAGATATGGGAGGGATAGGGGGTAGGTAAAAAAATAGCCTGGATGAGCTGAAACTGTGTTTCGCGGCGGGGAGAGGCCGTGAGAGTAAATCCGGTGAAAATAAAGTGCTGTAAGTTTGGTGGCTTTATTTGTATTTCAAAGAATTCTACAACAAGATAAGCTTGCGCTGTTATCACTGACCAGGCGTTTTGAAACATATAAAAGCTACGGAGAGGCTAGGAGGCATTGCATTGGTCGAGTAATTATTTTTACAGACCCTTAGAAGCCCGGTAAGCACTTACTCCTGCCGAGGGCACTCATACCCCCCCTCCCATGCGGCTCCTGAGACACACATTGAAACCAAACTTTATAAACCTGCTCTGAAATACCAGGCATGCCTATGCAAAATTTCAGCTCATTTCACCCAGTGGTATGACCTGTGCAGGGTTCCCAGTGTCTGGCGGGAAATCGGGCAAAAAAATGAGCGTGGCTCGCGCGCAACTAACCGCACGCAATTATAATTTACACCATCGTTGTCAGTTCGTCATTCCAAGTCCTCTGATGTATGGCACGTCGAAACTCAAGGGAGTGAACTGTGGACAGACACACACAAACAACGCTTATTAGCATAGCATTATTGATTTAACCAGCGCTCGCAAAGCAGGAGCTGGAGTTATGCTTTGTTTGATGTCGCTCTCATATGTGTGTGTGTGTGTGTGTGTGTGTGTGTGTGTGTGTGTGTGTGTGTGTGTGTGTGTGTGTTGGTAATGGTAGCTGCGTGCTGATCCTCATCCTGACACCATCTCTCTCAAACCCAGACTCACCATCTCATAAATAGCCACAAGCGCTTGTAACATAAACACTGACTCTCATTATGTTTCCTGAGAAAAGGAGAGTATTGTGCACCGCTATAATGGCAACACTGGATATATTCTACTGTTGTGATATTAAGGGGCTGGAAACGAAAGCTGAAAATAAGATGGAGGTATTCTTCATGAATGGGTAAATAATGGGTAACTCTGTCTGTCTGTCTGTCTGTCTGTCTCTCTCTCTCTCTCTCTCTCTCTCTCTGGACATAAATAAAACTGAAAACAAACATGGGTGTCGAAAAATAGGCAGAATCCAGGTGATGCCGGGTATTAAGCGACACGAAGCACAACGTGAGGACAATGGTGGAGACTGGATCACAAAGACGAAGGATTGCATGGCTGGCACACTGGTAACAATGGTGAAATGGCAATAACTGCACGATGAACAAGGCTGCAGACTTGTGGAGTAGACAGGAAGATATAGTTTGCATGAATAAAATCAATATTGAATAATTATTAAGGACTTTAGACAAAATAAATGGCAGCTGAAATATGGCTCTAGCAACATACTGATCGAAAACACAATTACACCAACGCGAGTACCGAGTAATTTATGTGTTTGGATGGCATGATTGTCTGTCTGTCTGTTCTTCCGTCTGTCTGTTTAAAATTTATGTTTATCTCTTCACAGGATCGTTAAAAACTAGTAAACAAAGCTGCGCCATATTAAGTTTTAATAACAGAAAACCGTCAAAGGATCAAGTGATTAAATTTTGACCCCCCAGCTGCTCATACGGCACAGACTAAGGTGAAGCTTAACTCAGTGTTGATTAGATTTAGATAGGTAGAGGAGTTAAGGCTCGGTAGAGGATGAAGTGACTCAGTTTAGAGATCAATGGGTAACAGTAAAATGTCACAGGAAAGGGTTATGTTTTGGCCCTACATATGGAATAGATTACTTGAGTTTTCCAATACTAAGAGGGTTAATGGTGACAGTATTAATACACTGAGGGTCTTCTGGCTTCCTTTCAGTCCAGGGTAAAATACAGTACTGGTAGACCCAAAGCACATTATTCTACATCAGCAATAACCAACCAATCTGGGGTCTGCGGATTCCAGTTACAAATTTTATAAAGAGTGCCTGGGAGTACCGAATTACAGTATTGTATTATATCAACATAAAACAAAGTTGTATTTGGAGAAGATACAACAGTTTTGATTCTGCCTGGACCCTCTTGGCGTGTGAATAAAGGTTGAAAATATTCCTGTAGTTATAATCATGTGAGGAGAGAGAGGGAGAAGAGGTAGGAAGGGTGGCTTGGGGGAGGGAGGAAGGGAAGTAGGTATCTATCTATCTATCAGTCTATATCAATATATCTATATCTATCTATCTATGTCTATATATATAATGTGTATGTGAGAGAGAGAGAGAGAGAGAGAGAGAGAGAGAGAGAGAGAGAACAGGTAGGAAGAGGGGGGTTCAGCAGGGTTAATGATAATCGGGCTGTACCTAATTTTCTCAGTCCAAAATATCTCTCTTAAGCTGAAGAAAATTATTTGGAAGGAGCGAGAATACAGCATACGTAATGGTAGTGATGGCCTGATGGGGCACATGAAATAATCTCGTGAGTTAAGGTGTCTGTTTACGCCCTTCAGTTCAATGACGTATAACCAATATTTTATTCGCTTTATCAACAAACTATAAACCTGAAATCTTATCAGATCTCCAAAAGTGAAGTATGTAATGAAGGATGAGAGAAACTTATCCAATGCCTCCTACTACGGAAAGTTTCTACAAAGTTAAATTAAGTGAAAATATGAAGAACAAACAGATTTTCTTTTACAAGATTCAAAGCAGCAATAATGGTTATGGTCATGTTGATGAGTCCTATGATTTCTCTTCCACGGTGTAAAAGCAGTTATATACACTGTATACTTGAGTTATTCATCTGATTTTTTAAAGTGTACTAGTTCAGTCATTCGAATTTGATTGCTGTCACTGATTTGTTTTTCTGGTTATTGACATAAGTGTTGTTGTTAATTATATCGTGTGTTGTTAATAATAGGCTTTACTGTTTTTGCAGGTAAGCCACTTTCCTCCTTCGTCCTACTTCAGATTTTGTATAAGGATGCACTGTTTATGAACAAACTGATGCACTTATCAAAAAGCGAATGTTTGACCATTGTACAGAAGATTAATATTTGACGTAAATGATTCATTGTGAGAACTGAATAAAAAAAAAATGCAAGGAGGGAAGTACTGGAACGTACTCCTTTGGTAATAAGACAGCTCTTTCATCTCGTTCGTGATTACTACCACCAGACGATTTTTTTTTTTCCAGTCAAGGTAGCCATCTTGTGCTGGAGTGGTTAATAATGGTTGTTCCTTCAGTCCGAAAAGTCGTTCTTGTTCTGAATAATGTCTTATGCAGATAACAAAAATGAAATATATAGCACGTCTTCCTAGTGCCTGAAGTGATGTCTCAGTGTCAATTTTCTTTTTTACTTTGAACTTTAGAATTTTCAAGTCCAAAATGCTAGGGAAATAACGAATGTCATTTTGTGTATGTGTGTGTGTGTGTGTGTGTGTGTGTGTGTGTGTGTGTGTGTGTGTGTGTGTGTGTGTCACTATTTTTAGTGAAAGTAGAAACTTGGTTACCCTTTTTGTAGTCTGGAAACATTGTACTGTGCGCACCATCAGCATCAAAATTCATGTCGTCTTTTATGTTTCTCTGTCCATGTCAGCGAAATCCGGTGTGGTGAATCCGCAGCAACCAACACTGATGATTTTGGGAAGAAGGTGGAGGAAGACTCGGATGAATTTTGAGAAGGAGATGGAAGGAGACGCGTGTGAACAGACTTGAGGCTTCTTTCTGGAACAAGTCATGAATAAATTTTACCCTTATTCACCCCTGTTTCCTCCCAGCACCTTCCCACATGTGTTATTATTATTATTTTTTGTCAGCGTCACATTCTGAGAGGATTCACGGCACTGATTTACCATGAAAAAGAGAAACAGGAGAGATGGCAAACATTTCGTGACCTATTGTAGTATCCATATGCTATACAAATATGCAGATAATAAAGTGATATGGCAGTAGAGAAGAACTATCGAAACATTAGCCTCAAACTAGATATTCTCCTCATTTCACCATTTGATCTCCTTCCACCCCTACCCACCTCACACCCACATTCCCCCCAACTGCATCTATTACATATTGGCGTGTCAACAAATAAACAGTGGACTTTCTTTTAAGTTAATAATTTTTTTCATACATGCTGGTAATCATTTCGGGACTGGAAAATATATGAGTTAAAAGATAATGCATGATTGTGAATATTTATATAAAGGGATGAATTTTAAAAGAGAATTAAGCCGAAGCTAAATCGAGTTACATAAACAGATTGTGGTAAAGTGGAAAGAGACATAGATAGACAGACAGATGGGCGGAGAAACAGACAGGTAGATAGAGGCAGACAGACGGGCGGAGAAACAGACAGGTAGATAGAGGCAAACAGACGCCGATAGACTGATAGATAGATACTGTACAGACAGACTGAGATTTTCTGATATAGACTGAGGGAGGCATGTCTTACTGAACGTTTATTTTGCACATGAAACTCACAATTATATATTCTGCACAACATTTGCATATACTGTACATACTCGATGTAGTTCTCTGCATAAGATTTGCGTTTCTCCAGTTCTCTACATATGCGCTTTCCACATCCGCGTTCGTTAGAGCCGATTTATGCCGCTCTCGGGCGTCTATCGGTTTTTCGATGAGGCTGAGGCATTGCTATTATTTGCGGGCAGTCATTCTTATTCCCAACAGTTTTTTTTTTTTTTTCAGTTTATACGTGCTGCCATTAGATTAGGCTATCTTATGTAGCTCAGGAGAGACCCCTAGCTGAAGACAAGTTAACCCTTTAGTCGGTGGACGCATATTTGCAGTTTACCATTGCCACCTACAGACTATTTTATTTATGTTAGGAACGCACCCTCGTAGCATAAGCGATCGTAGGAGCTATACCTGCCTCCTCCAGCTCGAAAATCCCTCCGAAACTGAAAAAAAAAAAAAAAAACTGCCTGTAAGAAGCAAGAATAAAATGGGAAAACACGTCAACGAACTGAAGAAACTAGTGCAGCATACATCTAGCCTCCGCAGTTCGAACGGTCTATCTAAGGGTAAATAAAGCTGTGTGTAACTAACAGGAATAATAAGAATGAACACACAAAGGAAGCAAAACCCGTGCCCACCAACTGGTCGGAGGTCAGAATATTTTTGCCTTGTGACCTTGTATGCATAAAAATAATATCTACGTTGGGTGTGTTCTTGTGCAAACCTGGTAAGTTTTGGTAAAAGCGGACCACGAACATAATTAAAACAATAATAATAGCATGTCTGTGAGTGGTGGCACGGTATGTAACTAGGTAATCATCTGCACAGTTACTAAATCTGTATGGTTTGTGGTTCGATGTTAGGCACATGACCATTCTTCAGCAGCTCTGTCCGATTGCCTTTATATATTTTCCGCCATTACAAAGAAAAAGTCGATAGCTATGATAATAATAGAGAATAAACAGCCATATTTTATCCCTTGGCTGGATTACTATTCTTGCCTTCGAGAAAAGGTTTCCTGTGTACTTCTGTTTTTCTTTTTTTCTTTTATTATGTTCTTTGATGCCCTGGTCTGTTTGAACAACTGAAAATGTGGGTTGTAATGGGCTCTTCAGGTACTTAGGATATATATATCATGTGTTTTTGAACGTTTCCACAGAGGTTTGAACTTTCTCTCCCCCATTTTTCTTGAGTATGTTTAGCCCAATTTTTAACTGGTAGAACAATGTCCGTAAAGTCTATTAACACAAATCACCTGATTTTCTGCAAAACATTTTGTCCATTTATTGTAATATTGGAGTTCGTTTCATGACATCGGAAAAAAAAAAAAAATCCAGGTGTGATGGAGAACTTGCAGGTGTTTAGATTGTGTGGTGTCATATAATGACCTATCATGATTCTGAACGTGGACAGTTGTAAGATCAGAGGAAGCTGCAATGCAACATACATCTGGTAAAATCTGCATCGAATGCCGCGGTCCTGTGGAATTTTCTGTCAAAAGCAATCGTTTCACTCACGTTTCATTAGTTCATGGTTCTCTTCATGCACTCGGTCTATAACCATGGAGGAAAGCTAGTGATGTGATATAGTTCTTTCGAACTTGTAATTGTTCACGTGCAATCGGAAGACATCTAGATGGCTTTTTCTTTTCTTTTTAAGATTTATCCCTCCTGTAGAGGGAACCGGGCCATACATTAGCCCGGATCTAGATGGCGACTCTCCAACAAAAATCATGTATACACTGCCTATTGGAAGCCAACGGTGATAATGTATGCTTTTGCTGGCAAAGATAAAGGGAGTCAAAGTACAGAGAGAATCTATGTGCATATTAAAGTTTATTTTCTAAGAGATGGCACGTTGGCCGACATTGTTACTTGAAATTCCATCATGAGATCCGAGAATGCAATCAGTGAACTTCCTTCTTGTTTTATACGATTTTCGTGCGGCTGGCCGAGATGTGACAGTGTTAATGAGACTGGTTCAGGGGATGCGGGCTATATCCAAGTCAGGAACTTTATTTATTGATTTATTGATTGATTGATTTATTTATTTGAATGGTTGGGGTAGAAAGTAACACAATGGCTCCTTTAATTCTTGCTTAGAACCAGTTGCATTCCTGATAGTCTTTCCCTGTTGTATCCCGATATGACACACCGTGGACATTACACTACATATGTGGCAATAATGTCACTAGCACTGAGATTTCTAAATACTTACTGATCATTATTTACAGCCGCTGCTTTATGTAATCTATTACGTTTCACTGCTATAGCTTGGCGGTATTAGTTTGAAGGTTTGTGAAGATGAAGCAAACACTAACAGAATCAGATCTGAAGTGCTGTAGCATCTGTTGATTAGGGTGATGTGGATCTGTTAACAGATTCCATCTTTTCCCGGCTCCCTGTAACATTCATATATAAACCCTCAGTCGATCATTTTTATGATACGCGGCATGATTTTACAATGTGTCATTGATGCCTCTACCGTTACCAAGACGACGGGGATTCAATGGTGGTCGCATTGCGTTTATTTCAAGAAACTTCTTAATATTTTCTGTCTGCCTGGAGTAAGTGTCCTCTTGACTCTGAACTATGTTTTCTCGCTGATGTAAAAGGTGTCTTTGTGACCTGAGCCATCCTTCTGACAAAAAACATTTACTCCAGTGTATCCCTGGGGGATCCATCTGAAGTATACTTCAACTTTCTTCTTCACTTTCCAATTTTCACATTGAAATTTGAAAGACGGGTTAAAAATCAAGTATATTTTCGCTAGTCAAGGAAAATAGGGAACAGGTCATTTATTTTTTTATTTTACAGAGTTTTATTCAGTTACTTGGCCAGAATATCGTGATAGATGGTAAATATGTGCTGTTACAAAATAATAAGCGTATTTAGTTTCTCAGAACTCAAACACTTGATGTCAGTTACTTCTAAATGAAAAATCAATGCAGATAAAACTGAAGTGTTGGATACTTAAATATTGAAATGGACGCAGCGGCCATACTGGAGTGCCCCCAAATGGTCATTATGGGGAGGTTGTTATTGCTCAACTTGATTTTTGGAAATACTGCGATTTGATAATTATTTTAGCCAAATAGATTACTTTAACCACGATATGCATAATTGAATCCTAGAGAACCTCTCCCATTCCCCCCCTCCCCGCTCTCCTCCCTCACCTCTCCTCTCCTCCCTTACCCCTCCTCTCCTGCTCTCATATCCAGTCACAGTTCCACATTTTCCTTTCTTTCCATCTCCATGCTTCCATGTTGTTATCTTTGTCTCCCTGTTTCTCTGTCTGACTCTCTGCGTCGCTGCTTCCCGTCATACCTCATTCTTTTCCACGCTTATTTCTTTCTTCACTTTCTTTCTCAGTCTCTCCTTTCTACCCCGCCTCCTTTCGTTTCCCTCCTCCCGCTTTCTCTTACTCAATCTCTTCTTTCCTTTTCTTCGTCCATCCATCTTCCCCTCTGTCCATCCATCCCTTTCTTATTTCTTCTCTCTCTCTCTCTCTCTCTCTCTCTCTCCCTTCCAACCACTCAATCCTCTTTCCAATCCTTTTTTCTTTCCACTATTTCTCCTCCCCTATCTTTTCTACTCTCCTTCCATCTCTTTCTCCTTATCTCCTTTCTTTTTTCGTTTCCTCCCACTATTTTCTTTCTCTTTATCTCCCTCCTTCATTACCTTACTTCTTTTCAGTTATCCACTCTTCCTCCTCCTCTCCCTCCCTTCTAAATTTCCTCCCTACTTTCCTCTCTATTTTTCGGTCTGTCTGCTTACCTAACGGCGTGTTTCTCCATTTGCTTTCCTGCTTCCCTGCCTGCCTTTTTCCCTGCCTGCCTGCCTTCCTGCTTTCCTACCTCCCTGCATGCCTGCCTATACTGTATCTTCTCTTTCCCCTGTTGTCAATCCTCTTTTCTCCTCCATTAATCTCTTTGTGCGGTCACCCTCTCTTTCCTAAAGCTTTATCTTCTCTCTCTCTCTCTCTCTCTCTCTCTCTCTCTCTCTCTCTCTCTCTCTCATGTAAAATTTTCCTTGCTCGTTTTTTCTCTACTTCACGATGTTCCTTTTCACATTGTCCTGTCAGTTTTCGACTGGATGGTTTTGGGGCGTGGGGAAGCTGCCTTGTATGTTAACTTACTTGAGTTCCTTTCCTGTCTTCTGAACCCTTCTGCTGAGTACGGTTTCTCTCAGGTAAAGAAAGCTGACACATTTTTATTCTTTTTTACCTCTTAAAGCTAAAGTACAATCGACGGCAAAAGTTCGCTCGACAACAGAAATTCTCTTCGACAATGAGTGAAGGATGAAACGGTAATTTGGTAGTACTGTGTTGTATGAGAAGAATGTATCGATAAACCACGTCACCGAAATAAAGAGATTAAGTAATGCACCACTTTAACTATAGCTTTCACGTTAACTTGTCCCAGATTTTCGTTCTTTTGCCGCTTCGTTCCCATAGCTCAGTAGCAGACAAGGAGAATGCTACGGCTGGATCCTTCCATAGCACTTCTTCACTTCTTCATATTCTAGTGTTAATCTCTTGTTTCAACTCAGCATTCCATATGGGGGGATGAAGTTTTTCGGCCAAGTTAGTGTAAATGGAGAATAGTCAGCGCTTCACCCCGTCGTTCTCAGTTTACCGATGCTTAAAGACTTCACGTGTTGTTACGTCCAGGCGCTTTTATTATTATTATTATTACTACTATTATCATTTTGAGAAATCATTTGGTATTAAAAGGATCAGAAACAATATCCAATTAAGCCCTGCATTACGAAGGGTTTCCATAAAGCCGAGTAAAAACATCTGGCGATGGCAACGATACGTCGAAAAATGGGTCATTAAGTTGAAGGGATACTATGTGAAGCCTATGGACGTCCTTTTATAAATATATTTGTTGTTATTGTCAAGAGATTAAGTTCAACTTAGGAAAGACCTGTCCTTGTCTGCCTTCTCCGGTACGAATTATTTCTCCTAAGCTGAATAAATTAGTTAAGGCTTAATAAATAGTAGTATGAAAAATGTCATTAGACTGGAGGTGTTATGAACGATTATGCGATTGTAGAGCCCGTGAATGGAACAAAAGGGGTCTTATTTGTCCGTCCCCTCTGTATGCGATAAAGTACTTTGTTATTTATTCTTGCTGATGCCTGGCGGTTTTCCTTAACTTAGGAGAGACATGGAGAGTATATGTGACCTCTTCAGTTCTTAAAACCTCCCTTAAGAGGAACATAATCACCCCGGACCAGACGTTCCTAAATAAGAACTGCGTATAAGTGACTGATGACGTCAAACTTTTGACGTCATTTTTTTTTTTTTTTTTTTTTTTTTATGTGTCCGACTCTGGGCATAGGCTTCACAGCCTGCTATCAAGGCCCAACAGTCCTCCTACATACCATACACATGGACTCTCCAACTGTCTCAGTATTTTGTAAAGATGCTAAGTTAGGTTACATTAATAACTTCAGCGGTGGGTGGTGGTCTGGGGGACTAAGATCACAGTTACAGAGCGGGAATGATTTTTTTTTTTTTTTCACACATGAATGTACTCTTGATGAGGCTTGTGTTATAAGGGATATTTGGGATTAAAGTAAGGTTTATTGTTTGTCTGAACACTCTCATGTACGGGAGAACTCCATTTCCTATCCAGATGCAGCAGACAATTATAATTAACTGAAAGTGAATGTAGGGTTCTTGATGTGCTAATACTGCCTACGTTAACCCTCTCCTGGTCGTTTTAATTCTATTATTTTAATACAACTAATGTGAGATAATTTTTTTCATCCAACAGTAAGTCACAGGAGAGTGAGAATGTTAATAGTGCCACCATTACCACTGCCATTCTCTTGTCAAATTTAGTGTTACATTCTGGTTGCAGCAGAGGATAATATTTATATGAAGGTGACTCACAGAATGGGAGTAATGAGCCTGATAGACTGCCTTTGCATTGGAGGGGATGCCTTCATGCGGTGGCACCTATATAACCAAGTGGCGTTATTTCCCGGATATTCACACATCCCTCCACTCCTTCCCTATTCACCCAAAAGTAGGACAGTACACTGCAGAAGAAGGGCAACTTCAGTCTGCAGACCATATTTTTTTTTTTTTATAAGACGAATCTTGGGTTACAGCTACTACTAATATACTCTGTTCAATCTTGGGTTACAGCTACTACTAATATACTCTGTTCACTTACTTTGGCCCAAGCTACCATCCCTCCATCCTGAATGCTGAGTTATAACAACAAATTAACACTAGAATAAGATGCTAGTCACAAAGAAGAACTACAGAAAGGACAGAACCACAGTATTGTCTTTTTCTGTACTAGTCACGTGAAGTACGATGCAAAAGGATGAAAAGTTGGGACATGTTAAAGTGAATGAACTATATTAACCTATTCAGTCGGTGCTGGAAGACTCCATGTTGTGATATCGATATAACCATACAGCACCACTGCCAGAGTTTATAAACATTCCGCAACTTTCCTCCCAAGCAGCCAAAAGGAGGACTGTAGAAAGGCAGCTTCAGCCAGGAGTACACGGGGTTCATACTGCAGTGAGGCTGGGTTCACGACAGTTGTTAATAGGATACGGTAGTGAGGTATGTAGGTAAGCAGGTAGATAGGTGAAAACCAATGTCGATAATGTGGATGATGTGGGGAATCATGCTACAGATATAAAGTCTTGAGGCGTTTGATGATTCATTGTGGGTTTAGATATTTTCTCTGTCTCTCTTGCCCATCTGCCCCTCTTGTATCGTAGGTAAGAGACACACGCATGGATTACAGGGCTTTACTGTGACACAGTATAATTGGTGTGCTGGACAGAGTAACGTAGCGTGATGGCTAACCTCGTTCAACATCCTGTCTCCTAAGCTTCCTTCTGTCCTCTGGCGTTCTCTCTGGCTCTCTGACTGCTTGGTGGGGATGAGTATAATGTCTAGTACTTTTCTGGGATTCTCGAGCGTTTGGAAAATGTTTGCTCTACATTCTGTGTAAGCGTTAGAGAATGTGCACATCTTTACCTGAACACCAGACATTGGAAGTGGTACAAGTGGTACCTATTGTGCTATGAGATATATACTGGTGCCTATAATTATTACATATCTATAACTATTACATACGTCATATTAATGCCTATACAATAACAACAATAATCTTTTCACTCAGAATAGTATAAACACACCCCCATTCAATAATTCTTAGATCCTCCTCAGCTTTGTTACTGTTGAAAAATACATTTAGGAACACAATAGTGGTCGGTTGGCTGTCTCTAAAGAGAGAGAGAGAAAGAGAGAGAGAGAGAGAGATTAATGACAGTTCTGGTCCTCTCTCTCTCTCTCTTCTTTAGCTCATCTCTTGTGCTCCATCTTTCCTGTAAGTAATATCAACATTTCCAACTTTTTGTTTCTCCTCTTCTTGCTTTTCTCTTTTTCCTCTCCTCTCACCTCTCCTCCATATCCATTTTTCTCTTTTGTCTCTCCTTCTCTCATCTTTTCTCCTCCATTCGTCTCTCCTCTCATCTTTTCTCCTCCATTCGTCTCATTCGTCTCTCCTCTCATTTTTTCTCCTCCATTCGTCTCTTTCATCTCTTCTCATGTTGATCAGTTCCCTTTTGTCCCCCATATTCTCTCTTGTTATTGATTATATCCCTTTTTCCTTCTCCTCTCTCCTCCATTCTTCATTCCTCTCTTCCTTTTTTAAAAGCACACTCACAAAGCGAGGCTGTATGTTATGCTTCCATCAGCGTGTGTGTGTGTGCGTGCATGCGGGCGGGCGGGCATGTGTGTGTGTGTGTGTGTGTGTGTGTGTGTGTGTGTGTGTGTGTGTGTGTGTGTGTGTGTGTGTGAACAAATTATAACACTTGATTAGGACCAAACTTGGTGGAAGTATTGAAAATTTTACGATTTTTTTTTCAGAACAGTAGGTCAAGGCTGAAGGTCACATAACGTGGTCAACTGAAGAACTGTTTATCCGATCTGAGCCAAACTTGGTGGACGGGTTAAAGGCCAGGCATAAATGTGAGCAATCAATCGAAGGTCAAGGTTACAGGGCAAATTTAATAGTCGGCTCCTAGATCAGATGGTGGGCGCAGAAAATACACTCAAGTCTTGGTAAGGAGAGAGTATAGTTTTAGAATTTTACTGATGGATATAATTGTCCAATAATTCAGTCATTCATCCTTCCAAACCAGACCACCTCACAAACACGACGATAAATGTGTGATGTGTGTAGCTGATTCTCTCTCTCTCTCTCTCTCTCTCTCTCTCTGATGACTAGAAACCAATATAGGATCCTGGGTCTCTCGTTTAACTACTGAGATTAAGCTCGTATTGGCAGTCAGAATTTTAAGATCCTGGGTAATATCCTGATTTGCATTGCCATTTTCTGTTAATCCGAGAGATACAATAATCCCTCTGTGATCCCTCCCCAACTCAGGTATTAATTTTTTCTTCGTAAATCCAGATGAGGGTACTGACCTCTTCATGGTTAGGACAAGTCTAATATTTTATTCTGGCCTAGGTTCGACGACTTTATTCAGCAACGAGTTAGTATTAGGGGCCTAAAAGTGTTACTTAGGCCTACTTCATTTCTTGATTTTCTTGTCACTTCACACAGCTAACATTTTTAACCTTTTCAGTCCAGTGGCTGATTATTTCAGTTATTCCAATATATCACCTCCACCAATTTTGACATTTTATTCCGTATAACGCCTTCCGATTATTTTAACTTTTCAAAATGATCTCTCCTTTTGTTTTGTTTTTCGTATAATATTCCAGCCTGCATTAAGCTTTTCAACCAGAGGATGTGGCGCTGATGAGAAGCCCATGCTTGGTGTTTCTGTGGAGTAGTTGCTGTGTCCACCCAGGAGCCAAACTTCCTCATACTTCCCCGTACCTCTTTTAACACTGGTGATGCCCTGGCTTCCATAAGGGGGCGCCGGGCCTCTACACGATGTATGTAAACAATTGCTTACCTTTGGTCGACGATTCTTCTTCTCCAGACAGACAGGGTTGAGGCAAGAGCCACAACAACAACAATAACCAAAGAACGTATACTTTTAGGCTATTCTTGCTTTCTTCAGTGGATCTGA
This sequence comes from Coenobita brevimanus, assembly GCF_032717465.1. NCBI lineage: Eukaryota > Metazoa > Arthropoda > Malacostraca > Decapoda > Coenobitidae > Coenobita > Coenobita brevimanus. Next base: position 37,535,724 of record NC_137019.1, read on the forward strand.
TTATTTGATTTAGCTGAGGAGAGACTTCTAAACCGGAGGGACAGGATATGACCCTTGGATGACAAATTTAATCCGAGGACTTTTCTATCTCCAAGCAATGTTTTTCGGCTTAAGAGAAACTTTTTGAACCGGAGGGGATAGCAAGAGCCCTCGTCCATCCTTTTGTGCTGGAGATTTTTCAGATTAAATATCGTCTAGTGGCTGCAAGGAAAAAAACACTATAATATGCATTTGATTCAAGAGATTAAACCAAAGACGTATTTTTTATCTCATTCTTTTTGTCTCCAGGTGATTTCATTCTGGTGATTGAACTGGAGGGGTTAGGTACAGCTTCTCACTATCTCAGGTCATTCTTAAGCCCCATAGTCAAGTTAGTTTAGTAAAATGACGTCTTTTTTTTTTTCACTTATTCATGCTGCCAACAAACCATTTTACTGAGTATGCAAGGGATCTCTCTGCAGTGAAAGGGTAAAAGGCTAAATTTAATGCCCGTCTTTTCTTCGATTATCCCTGTGCTGGAGAGGACGCCTTCATGTGGTGGCATCGATATAACCAGGTCGTTCAACTGTCTGCTTATACAAACATCCCTAAATTACTTCTCTGTCCCCCGAAACGAGGATGGTGAACTGCAGATCACCTAAGCTTACAGTCCTCCGGTTTCAGGTTCCAGGTAAATCAACTACTACTACTGCTGCTGCTGCTGCTGCTGCTGCTGCTGCTGCTGCTGCTGCTACTACCACTACTACTACTACTACTACTACTACTACTACTACTACCACTACTACGACTACTACTACCACTACTACTACTACCACTACTACTACTACGACTACTACTACTACTACCACTACTACGACTACTACTACTACTGCTACCACTACTACTACTACTGCTGCTGCTGCTGCTGCTGCTGCTGCTGCTGCTGTTGCTGCTGCTGCTGCTGTTGCTTCTGCTGCTGCTGCTGCTGCTGCTACTACTGCTACTACTACTACTACTACTACTACTACTATTGCTGCTGCTGTTGCTGCTGCTGCTGCTGCTGCTGCTGCTATTACTGCTACTACTACTACTACTGCTACTACTACTACTACTACTACTACTACTACTACTACTGCTACTACTATTACTACTACTACTACTACTATTACTACCACCATCAGACATATCTGAATTTACGAAGAATCTCTAGTCGTGTGTGGGTTGGTGCAGGGTATATTTAAATCCTCCGTTTAAGAAAAGTCTGTCCTAAGCTGAGTAATATCGTCTGCCAATAGCGAGAATCAAGCCATTACGTTGCTGAGTGACATGGTGAATGGGAAGCTGTACGAGTCTGTAAACTAGGGAAAATTACCGTACTGGGATGATGACGGGGTCTGGCGGGTTTAGGCACTACAACCAGAGATGAGATGTAAGGGTTTAAGTCCTTGGGATAGTTGGCGTTTATTGCTCACAAAATGCAACTCATGGATTAGTAACCGGTCACTCTCGCCTTGACATTCTGGACTAAGTAGCCTAACCTGTGTCCCTACGCTCCTGATGAGACTATAAATTAATGGGTGATGATGATGATGATGATGATGGTTGATTGGATTCCCGATACTCTACAAGATAGTGGAAACATAAACTGCTATCCCCATATTACCCCATTCTAGGTGTAGGTGCCCTAGGCTAGGCTACTGTAGTCCTGTATATTTATGTGCAGATACCAGACAACGTTCCTTGGAGGCAATACATAATCGAAAACATCCAGTCACCACTTGGGGATCGATCCTGTGCAAGGCTATTACACCGACTGAAGCGTTCTAACACTACAGCATAGTGCAGCCTTTTAGTGACTCTGCACTGAGTGACAAGTTAAATGGTTTCCTGTAATTCATGAAATACGTCAGGCAGTAACCCTATGACCTTCAATTTGATCTTAAATTTGGCTCTTGAATTTAGATCTTGAATTTGACTTTCTGTTATTTTGTATTGTTTTTTCTTGGAGGGAGCAATTTATGGGTCCCTGGCACTTGGTTCCTTCTTCCTTATAAAAAAAATATAAATGGACGCTTGGTAGTCCAGTGGGTTTGGGTTCTTCAACTGGATTTCCATCAGAGAGTTAGGGGGATTTATTGCCAACGTAAGGCCACTCAGGGGTGGATGAGGCTGGCCACCCTTTCTTTAAAACTATATTAGGACTGGGTAATCTAGCCCAGGGCCCTTACTACTCCTGATGTAGCAAAAAAGGATTGGGTAAAAGAATTAAATGCCAGTATGAGTTTGGTATTGTAGGAGATGCTGTGTGTGTGTGTGTGTGTGTGTGTGTGTGTGTGTGTGTGTGTGTGTGTGTGTGTGTGTGAGTGTGTGTGTGTGTGTGTGTGTGTGTGTGTGTGTGTGTGTGTGTCTCAAGAGAACACATCACAACTTTGGCGTAAAAGATCCAAAGCGCAAAACCACATCAAAGAAATTCAGGCAGGCGGAAGACATCAGACAGAGAACAGACAACATTGCCTCAGGAAAGTGGGCAGTGGGGAGGATGGATGGAAAGCTGGAGAAAGTAAGAAGATGGAAGGATGGATGGGGAAAAGGGAAGAATGTAAGAGTGGATGGAGAGATAAAGAGGAGGAAACGGCGATAGTGCTCAGGGAGAGTGGACAGTGAAAAGGACAGATGGAAGGATGGAAGGATGGAAAAAAGTCGATGGATGAAAGGACTCTGGGAGGAATGAAAAGAGGGAAGGAAGGGTGGACAGCAAAATGAGTGGCTGCAGCGATGGATAGAAGGGTTTAGACACGGAGCAGACAATGATATAGCCCAGGAAAAAATTGACAATGAGAAGGATGGATAAAAAGATGGAGAAAAGGAGTCAACGAATGGAAGGACAGACGGAAGGAATGGTAATATGGAGGGAAGGTAGAGAGGACTAGATTTTGTGCGATGATTGATGCTTTAAACATCATTGTGCTGGTGTGGATGAAATAATGGATGGAAGTGCTGCTGGAGGGAGGGAGGGATGGATGGATGGAGCGATGACTGATGCAATCAGAATCCACTTAAAACTGTTCAGTCATTGGAATGTGCGCTAGGAGACGGCGCCTCCAGTGCACTGGCAACTTTATCTTATAGACATATCTGAGGAGCAGTGGATGCGGCGCCTTCCACTAATTCTGTATCTTTTAGATTCACGATCATATAGTTTTTATCTTTTTCTTCTGTTCTTAAATATGTTTTACACATGAAGAGGGCCACGTAAGGATGGGTTTGGGAACCGTCGACAATACCATCATATGATGCACTACACTTCCTTGCGTTATAGACACGGTTTATAGAATTCAATTTCTCAGGAAAACTCATTTTGTGTGACATTGGTAGCTTTTCCTTAATGAGTGGATAATCTTAATATTACACTAATGCTGTAAATATAAGAACTGTTTTGATAACATTCATCATCATCATCATCACCACCACCACCATCATCATCCTCACCATCACCATCTGTCCCACATATGGGTGGAGTTAGTCTCCAGAAATATGGAAAGGGATAGACCAGTGGAGTGAGAACTATCAGCAGCATGCCCAGCCAGATGGGCCGCTCAATTATCCACATATCATTCAGGCTACTGGAGTATGGGATTCATCCCATAGATCATGACTGTATGTTCGAGATATTGTATTACGGTTGTGCTGAACTATAAAAATCGAGTGATCATGAAAGAAAGATGATGTAATGGAGGGAATGATGAATGGAATGATCTGAGAATGGAATGAACTAACATAACTAACAGTGATCGGACTAAAGGGTGGAAGAACAGATAGATGAGCAACTTTCAACCTCTGGATTGCTAGGATTTTTCGGCTGAACAAAATCATCCGGAGATATCACATCAATTCCTGGGTGCATCGGTATCAGGCAGAGGGTTATTTTACACCGATGTTTAAAACTGATTACAGGGACTTCTCTCAGCTGAACAAAAATATCTAGTGCTGGCCCGAAAGAAAAAAAAAATCAAGCTCACCCAGGCAGCGTCAAGGGTTAAGAGTGGAGGATGATGGGCTGGAGGACAGGGATAAGTTAATGCACGAGGGTCCTTACAGCTTTAATCCAATGACGGTTTTTTTCCCACTCCACACCGATTATACGAGTGGCTGGCGAAGAGGGTAAAGCGCGTTTCTTTCTTTATAGAGTGGGAAGAGGAGGAGGAGGTGGAAGAAGAGAAGGAGGAGGAAAAGCGGGAGGAGGAAGAAGAGGAGGAGGAGGAGGAGGAGGAGGGGAGGAGAAGGAGAAGGGGGGAGGAGAAGGAGAATAAAAGAAGAAGAAGAAAAAGAAGAAACAGGATGAGGAGAAGGAGGAAGCTGAAGTTGTTCTAAAGAAAATCATCTCCGACAATAGTTTTAGAGAAAATTACGGCAAAACTTTGGAATTTGATTTCGGTATGACGATACTTCTACTGTATATACGGTTAATGATTGAGTTTCCTGTTGTGGGGATGCACAGGTTTACAGCGCTTCTTTCCTTTATTACAGGTAACAACATATGATTTTACTCAGCTGAAGAGTTTTCGCACTGGAGAGGTATAATTCAGCCTTCCTTTAGCCTCACAGTACAGTCTTTCCTCAGCTGAATAAAATCGTCTGACGTTAAGTAAAATAAAACATGAAATACATCGAGTTAAGAGGTTAGTGGCTTTATTCTGATGGTGTTTCGTGTTCTTACTTTATTTTATATATTCATATAGGCCTACTTAATTATTTTTGCTGCCTCACTTCATTTAGATTAGATGAGATTTTTCGAACTGGAGGACTTAGACACAACCTAGAAGTCCTAGACAAATCCCTTGATTATTTGATATCCCTCGCCAAATGAAGAAAATCAGCTGGTAACAGAAAGATTATATTAGCTTTGGCGTACTTGGACTGATAGGGTTAATGGAAGATGATGATGATGATGATGGGGGATGGTAGGATAAGTAGGTGAACTGATAGTGATAATGGATTGATGGATAAGAGGATGGGCTGACAGTAAAAGGATGCCAGGTTTAAGATCGACTGGATTTCAGGTACTAATAGGATTATTCTCAGTCAAATATATCTCCTGGAATACAGTGGTTTAGTGTACTGGTAAGATTTGAGGGCCGACGTGGGGTTGTGCTGAAATTGTTGCTTCCATTAACTAAATTTTTTGCAGAGTGACTAAAATCGTCTGGGAGTATCATGACTGATACTGAGGTTGCCTAGGGTATCTAAACTTTCATAAACAAACAGGTGCTGCAGAGGGACGCCTTCACCTGGCGGCACCTGTGTATCGGGGCGGCTCCACTGCCAGGTTATGCAAGCGTTCCCCAACTTCATCTCTCTCCTCCCGAACAAGGATGGTGGATATTTTCAGTCTGCAGTCCACCAGGCTAATGTTTCACACGAACCTGGGGCAACACCTATTGCTACTACTACTACTACTACTACTACTACTTATGCTACTACCACTTCTATTACTACTCCTACTACTACTTCTGCTTCTACTACTGCTACTACTACTACTACTACCACCACTACTGCTACTATCAACCTTTATTTTAATGCATGCATTTTAAAAATAAAGACAATTTACTGTCCAAGAGGTAGTGTATTTTTTTCCAAAAGTCACCCATACCCATTCAGTTTCTTTTTATTTTATTTCATATCTGCACTACTACTACTACTACTACTACTACTTGTTACTAAAAAAAATAGCCATTAAAACAGGATGCCTTAGATAAAAGAATTGTTAGCCCATTTTTATCTACAGGATGTTCCAAGAAAAACAAAATCATCTGGAAGCTGGATGGATAAAATATAAAGTAAGTCCTGGAAGGGTACTGTTAAACTCAGTGAAATGTATCCCCTAGAATAAAGTCGCTCAGTGCTCCGTGGGTATTGCTTCCACTTGCATCAGCTGGCCTTTGTGAGCTGGAGTTTTTCATCATTAGTTGGATAAAAAGGTTGGCGGAAGTAAAAGAGTTAGAGAGAGAGAGAGAGAGAGAGAGGGAGGGGGGGAGTATAATATAGTTACGGTTAAGGATGATCTGCCTTTTGTCTTTTGTCCGCTTTATTGTTCCTACCAAGACTCTAAAGAAAATATACATTAAAAAAGGACTTCCCCCAGTGGAAAAAGAGAGAGAGAGAGAGAGAACTTAAATGATTCACTTGATTTTATATGTGTGTGTGTGTGTGTGTGTGTGTGTGTGTGTGTGTGTGTGTGTGTGTACAAGAAGATTACAAGTATCAGGTTTACCAAGTCTTCTTCGCATCCTGCCGGTAGTGTGGTACTGTACATGTTTACCTTGCGTCCCAGCACACTCAAAGGCCACTCTGCTGATGGTTTTGCAATACAGTACTATTTTTTTTTCTTTTTTCAAGTATTAGGCGTCACTGAATAAGTTGCGCCGCCTCCTCAAAAAGACTTCATATCTTTCTTGATTTTATGGTTTCTTTTTCTTACGAAAGTTCACTCTCTGCAGTAATGACCACATTTTATTTCCCGTGTGAGAATTAGTTCACTTATGTTTCCTTAGGTGGGAATAATGTCATGATGATGATGGTGATGATGATGATGATGATGATGATGATGATGACATCCAGGTTTCAGTGTCGCAATAATTTTCATTAAAGAATTTTCTATGAGCTGAATCAAATCCTCTGTTAATAGCCAGACTATTTCCTACGTACATTTGCGAACAATATAACTCCTTTTTGTAGCCGATCATGTATAAAACTCTTTCGTAAAATTGTGAAAGTATTGTTTGGCTCCATAAATAACATCACTGGCCTTCGAAAGTCATTACCCACTGCCTCCTCCTTTATCATAATGAAGCGACTCGATATAGATATATATATATATATATATATATATATATATATATATATATATATATATCCGCAAGTGCCAAGAATTACGCTGAGACACCACTATAGGGTACGTAAGAATTCCGAATCGGAGCTACTATATAGTGCCATTTATCGTCTGTTTTTTTGTAAAGAAATACCAATCAGATATCTTCCTTATCACGTAATGACTTTAACTAGTTGGATTTTAGTCATTTCGTCGCATGTTTGGTCTTTTATTTTCAGTCATGGAGTCTGGGATATAGGTAAGTTTGAAATTTGGAGTCTTCCATCAGTGAGCACTGATCAATGAGATTTGAAGATATACGTACAGCAAGCATTTCAACTGCACCCCATGCGATCAGTTGCTGCTGAAGGTATCATTCGGTTGTGATAATACGTGGCAGATCTGTTCACTGTCCGTAGCTGCATATAAAAATCTCAGGCTCCAGCTATCAGAGTTCACGTTTGTGAAACTTCTCAAAGCTGGAGTGTTTGACGTCACCCGCAACTGCCAAACTGTTGCATTATCTTGGACAGATAACAAATATGTAAGTGTTAATCATGTTTTGAAAGGACTCGTAAATTGGCAACCCCAGCCTGCCCATATTTTGGTCAAAACATTGATCACGAATATCAAGACCTTGAAAGAGCCATGGTGGGAGTAGGTGAATACAGACTGGCTCCAGGATATGAACATTATCGTTTGAAGACGACTGTCTATGCCACCAAGACTGCAGAAGATCGCCAGAAGTTGTATATAAAATTAATGCTCAGCACTGGCCGAACGAATGGCAGCCATGTGACATCCAGCGATGGACTTTTCACCATACCCAAAACTCCGTCGCCGTCGGCTGGAAAGAAACCCCATCAGGCTAAAAGAAACGTACAGACCACACAACGACGACTTCAAAGAAACTGAAACTATAGAATGAACAATATACTATCTATCTATCTGTTGTCAGACGCCTCAATTCCATTCGGGGTGGCCATAAACAAATCGCCTCCACGTCGCCCTGTCCCCCGCCATTTCACTGCCCCGCTCCCAACTCACCCCCCCCCTCTCTCATATACCTCTCCACCCCATCCCTCCATCTCATCCTCGGCCTCCCCCTCCCTCTTCCCCCCTCCATCTCACTCACATATACTATACTCTCCTCGTCAGTCTTTCACCCTCCATCCTCTCCACATGGCCAAACCACCTCAGTGTATTCCTCCTAACGCTTCCTATCACATCCACCTCCACACCACAACGCTCCTTTATATCATCATTTGTCAGCCTGTCTCTCCATGTGACTCCACAGGCTCCTCTTAAATAACTCATTTCCACTGCTCTCACTCTTGACTTGTGTCTTTCCAGCAACGTCCAAGCTTCACTTCCATACGTTAAAGTTGGTATCACAATACTGTCATGTAGTAACCTTTTCACTTCCATGCTCACTTCCCTGCTTATCACTGCTTTCAAAGAACCAGCAACCTTTCTTCCATGCTGTACCCTTTCAAGTTCTTCACCTCCAAACCTCCATCCTTACTCATCACACTACCCAAGTACTTAAACGTACTCACATTTTCCAATTCCTCACCATCCAACCTCGCTGTACATTCACTGACTTCATCTTTCTCAAAGACCATCACTTTACTCTTCCCTACATTCACCTTTTAGATTCCGTTTCTTACACACTCTCCCAAACTCATCCACCAAGCCTTGCAGCTCTCCTTCGTCTTCACTCAACAACACAGTATCATCTGCAAACAACAGTACGGGGAGTTTCCAAACACTACCCTCTCTCACCAGGGCCACTACAACATCCACTACCCTACCTTGTACCTCTTTTCTTACCCCATCCATGTACAGATTGAACAACCATGGAGACATGACACATCCCTGTTTCAACCCGACCTTCAAAGAGAAAAATTCGCTCAGCTCACCATCCACCCACTCACTGCAGCCTTAGCACCATCATACATACTCTTCACAGCATTCAGCAACTTCCCATCTACTCCATATATTCTTAATACTTTCCACAATCCTTGTCTATCCACCCTATCATATGCTTTCTCCAAATCCATGAAAGCCGCATATAACTTCTTTCCCTTCTCTAGAAACTTTTCCACTAAAGATCTAAGAATGAATATCTGATCTACACAACCTCTTCCCTTCCTAAAGCCTCCCTGTTCTTCTCCAACTAATTCCTCTGTTCTTTCTCTAGCTCTGTCAATAAGTATCCTACCATACATTTTTCCTATTACACTAAGAAGACAAAAGCCCCTATGATTACCACACACTTCTTTTCCCCTTTTCCTACTACTTGTGCAAAATTTCATTTGCAATTGAGATATGTATTTTATTTGTTGAATGAATACAGGGCATGACAATAAATAACGGGAAATGAATCACACTGCAAACAAGTACACACATAAACAAGTTAAATAACATAGGACCTAAATACATGTAGTTACAACCCCATCCGTTTCAAAGGTTAGCTCCTATTCGGAAATCTCAAGTTCCAATTCGGAAATCTTACGTACCGCACAACTATATAACTCACCAGTGTGTCTGAAAATTATATAAACCTTCTTGATTATTTGAACTAATTTGTCATTATCTTTTCTATATTAAACGTCGTACTGTATTCACTTTTCATTCATTCATCATCTAACCCAGTGTTGCCCCATGAGGAGCTCTCTGTTATATCAAGTTGGCATCAGTAACGGACAAGATAATATGACGGTATCAGAGCAGCGTCACACTGATGGTGGAACTGGATGTATTCTGAGGTAGACAGTCAGATCGAGTAAGTCAGGGAAATAACAGTAGGACTTAGTAGTAATTATAGCCCAGGTCATCTGAAACGTGAACATAGTGGGCTAAAGAACGAAGCTGGCTATCTTCTGCAACCCACCATCCTTCTTTCGAGGGATAGGGAGGGAGATGAGGGACGTTTGTATGGCCAGGAAGTAGAACCGAAGGGTTATATCAGAGTCACAGCGAGAAGGAGTCCCTCTCCAGTATCAAGCCAGGACAAAATTTGGAGTAAGATCTCATCGCTTCACTAGGGTACGTTCTGGGTGTCTGACGTGGTGTAGGTGGCAGAAAAAAGTGCCAAGAATGGAATGCCAGACAGGGCTTTCCTATTCCAGCCTTGACTTCTACCTATACGATCAGACAATTTGATTATGCCAGAATCCGAGCTCCGTGTGACATGATCCATACTCATTGAAGATTCGAAATACATTGCATCAGTCAAGAGTCTATGAAATACAGCAAAACAAATAGCTGAGAAAGATGTGTTACGAAGCCCTTACAGCCACCGAGAGGGCAATCCGTTTTCAAAGAGCCTATGTGTTTGTTGTAGCGTCATTTGTCCCTCTGAGGATTATAATATATAGCCCCCTTTGTTGCAGGTGATTGGGATAGAATAACTGGTGTATCATTTCACTGGAATTATACAATCTCTCTCTCTCTCTCTCTCTCTCTCTCTCTCTCTCTCTCTCTCTCTCTCTCTCTTCCCGCGTGTGCAGTCCATACGGCATTAATCATCTTTGCAGAGAGGTATTGAATTGTCGACCTTAATTAAGCCTTTCATGACCTCCATCTAGTGAGCTCTGTCAAACTGAATGAAATCGTCTGCATGTAGCGGATGTAGCAAAAACTGACCCAGACACTATGTAAACACACTGAAGGGATTAATCTACTCAGTTTGGTAACGCAATTATTTTTTTTTCTTTACCACCACCAGACACATCACTCGTCTTAGCAAACTACTCTCTCAGTGGTGAATAGGTTGACGAAAAGCATATCTAATCCTTCAAGTTTATAATGTCTCTCCTGGGCTTAAGAAACTGGCTTAGAGTGAGCAAGAATAACATGAAAAAGAAGTCCTCTGATTGAAGTGGTTAATGAATGACAGATCGAAACATTCCTGATGAGAAAGCCACTCCTAAGCTAAATAAAACAGTATGTAGATAGCAAGAGTGCAATAAAGATACGTTATTGGTCCGAAGGATTAACCGTATATACGAGACCACTTTTAGCTGAGTAAGATCAACATGTCATAGCAAAGACAAAATGAATAAAGTTTCTCTCGTTGTCACATGAGGGATATTGACGTCGTCTGTTTCAGGGGTTAACTGCTACTTAAAACCTATCCTAATTGGACTCCACCTACGAAAAAAAAATCAATAAATAAATACCCAGAACCTCTTTTAATGAAATGCTGTAAAATGACCTTTGTTTTTCAAATATATGGGAAATAATGTTAAGATACAAAACTCTATTCATTACCTTTAAAATACAAGTACGGGAAAATTTCTCCCTTTGTATATCACTTCAGGTTTAGGGATAAGAATGATATGAAATGCAGGAAAAGAAGAAATCTCTCTCTCTCTCTCTCTCTCTCTCTCTCTCACACACACACACACACACACACACACACACACACACACACACACACACACACACACAGAGGATAGGAGCGAGACATTAAAAATCAATATTGACAAGAAGTATAGTGTTTTATCCTTGCATATACATATCAGTATCAACCTAACAGATAATTCCATTGCTCCCCCTACCACACGTTAACCACGACCAGGACCGTCTATCGCTACCACCATTACTACCACCATCAAAATCTTTACCACCACCATCACCACCACCCTGCCAACCCCCTGCCAACACTACCATTACCAACCTTCAGCATTATCAGTACTACCAACATTACCAACGTTGCCACCAGCACTTACAACACGACCAACCTTAGCCAATACTTTCAACGCTTCCGACACTGCCAACACTACCAGTACTGCCAACACAACCAGTACTGCCAGCACTACCAATCCTAGAAATACTACAAACACTGCCACCACTAGCAGTCCTATCAATACCAAAGAAACTATCAACACTGCCACCACTACTGAAGACAATAGCCCTACCAACATTTCGTAAACTGCCAACACTATAAACACTGCCAAAAACCACCAGTATGTCCAGCACCATGAACAGTATCAACAGTACAACAGTACCAACACTACAATCTTAAAAGTAGTACCAACAGTTCCTAACTTTACTTAAAGCTGCCCTTCCGCTGCAGAAGTCGACGGCTTCTATATTCAGTAGTATTGCCTTTAGAGCTAACTTGTGTGATTGTGCAGACCAGTTCTGGGACCGCGAACTTTGCCACACAGTCGGTATGCCAAGTCCGGGTTTGCTGGCAGAACTCTGTTTTGGTTGTGCCTCCATTGTCTCCGCTCTTCTCTGGCCAGGTTTCGAGCTTCCTCGAAATGAATGGTTCCTTCGCCGCAGAGGGCTTGCCATTATATTCTGCCCGAGGCATTGATTTCAAGATCTTTTGGTATGATGTATTTCTTCAGTGTTGTCCTTATTTCATCTTTATATCTCTTCTTCAGTCCCCCTGGGTTGCGGCATACTGCAGGGAGTTGGCCATACAGAAATTGGCAGAGAAGGCAGTGCTCAGGCATGTCCATCTCAGCTGCTTTTTAGCCAGCATGGTTTCTATGGTGGTTGATTTTGCCGCCCACCGGAGAATTTTTTGAGTGAAGAACTTTTTCCTCCCATGTGAGTCTTAGGATGGGCAATAAGCATTGGATGTGAAACGACTCTAGCTGTTTGATGTGATACTGGTTAAAAGTCTAGGATTCAGCACCGTACAAGAGGATGGTGAAGCATACAGCGGTATATACTGATACTTTCGTCTCGATTCTCAAGTTGGTGTTTTCAAAGACTCGGGATCTGAGACGTCCAAGGGAGGCAGAAGCTTGGTTGATACGTGCAAGGACTTCTGCATCAATGTAATGTTTATTTGTGAGCACACTCCGAAGGTAGTTATAACTGTCCACCTGTTTTACATTTTCATCGTTTATCTGAAATGGAGAAGGCGCTGCTGGGTTGTTTTTTTCCGAGATACCATTTCCGTTTTATTGACATTAATTCGGAGTCCCACTGCATGATATATGCTGGAGACGATGGTGGGATTCTGGTGTAAGGCTTCTAGGCTATGTGCAAGAACAGCACAGTCATCATCATTGTAGCTCTAGGAAATGAGCTATTAATTTCGGTCTTTGATTGTGTTTGAAGACGTCTGAGATTAAATAAGTTACCGTCTAGAAGGAACTGGATTTTCATTTCATCATCAGGGTTCATTATTTTCCTGGTGATTTAGAAAGGTAACGCAGTGAGATAGATACTGAAAATGACAGGAGCCAGGACACATCCTTGCTCTGCATCCACGTCCACTCTGAAGAGTTTAGAAATTCCCACCTATGGACACACGAGCATTCATGTTGTCATGCAGGCTCTTCAGGATGGTAAGAAATTTGTCTGAAACCCAAAATTTTGAATGAGCATTCCATAAAAGTTCTCTGTTGGCAGTGTCAAATGCTTTCTTGCAAGATCGATGAATGCGGTATGTAAGTCACGGTTTGCTCATGACATTTCTCTAGTATCTGTCAGACAACAATGATCATACTACAGGTACTTTTTCCTTCTGAATTCCTCATTGTGCTTCAGGAAATGTTGACTCGGTGAGATGTTTTGTCGGTCTGGATAACATAATATTGGTTAGTACTTTGCTAGCATTAATAAGAAGGGAGATATCTCTGCTGTTGTCCCAGTTTGGGTGGGCCCCTTTTTTCTTGTACATGGTTACAATATCAGAAGTAAGCCATTCAGGTGGAATTCGTTCTTGGTTCCAGATAGTATGAGATCATGGAGGCGTTGATGGAGTAACGAACCACTTACTTTGACTAGTTCTGATGGGATGCCGTCAGGGTCAGGGCTTTTGTTATTATTTAAAGATCGGATGGTCTGAACAGTTTCTGCAAGTGTAGGTGGAATATCGAGATCTGCTGCTTGAGGAGCATTTGAGATGTTATCAGGGATGTTGTGCTCCTCCAGGTTTCTTCGATCCAGTAAAATATTGAAGTTTTGCTCCCATCTTTATAGGATTGCTTGCTTGTCTCTCACGAGCTCTCCTTCAGCTGATCGTATAAGGGTAATGTTGTGCTTGATTGGCCCACAGACGGTTTTTATGGACATACAGAAGCCACGTTGGTCATAAGTATGAGTCAGTTATTGCAACTCTTTTGTTTGCTCAAGCCACCATTTTTTCTCCATATCATGCAGTTTTCTCTGGGATTCACTTCTAAGATTCTGGAATTCAGTTTTAGGTTTAAGGAGCTAAGACGACCCAATCAATTGTTATGTGCTCCATTCTTCACTGGAAAAAATCATGTATGTCCTCAGCTTTTTCATGAAACCAGTTATGGCAGTGAGTGGAGAAGCCAAGGGTTTCTTCTGCAGCGCTATGAAGCGGTATCTTAATGTTCAGCCACTCTGTGTCTAGGTTTGTTGCATTGTTATTTGGGTCAAAAGATGGGCAATGAGAGAGATTGTAATAGTGATGCGGAAGGTGTTACAAGACGCTACATCCTTTAAAATACTGCAGTTTAGTTTCTTGGAGGATGTCTATGGCTTATTTGTGGACATATAACTAGTTACAGTTTGGGTAGTGTAAGGTTATGGTCTCTTGTCTACTAAACACATCTCATAGCTCGGGTAATAAGATATCGCGGCCTTACAATGACATAGTCAATTATGTGGCAATGTCTAGATCGTGGGTGCCTCCATGTGGTCTTGTATTTTTTCTTAAGTTGAAAAATGGTGTTGGTGATGACCAGGCTGTGTTCTGAGAGTAAGGAATGCAATCTAAGGCCATTGTTGTTCATGTAACAAGCACCATGGCAACCTATAATGCCTTGCCAAAGGTAATTATCTTTTTCTGCTCTGGCATTAGAATCTCTATGCAGGATGAGTTTCTCATTATGTGGTACTCAGCCAATGGTAGCATGCAGAGAGGCATAAAAGGAACCTTTGACAGTGTCCCCAGAGCCAAGCGTTGGGGTATAGGCACTGATGAGTGTTGTCTATTGGCCTATAGAGAGTGGTATGCACGAGGACATCAGCCTCTCTGATATACCCACAAGTGATTCTTGTATCTTCTGTGGTAGGCTGCTTTGGACTGCAAATCCAATACCATGGTTTCTTCGTACATTGTCTGGGTACCCCCTCCAGAATTATAATATAATCTTCTGTATCTGTTAGGTTGCCCTCTCCTGAAAGGTGAGTCTCAGACAAGGCAGCAATGTCGATTTTATATATTTCAGTTCATGGGCAGTAAGGGCAGGCATACGGAGTTCTAGTGTGTCTTGGTCAAGCTCAAGCAAGATTCATATATTCCACATAGCAGGAGTATAACTCTACCAACCCTACCAGTACTACAAACACTGTCACGGCCACCAGTATTACCAGTCCCTGACAACACCACAAATGCCACCAGCGCTACCAACATTACCATCATTATCATTACTCTCCACATTGCCACATTACCAACTCTCTGAACGTCTATCAAAGTTACCAATCCCCGACAGCACTACCAACTCTGCTAACCCTGCCAATGCCTATCAAGACTACCAAAACTATTAACACTAAAAATCCTTGCAAACACTACTGTACAAGCCATTGTCAATACTACAAACCCTCGTCCCCGCTGCTAACACTACGAACACTACCACTTTTACAAACATTAGACAACACTACCAACTCCACAGACATTACCATCATTACCCATCCCCGACCAACACTAACAACACTAGCTACTCTACAAACACTACCAGAACCCCTACCAACACCAACACTACGTACAAGTACTACCAACATTACCAACCCCTCCCGAAACTGCCAACACTATCAACGCTACAAACTCTACGAACCCATGAGTACACTTTAGATCCACAGCCAAGCCTACTATCATCCACTCACTTGATGCAGTGTTGACTATTTTTTCCTAAGGCGGCTCTACACTGAGTGACAAGCATAATTGTTTCTTGCAACCCAAGAGACCATTTACAACGCTGGTTGGTAATCATTAAGCCAAATAACAAGGTGATGTGGAGCCTGTTATGGTGTCCCTATTAACGTGGTGAAGAGACGCAAATGAGGCATCCATCCAGGAACAATACCTCCAAACTCCTTCCCTCCAACCCCCCCCCCCTCGCTGTTTGCGAAGAGTTGTACATTGCAAGGAAATATCGGTTCACTGCCCTGTATGGCCCCTCAGTGACGATTTTTGCTTGCGGTTAATGGGTCTGCACGGCCAGATAGTCCGGTGTTACTCTACCATTGTTACCAACACCTGAAACACTAAAAAGAACTACGAATATTACGAGACCCAGCCAACCCTTTCACCACTGCCGTCACTGCTGACACTATCATCCCTGTACATCTTTTCAGCACTTCCATCACTGCCAGCCCTACCAACACTACAAATGCTACCAAACCAACGAACACTATAAGCCCTTGTCAACACTACCAGTGCTACGAAGCCTCTCCAAAACTGCCAACACTACCAGCATTGCTAATGCTACGAACCTTGCCAACACTGCCAACACCGCTTACGAGTGCCAACAGTACCAACACTGGCGGCACTACCAACACTATAAATCCCTTCCAACAATACCAGCACTGCCAATACTGCCAACAATACCAACACTAACTCTGCCAACGCCAACACTATATATCTCTGTCAACACTGCCAACACTACCTGTGTACACGTTAGAGCAATTAAGTTCTCACAGTGTCTAATAACTGAAGGAGAAGCAGGAGGTGGAGAGGGAGAGGAGGGAGGAAGAGAGGAGGAGAGGAGGAGGAGGAGGAAGTGGTGGAGAAGGTGAAGGAAGACGAGGAGATAGAGAAAGAGAAAGGAAGAGAGAAGGAGGAGGAATAGGAGGAGGGAAGGAATAAGAGAGAAGGGAGAGGAAGCAATACGAGAGGAAGAAGACGAGAGGAAGGAGAAGAAGGAGAAAGGAGAGGAAGGAACAGAAGAGGAAGAAGAAAAAAAGAGGAAGAGGAGGGACTGAGAAAAGAGGGAGCAATCAAGGAACAAGAGGAGGAGAAGAAGGAAGGAAGAGAGGAAGGAATGGAAGAGCACGAGGAGGAGGAGGAGGAAGAAAGTAAGGAAGATGAGAATAAGGAGGAAGAGGAGTAGGGAGTAGAGGTTGGGGGCGGCAACGGAAAGGACAGTATGAGGGAGAAGGTCCAGAGAAATGAGCAAGAGAGACTAAGGAAAACAGTGATGAGGAGGAAGATGAATAGAAGGTGGTGAAGGAAGGGGAGAAGGGGGAAGGAAAAGCGAAGGAGAGGAGTGGGAAGGAAAATGGAGGAGGAGGAGGAAGGAGAGTGAGATGAGGAAGAAGATAAAGAGTGAGTAGGAGAACAGGAGAAAATAGAAAATTATAGGAGTTTTACAAATTTTCTCAGTAAGATGTACTCTGAAACTGCATTAGTGCCAAAATGAATATTGTTTAATCTTTCGTCCATCAGTCTCTCCCATTTTCTCCACGAGGCTTTAATTTCTCTCTCTCTCTCTCTCTCTCTCTCTCTCTCTCTCTCTCTCTCTCTCTCTCTCTCTCTCTCTTGTTCCATTTCCTTGACCTAAGCTTCTATTTTCGTCCTTCCTAATATAGCCTAGTTACACACATCCACTTACCTGCCTAATACACACCTACACTACTCACCTGCAAGCTTGCATTAAATTACACACCCACACGCCAGGCTTGTATGTACCACCACGTACTTGCAAGCCTGTATGCAACACCCACGCGTCTGCCTTGTACATATCCACACACCTGTATTACACATCCACACACCTGCCTTATATACACCTACACATCTGTATTACACATCCACATACTGCCTTCTTCCTTCTAAAGTATTTACTGAACTCATACCTGGTGAGCTGAAGAGGTCCTTTACTATACTCTCTTCACTTTACGTTGGCCTAAATTTGCCATCCCTCCATCTTGAATGCTGAGTTATAGCAATAGATTAGCACTAGAATATGATGCTATTCAGTAAGAAGTGCTACAGATGGGATGTAGAGCCACAGTGATGTCTTTTCCTGACACTGAACAACGTAAAACATGTTTCAAAAGGATGAAAATCTGGACCAAATAAAAGTGACTGGGTTATGGTTTATTTTTGCATAAAGGAAGTTGATGTTTCCTTGTATTTTATTAATGCAGCCTACCCCCATTTTGCACTGTACACAAGTGGGTTTTAACGCTTTCTTGATCGCGAGAACTTGTGTTGACTTCCAGGCATCAACAGACGATTTTATTCAGCTGAGAGTGAGCACAGGAGCCTAATGTCCGTATGCTGGTCGGTTAAGTGGGCTCCCTAACACCTCTTCTTTAGCAATTTATTTCTGTATTAATACCAATTTGCATGTTATTTATGCTGAGTATAACGGCAGTGAATGACTTGAATAACAGAAGAGGATAGCAGGGAATTATAAGCAAACCAAATTGCTTAGGAAGAGGTGCTAGGGAGCTTTCTTAACCTAGGGGAAGACTGGTCTTACAGTGTTAATACAGTCATCATTAGCCACGTCATCGTTAGGGCAAAGGTGATAATCTCTTTTATCTAACGCTAGGTGACCTTACTCAGCTCAGCATCAGTCATTGAGGGATGAAAATGTTAATTCCGATAACATTATCCATCACATGATTGAGAGAAGTCTAGTATTCTTTTCCAGTTAACGCCATAAATAAATAAAAATAAGTAAATAGACAGACAGACAGACAGATAAATAGATAGATAGTTAGATAGATACTTTAAATTCAGCTTAGAGTGAGTCATAGGAGCCAATCGGTGTTAACAGTACGATCATCACTTCTATAATCTCCCCCAACCCACCTGAGTGTCTTTTGCAGCCTCGTCCTACCCCTTATCCCCAAGTGGTATCCAATCCTCTTACATAGTCTATAAACTCAGCATTCTCGCCATCACTTTTCCATATTCCCACCGATACCTTTTCGAACATTTTCAGTTTGGCCACCTCTTTTTAAACCATCCACTCACTTGATTTAGCTGTATCTTCAGATGGATTCTACAAAGACTGACAAGCCAAGTAATGACATGCAGTTCAAGAAATTGTATATTCTCTCTCTCATTATTTGGGTATGTAAGGTCCAACTTCAGGTCTCTTTACTAGTTTATGCAGACCATCGGTACCACTTGACGTTGGCTTGAGACACACACACACACACACACACAACCGAAAACAACACATCCTTCGAGTCTGTCAGCAGGTGTGATTAATTGCGCCTCATTTCCTCATCTCGTCAAAAAGCCTGACAAAGAACCGAGAAAACATTTGATTTTTACAGAATTCCTTCGTCTGCAGGCAAGATTTAATTAGAGAAAATTTAAAGAGAAAATATAATTACAGCCTGTGAAATTTCGGGAGAAATGAAGCGCCCTAGAATATTTACGAATTCTTTATCAATTCAGAACAATGGTATTTTTCATCATGTGATTTGTATGTGCAGAAGATTTAATTCCCCTTCTGAGAGGCTTTACGTATGGAGGGATTTAAAAATAGGCTTCATTAACCCTTTCACCTTTATGATGTCCAAAGTTGAGCAAAAAACTGGTGGAAGAAAAAATGAAGTTAAAAATGCGCCCGCCCCCACCCTGTGTGTGTGTGTGTGTGTGTGTGTGTGTGTGTGTGTGTGTGTGTGTGTGTGTGTGTGTGTGTGTGTGTGTGTGTGTGTGTGATCAATATATCTCAAAAGATTTTTTCCGATCTTAAGAAGTCTTCGTAGAACGGTTGACGGTCAGCCAAGGGACTGACTTAATGTGTTTCAGAACAATAGGTTACAGGTCAAGGACACAGTGCTAGGTAGAAGCCTGACCTAGCAAGGGCAACGTATACATTTTTGATAAAATTTATACCAAAACTGGAGGAATGGTTGTGAGTAAGAGAAAATGAAAGATTTTGATTCTGAGGACAATGAATCAAAGTTCAAGATCACAGGACATAGACAAATTTCGACATGTGTGTGTATATATGAGTGAATGTCGTCAAAATGATTTTTAATCTGATTCAGACCAGACTTGTAGGAAGGGTTGAAGGTGAGTAAAGTGGTTGATCTATTGCTTTTTAGTCCAAAAGGTCAAATTTGAAGACAACATGGCAAGGTCAAATGCAAAAATTTTAATTTGATTTAGACCAAAAACGGTAAAAGGCTTCAGGGCGACGCAAGGATGAAGGGATTCGATTTTCAAAACAGCGGAAGGTCAAGGACGCTAGAAATGGTGAAATGTCAGCTCAAAGAAAAAAGCAGTATCATCTAATGTAGATCAAAGATTGTGGAAGCAATAAGGATCAGGTAAGGATGAAGTAATTAGGTTTTCAGAGTTTGTTGAGGTCATGATCATAGGGCAAAGTCAACTGTTCAGCCCTTAGGCCATTTGTTGGTGCGGGCGTTGCGTTCTGAGTGTGTCTCATTGATGTTTTTACCTGCGGCGAAGTCGACAGGTCTGTAACGTAATGCTTGATGTTTAAAGTTGGTCAGCCTTGAAATTTTGAGTTCATATTACATGTCAGCTGTTGCATGAGTTGATGCATCAGCTGAATATTTAGGAATTTTCAAGTCTGGGTTTGTGGAGGCATTTTAATAAAACAATTTTACCTATTCTGTGAGTTTCAAAGAGAGACTTAAAAACTGGCTGCAATACTTTCGTCGTTGGTCTGTAAAGGTAGTATCTTGTTACATTATTATTATTATTATTATTATTATTATTATTATTATTATTATTATTATTATTGTTATTATTAATGTTATTATTATTATCGTTATTATTATTATTGTTACCCCGAATGGTTATTTTTTTCCTGCAGGTAGAAGTAGCCTTTCTCCTACAGACGACTATCCTCCTTTAGAGGGCTAGGGATGGAGTTAGTGACATCAGCATTACCGGGCAAAGGAACTGTCCTTTTATATCGGTTCCACAGCGTGAAGGTCCCTGAAGGTAGCTAGAATAACCCAGTAATATAGAAGACGTGGTACTGAAGGAGTAAAATGTTGACATACAAGAATGGGGTCAGCTGTAAGTGTGTGTGATGCCTTGGTTGTCACGCAGTGCAGGTAATAATAAGCTTCACCACAAGAGCACGTCTTAAGTCAGTTAATACTCATCCTAAGTCGCATTATTTTAGTGTTCTTTTTCTTTAATGGGCCCACATAAAAAAAGAAAAAAAAATGGCTTGCATATTGTAGATATAGAGAAAACTGAAAAAGCTGAGTTTCCCTTTTCCCATATTACAGTATCTCTCTCTTGTGCGAGATAGCTTTAGTGTTACAATGCGGCTAACAGCAGACAACTTTGTTCTGTTTTATCTCTTCATTTTAGCTGAGTGACTATAGCAACCTGAGGGTGTTGATACTGTCACCTTTGACATGGTCCAGTGGTCGCTTGGGTTTCATTCTAGTTAACGACACACAAATTCATCCAGTTTAGTGTGAATCGTAGGCGCCTGAGAGAATTTCCAGCTTTATTTAACAAGTTCTGATATTAATGGACTTACAGGGAGGAGTGTTTTGTTGACAGGTCCTTCGCTAGTCCAACACATAGGTCAAGGTCAGTGCTGAGAGGAATTTATTAGGTGTTTTGAATCCACATTGCAGTGATTAGTTCACATGAAAGAATTGTAACTACATCGGGGCAAATTTGTTTACTGGAAAGTTACTAGAGTTTTGCCCGATCTGGACCCTCTTCAGGTATAACAAAAGACGGCACACACACACACACACACACACACACACACACACACACACACACACACACACACACACACACACACACACACCGTTCTCATTGTTTCCCGGCAAGACTGTCGTACACGTTTTTCATGACGATGCTTGTCTAAAATATCTCTGTGGATTTTTTTTTTTTTTTTTTGGGGGGGGCTTTGATGTCTTATAATAAAATTTAATCTGATTATAAGGCTTTTTCCTGTGGGGGAGAAAGAGATAGATAAAAAGATAGAAGCAAATACACAGATGAACACAGGGAGACAGTTGTAGATAACTAGCAAATTAGAAAGAATGTCAGAAATATAAAAGCAGGCAGATAGGCAAACTGAGAGAGAGAAAGGGAGTGTGAGTACGCATGTGTATGTTCATATGTTCAGATGTCTGTGCAGGTGTGCAGGTGCGTACGCTTGTACGTAAATGCGTGCATGAAATAATGACAAATGATTACAAATGTGTCAGAATGAAATCACATACTATAAAGGAAGATGTGTAAAGATGGTATGTGAAAATGTATTTTTTGACGCAGGATCATTTCTTAGGTCTTGTTTACGCGATCAGTGTCAAAGCCTGGTGTCCAAGTTTAGTAACTATATTGTGTTTCGGCAGAGATCGTGTAGCAGATACGTGTTGCCGTCTGCACTATCACTACATTAACCCTTTCACAACATCGCTGTCCTGCTTCCAAAACTTGATCCAACGCTGATCATGTAAAGGAGCCCTTAGAGCGTATACCTGTCCACAGCCGCTCCCTAGCACGTTAGGTGGTTCACTCACATAGACTTTAGCGAAGCCTCATAATACGGGTCTGATGGTTCTGCACCTTTGGAAATGTTCACTGTATTCGTGTTACCTCCAAACGATTTTCTCTGCTATGTGAACGTCTTCCAACTGCAAATATAATAGTCTGGTGTAAGCATGGACAAAGGAAAAAAAAAACATATACCTTCGTTAAGTTATACGTAGCTTCGAAGGAAACTAGACAGAAATGAAAAGAAAGTGGAAAACAAGAGTTATAAGCAAGTGAACAGATTAAGAGAGAGAGAGAATGGGGAATGAAACTGAATAGGAGAGCTTGTGAGAGTGAGGTTGTTGAGTGGAGATGGAAAGGGAGGTTGAAAACGAGGTGGAGATACGATAAGAGGAATGGAGAGCGAGATACTGTTCAGGAAAGCGTATAAGAGTGAGGTGGCTAAAAGTACAAGAGGACCAAGAAAGAGGTGGAGAGTTGGACCGAGAAAGATGTGGAGAGTTAAGGCGAGACGATGTGTGTGGGGAGGAAGGGTGGGTGAAACGCCTTGTGAAGACAGGCATCGTAGGCATACTGAAGCGTGACCTATGTATCAATAAAAAAAACACACTCAAGATCAAAAAGAAAAAGAAAGCAGACAGGCGCCCCTTTAATGTACAGAAGTGAAAAGAATGAGGGAAAATGTCTGAGTTAAAAAAAAATATATATCATGTCACTGAAACAGAAATGTTGTGAGCACACGGGAAAACATATAGACTGCAAGAGAAGAAGAATGTTCAAAAGAGCAGAATGAGTTAGAGACATTGCGTGTGTGTGTGTGTGTGTGTGTGTGTGTGTGTGTGTGTGTGTGTGTGTGTGTGTGTGTCTAGTTGCCCACTTTACGTGCATGTGCATGCGTACTTGTCCACGTGTGTGGCGGCAGGACTTTCCGGTTTAAAAAGAACTTTCACACACACACACACACACACACACACACACACACACACACACACACACACACACATACCAGGCGTCACTGGTGAGGCTTCACTCGGTGGGTATGGCAAATGGAGGAAAACACTAAGTGAAGCAGAATAAGAGTAAGAATAAGAAAAACAATAAGAAGAAAAAGAAAGGAAGAGGATGGTGTCTGATTACAGCTTGCCGATTACGCGAGGATTATTAAAGCCGACAGTAACATCCTTTAGTTTCCAATGTTTCCCTGTAACACCACCTGCAGATGTCGATTTATACAAAGGTCCTTAATTGTACCTCTTGGTGATCAGGGACATGGAGGAAAAAAAGATGTCCATGAGTCTGACCCATTGCGGGCTGTCTGTGTTAACCAGGTACAAGCGGCTTCCAAATGGAAAGTGTAATTAACAGCCTGGAACAAGTGTGGAATGAAGGACCTGGATAATCTGGAGGAATGTTTTGGTGCTTTTCTTAGCGTCTTCTTGTTTTCAGATTCAAAAGTACTCCACTGAATGAGATACTGAGCACCAGATCTCACCGAAGGATACTTGGTTGATGTCATGAAAGACATCCGAACTTTGACTTCAAAGGGCTCCAGTAAAATTATGTTCTCTAAATAAGAGCAACCCATTAGTCTCTTAATGATGACTTTGCAAGTGTAAAACTGTATCAGTCAAGTGTCATGGCGGTATGGAAATGAAACAGTTACAAAGTACTAGATGTAGGTGTGATGTGGTGTGTAGCAGTGTGATTCTGTGTGAGATAGTGTGGTGTGATATGGTTTGTTGTGTCAGGCGAGGCTTCACTAAAGAATTCAATGCCTTCGGGAATGATGGACTTAGCGTCCGAACATCTTTAATGAATGACATACAGACAGATCTGTATTTATTTTTTTGATGCTCCGACATCTAAAAAATAAAATATTGCACAGCTAACAAACCTCATCTTGCATGTGTGGCAGCAACTCTCAGTCACCTGAGAATTTCCCCCGTCAGAGTGGCTACGAAGCTGCTGCTGCCTGATACAATCCCACACGCCTTCATATCCTCTGGCGTCGATGAAAAATGTATTCTGGATCGACACCCTTGAAGAGGAAAGGCCAGCCACCATTCCCACCCCTCTCTCTCTCTCTCTCTCTCTCTCTCTCTCTCTCTCTCTCTCTCTCTTCGTGTGTGTGTGTGTGTGTGTGTGTGTGTGTGTGTGTGTGTGTGTGTGTGTGTGCATGTGCGAGCGCACGTAGAAACCATCTGCTCCTGCTGGTAGAGGTTGGTGGATAGGTGAAAGAAATATTTGTCCCTGGTGAATAGGGAAGTAGTGGAGATAGGCCCATGAAGAGAAAATAGGTCCATCAGTGAGAAAGGTAAATTATCTCATGTGAAAAAAGGTCCATGGGAAATAAATAAATTCTCGATGTGGGAAGAAAGTTCATGGGGAAATAATTAGGTCCCTTTTGTAGCGTGAAACTAGGTCCATTGCTAATAGATAAGTCCCAGCACTACAGGAAATAATGGTCCGTAGAGGAATATGTTAGTCCATTCCACAGGGGAGGAAAGAGGTTCGTGGGTCAATAGGAAAGCCCCATGCGGAGGAAAATCTGTTCACGGTGGGAGTCGGTTCATGAGGGAAAAATGGGTCTACTGGCGAATAAATTCCTGGAAGAATGGGACAGGTGGGAAAATGGGTTCACTGGTTAAACACCGGTCCACGAGAGAAAGCGAGAGAGAAAAAAGAAGGTTCGTGTAAGAAATATGTGTCTCCCCAGGACGAGGGAGTAGTTTCATAGGGAGCGGGTATATGAAGAAAGTAGGTTTATGAAGGGAATGTCCATAGGAAAAATAGATCCATAGAGTAAAATAGGATTATCTTTATCTATAATCGGACGCCTCAATCCCGTTAGGGGTGGCCACAAACAAAACGCCTCCATGCGATCTTGCTTGTCGTTAGAGTTAGCTGTTTTACGGGGAGAGGGGCAAACTCTCCGCCAACCCACTTGTTGACACGTAGGAAAAGAAGTCCATAGGAGAAAATATTTGGTGTGTTCCCTCTGGAGGGTGTAGCCAGAGCTGGACTTACTTTGCCGGTTAATCCTAAATGCCGTGAACGATCATAGACTTTGTGGCTAACTCAAGTCTTTTGCACTTGCCTCAGTCAAACACTATTTATCACTCAATATGTTTTATCTTCTGACTCAATCTCCTCACACAAATCACATTATCTTCCTTCTCACGAAAGCGCTGTTGTAAGAGATTATGTAGATAACAGTAAGAGCCACCCATTTGGCATTTTTAATCTTTTGATTATTTACTTTCCCTGTTTTGCTTGCTTTATTATCTAACATCATCACAATTATCCTGACTTTTTTCCCAGCAAAGGATGATGCGAGGCAGGGTCCAGAGGCAAGGAAAGTCCACCTTCACCCCTTCACCGTAATCGTCAATGTTATGATCTCTCTTCCTATCTATGGATCGGGTAAAAGAATCTCATGAAACAAAGAAGGAGAAAAAGTACGATGATGCGAGAACTATCATCATACTCAGTGAAATGAGCCACACAGTCATTCACACATTTTTCAAACCCTTGGAATTCTGCCTCCATCTCACAAGCCTAACCATCCTGTATCTTTTTTGTTTCTCCAAGTCCTTCTTTCACCAAAATATGTTTGTCTCTGTTAACTTAACCTTTGGTATTTAACAATCATATAATTTCGTATGACATAGCATATAGTCAGTTGTTGCCATTCGTGTTCTAGAGGGAGACTGGAACTTAGTAAAAAAATACATATATTGCCTGGTTTACCTTCAGTCTGGTGGCGTATTTTAAATTTCATTCTTACAGTACTCTAGGCTATCTAAATAACAAAATTATGCTGTGGATGTGTCTGTGTGTCTGTCCGTTTCTTTCACGGGAACGGGAATAGATATCGACCTAAATTTTTTGCATTAGATCAGGTAAGTCCAAGGAGTGTCAGAAAAATACCAGAACAAAAAATTTTTGGTTACCACGCCCGACGCAATGGTGCAAAGTTGTCCTAAATCTCGACGCAGGAAAATATGTGAAAATCATTTTTTCGACATTTTGGTCAGAATTGGTCATTATGGCCTCAATAACGGTACGGTAACAAAGATAATGGTTGCTTATTTGCAAACATTTTGTGACGGAAAGGCTATTAGTTAGTCCCGCAAATTTCTGCGGGCAAGCACTAGTTTTATTATAATCATAAAAGACATTCGGAACTAGAATTGCTGAATATAATCTTCAACTTTTCAGAATCAGTTACTCTCCTCAGCTGAATAAAATCATTTGGAGGTAGCAAGAATAAGTGATAAAAACACGTTATTGTACAGTATTGAAGGTATGATGGTTCTTGATGAGCAGAAAAGTATGAATTTAATAATACAGTAAGAAGTGTTGGCATCCCACTGAAATAGCTTCCTTTCTTTCTTTCTTTTTCTCGGTATCTTAATTTTTCGAGGGATTTGTGCTTGCTTGTCTCTGTGCCACTTAACCTCTTTGTTTCGGTTACGTACTAATAATCAATTTTTGTTACCACCAGGCAGTTTTCTTCAACTAATGAAAGGTTTGTCGTACTATAGGGGTTTGCCAATGCCAAATGTAGCCCTTCCAGTTCGAGAAGTCTATAAATTGCCAAATGGCAAGAATATGCGGAACCTTTAAACGGAAGGTACATTAATTTGCATAGTGAGCAAAGGAATAGGTGGGATGGATTACAGTGTTGGTGAGTGAAGGGGTTTGAGTGGGAGAGAATACCCGTTGAAAATGTTCGTTTATTAATGCTTGAATCCATTGGTTGCTAATTTCTCCATACCTTGCGTGACTGAACGTGTCGGGACGTAATGGAGTGAGCGTCAGGGATAATGAAATGGGTGGGAAAAGCTGGACTTTGGTTGGAGGATTGAGAGGGGTCATGAGAGTACAGCCTGTGAAAATGGATGTCATACAGTCAGTTTCTGGAGTGCAGTGAAGGCATATTTCAAAATTTTCACCAACAACAAACACAAAATAATCCCCACTTTGTTTTCATGTGCTTACTGTCTTGTGATTGGCAGTAATATATCATCGGATTCAGAGGGCTAGACTTTTTGTTTCTTCATATTCTTTAAAGTTACATGATTTTAGCAAAAGTACGTCAGCTTCGATTTTGTCAGTGTCTTCTTGAACAGATAATACAACGTTATGTGTTACAACTTTCAGATTGTCGCTGGTGATGGCGGGGTAGGCGTGATGGCAGAACGTGTGCTGGCAGATGGGATGCAACAAACGGAACAGTGGGTGTTGGCAGCAGCAGCAACAGCAGCAAACCACACTGACTGCCAGGCAGGACATTGTGCTGGCAGTGGTGGCAGTCAGGAGTATGGTGGTGGCAGGTATGATGGAGTACCAGACTACCCCAGTGACAACAACAGCATCCTACTATCAGCCTTCAACCTCACCACCCCTCCCGCTAGTATACTGCCTGCACCCAACCCAACCACCACCTCAGATCTCCTGCCACCGAGCCTGGGGTTTGACGACAATGCCAAGACGGACATCATCATCTACTGCGTGATGTTTGTAGTGGCAGCGACCGGGAACCTGACGGTGTTCATCACGCTCTGCCGCAACCGCCACCGCAAGTCCCGCGTCAACCTTATGATCATGCACTTGGCCGCAGCAGATCTCATGGTGACGCTAATTAACTTTCCACTGGAGGTCGGATGGCGGCTCACGACACAATGGCTTGCTGGGAACTTGGCCTGTAAACTCTTCCAGTTCCTACGAGCGTTTGGCCTCTACCTATCATCGCTGGTCCTGGTGTGCATCAGTCTGGACCGATACTTTGCTATTGTCCACCCGCTCAAGGTCAGTATGTTATATCTATCATGTACAATATGCCACAATATCATCCTGACACGGCGTCAGTGTGAAATGCAGGCCTAGCTGCACTTCCTACTTCATCTTAAATCCTGCCGATCAAATATTATTTTATAGCCGACTACCGCAGTCAAGGCGTTAAATGGAAATGAAAAACTGAATAGGTGAATATATAAAAATGGTATGAACGGATACTGAAAGGTTAACTAAAAAGCAATGTGAGAGTGTCTGTGGGCTAAACATGTGAGAAAGAAGACAGATGAGGGTGGTTGCTTTATAGTTTTAAGTCCATCAATTCGATGACCTATTTCTAAGATTAAATTATTTCCATCTCCAGATGATTTTATTCAGCTCTGGAGATCACATGTGTAGTGAACGAGTTAATGAAGGCTATATTAAACCTCTTCAGTTCAGGAAGTCCATCCTTAGCTGAGTAAAATCATGTAGAAATAGCAAGAATATAACAAGTGACGTACTAAGACTGGGTGGGGAAAATGGACAATTGAATATTTACGCTAGTTGATGGTATGTCAGTTTAGCGTCGATGGAGAAGATCTTGAAGAAGAGTGTGGAAAAAAGATGGATTAGGTGATACGGCTCTCTCTCTCTCTCTCTCTGCTCATTTATTGGTATAGTGGGAAACATAGGTTAATGCATCGACTAGTGTGGGTCGTATTCTAGGAGAAGATTGAGACTTGGCAAATATAGCTGAGATCTTTGAAATCGCACCCTTCTATCATGATCTTCATCATCGTCAGCCTTTGAGTGTCCACTGCAGGATCGGCCTATCCCTACCGAAGCAGGGACGATACAACCAATGTATCTCTACCCAGTGGCTTAGGCTGTCTGGTAGAGACTGTATGTAGGGTGAGAAGTGCTTGTGAGTGTGACTGTAATGTTGGAGTGGCTTTGGATGTGTGTGTAGTCTGTGAACCAAGTGTAATCGGCCCGCCTTAAGCCGACTGGGTGCAAGCATACTAGTAAGCGACACTGGTTCAACTACAGCACCCCTTATGTCCGCCAAAGCAGTAAGTGGGTCGGTTAACGCTTGCCAAAGTTTTTACAAATGCGGCGGGAGGCGAACCCGCGTCCACCAGCCTCCGAGACGCACACTGTACCACTGTACCACAGGGGCTCCCACCCTTCTATACTTCAAGACATTTCGGCTGTATGAAATGAGAATGAGAGATTGAGTAAGAGAGTGCATGTGAGTGAGGTGGAGGGAGAGAGGGAAAGGGAGACAGAGGATCAGGTTGGACCGACGTAATGGAGGGGTAAACACGAGTAAAATGAGTCCGGTCTGTGATGGAGGGAGGGCAGCCTGAGGGCGGAGAGCAAGGCAACCTGGAGGAAGTGAGTTTCTAGACACCCCCTCCACGATTAAGACGTCTGGCTACAGATAAGTAGATTGAGAGGGAGAGAGAGAGAGAGAGAGACAGGCAGACAGACAAGCAGACAGAGAGACAGACAGGGACAGAGACAGGGACAGAGACAGTGACAGAGACTGAGACACAGACAGACAGACACATAAAAAATAGAGAGCTCAATAGGCAATACATAGGCTGATAAAGCAGTCCAATCTAACTTTTTTTTTTCCTACTAAATACCTTTGCAGAGTTTCATTCCTTCACATTTTTTGCAAACCTTTCTCTGCACAAAGGACGATCAGTGCTGATATATGGAATTGTTGTTGCTGTGTAGAGAGGACTTGGATCCTCTTGAGGCATTATTATAAGAGGTTCCAAGTCGGGCTGAAACGGTTTATCTTCTTAACAAGTGGCATTTCTATGTCATTTTTTCCTCTTTCATTTGAAGACTTCATGGAACTGAGATATTAGATTTTTTTTTTACGTAATAATAGTGAGGACGCTAGTAGCCTGTATTCATTAGGTGTGTGTGTGTGTGTGTGTGTGTGTGTGTGTGTGTGTGTGTGTGTGTGTGTGTGTGTGTGTGTGTGTGTGTGTGTGTGTGTGTGTGTGTATTATGTGTGTTTTTGTACTTGCATGCGCTTACCTGCATTTGCGAAGGGGGGAATGAGTTAAGTTTGTTTGCACTGATACCACGAAAAAAATTAATCTGCATGTTTTCAGTTTACACTTTGTCCATTTATCAGAAGCCGCAAGTGGCCTATTCCCGGGAAAAACGATTCCATCCAGCCTTTCGTGTGTCGCATAAAGCTCCAATCTTCTTTCCTTTCAGCGCCTCCACATCACTCCGCGGCGGGACTCTCAAGTAGCCTGATATCCACTTACATTTCTGGATTCGAAATTCTCCTCCCGGTTTTGGGCTTTCCGTTTTGGGGAGCTTGGATTTAGACTGTGGATGTGGTTGTGATAGAAGGCGTTAGGAGCAATACATTGAAGTGGTTTGGCCATGTGGTGAAGATGGAGAGTGAGAGACTAAAGAGAAGAGTGTAGGTGAGTGAGGTGGAGGGGGGGAGAGGGCGGAGGAGGGAGGGTGAGATGGAGGGATAGAGTGGAGAGGTATACGAGAGAGTGGGGGGGATGAGTTGGGGGGAGGGCAGTGAAATGGCGGGGGACAGGGCGACATGGAGGCAATTTGTTTGTGGCCACTCCATGCGAGATTTAGGCGTCTGGCAATAGATTTAGACTCTGAATGTTGGATCTTGGACTTCAGACTTTGAACTCTGAACTCTCGATTTTTTTTTTTTTTTTCCCCAACATTAGGATCCGGACTTCGAACTCTCGACTTTGGACTCCGAATTTTGAGCTTTAGACCTTGGACTTTGGACTTTGGACTATGACGTGTGTGTGTGTGTGTGTGTGTGTGTGTGTGTGTGTGTGTGTGTGTGTGTGTGTGTGTGTGTGTGTGTGTGTGTGTGTGTGTGAACAATATAATCAAACCATTTTCATCCGATTTTGACAAAATTTGGTTGAAGTGTAGAGAGGCAATAGCTAAGGAAACGTGATTTTTTTTTTTTTTGTACAAGTTTCCCTTAGTTTGGTTTAAAGAGAATAAAACCTAAACAAGTTGATTTTGCCTGGTCCACATAATCTAGCGCTGTTGTCTTGACATGTGACCTATTGTTTGTAAAAACCATCACGTTTCCATAGTGATTACCTCTCTACACTTAAACCAAATTTTGATAAAATCGGATGAAAATGGTTTGAATGATTTTATTCACACACACACACACACACACACACACACACACACACACACACACACACACACACACACACACACACACACACACACACACACACACACACACACACACACACACACACACACACACACACACGTACGCACGCACGCCGTATTAGACATAACCCTGGTCTCGCTCCGCGAGCGCGAACGAAATGTGAGGAATACCAGAAAATGTATAGCGTCTAGAAGTTTTCGACAAAGTCATCAAAAGAAGTGTCAAGAAGAACAAGGCAAACTTAAAAGCTGAGGAAGTTATTTCAGTTACGGAAAGCTGGAATTTAAAATAACATCTCAGGGATGAAGTAAAATGCTTGATGTTAGATTAGAAAAAAAAATCAGCACTTAGTACGATTATTATTATTATTATTATTATTATTATTATTATTATTATTATTATTATTATTAGTGTTATGAAGAAAAAGAGGAAGAAGTGGCTGGAACGGATGCAAAAAAAAAAGGGGGGGGGGTTAGATAAAAGCGAAGATATTACGCTGAAAGAAAGATGTATTTAAAGAATATAAGAACATAAGAACGTAAGAAGAGAAGATAGCTGTAGTTGGCCAGTTGGCTCATGCTATGCAGCTCCTAAAAGAGTAACAGAACTACTAGAGTGAAATAAGGATAAAAAAGAAGAAGGCTCTCCCCCACCCTCCAAACCCTTCATCCGAAGAAGGCGGGAAAAAGCAGGAACACCACACAGTATAGAAAATACTGGCGAGGACACTTTATAGGAAAGTGTGAAAGGAAAAAAGAGACTATCATAGTGCAACTTGGCTGAAGAGGAAGAAGAAGAAAGTAGCTGACGATCTTGGAAGGAAAATGGATCCTAATTACACTGAAGAAAAGAAACTGTTTTGGAAAAAGTTGCAAAAAGGTGAAGTTGGAAGTGGAATCAAGTGCAAAAGTGTGAAGGATGATAAGCTGAAGAATACAAACAAATGTAATATAAGTATGGGGCAGATGGAAGGAATATTACGATAGTCTGATATAAGGGAATGATGATAAAGGAGAGTTACTAAATATGATTGGTATTGGCGGCATGGCGAGAGAGAGAAGGTGTGGCAGATAATGTGACACTGGGGGTAATGAAAAACTTAGTGAAGCGACTGAAGAACTGGAAAGTAGCAGGTGTTGATGAGGTGTGTGCAGAGATGACTTAGTGCACTGGAGAGAGTAGAATGGAGTGCTTGTTGGAATTATATAAGAAAGTGTGGGTGATTGGATCTGTACCAGCAAAATTGAAAATGGCTAAGACTGTACCACTGAACATAGAGAGAGAGAGAGAGAGAGAGAGAGAGAGAGAGAGAGAGAGAGAACATTATTAATTATCATTGAAGGGTGGACTATCTCAAATCTGATGCACGCAGATGATACGGTGCTGCTTGCAAATACAGGACAAGACCT
Organism: Coenobita brevimanus; assembly: GCF_032717465.1. Lineage (NCBI taxonomy): Eukaryota > Metazoa > Arthropoda > Malacostraca > Decapoda > Coenobitidae > Coenobita > Coenobita brevimanus. Next base: position 37,568,393 of record NC_137019.1, read on the forward strand.
TGGTAGACTGGTGCAGAGTTTTTAAGACGTCTACGAGCGTCGAGGATTGAACATAAATGTAGGTACGAGTAAAGTGAAGATGGGATGGGTATTGAAATAGTGTAAAGGCTAATGTACTCCTTGGCACTTAGTATATGAATATTGAGAGTTGGTCGGTTATGGTTGGGTATTTTCATGTATGGTAAGATTTTTTAACTGAGAGATAAGATGTCGCTTAGGCGTTGAACAGAAATATCTGGTGTGAGCAAGAATAAAATATCTAAGATGTCCGTCGTTCTCAAAGGTTAAAAACATTTTCTCTAACCAAGGTGAATTTCATGATAGCCTCCCGATCTGTACAGCTATCTATAGCCTCTTCAGTCCTTTTTGGCCCATCTGTAACGCAGGGATCCGGGGCTAGGCTATTTACTCTGGACATTTCTGGCAATGGTGACCAGTCTTGCAACGCCTGAGTGGCATTATTGAGCATTACGCCTCAACCATCACTTAGAGGTAATCCGCTGTGACCACAGTCCGGTTGGAGCCACTTAACCCACTGGATCACCTGGCGTCATTTGATTATAGGATTACCACTAACAAAGCAAATGGTTTCCTAGATTACAGGAATGAAATTGGCTTGTCACTCAGTGTAGGCACTTGAGGGCAGCACTTCATCTAGTGTGTGGATGGTGAGCGCCCCCTGGAACTTTAATACATCCATAAGGTGTCTGTCGAAGAGGGTAAATCCATGCCACTTCAACAATAGTAACTCTCAGTTTTGTGTACCTGATTTTGAAAACTTACGTATTGTCAAAGTATATTAGCGAAGTTAATACGTCAGGGAACTTGGAATGCGTGTTGAAGGTGTCTCAGTTGGTGATATTCTTAAGATGAAATTGTTTACATCCTCGAGATTGTGAAGTAAATACTGATAAACCATGGTTTAAAAAAAAAAAATACCAATAACATTCACTTTCCTTTCTCGCCGTTGACGGAAGTTCAGTTGCCCAGCTGTGCATGCATGGGGAGCGAGATTGAAAGTGTCGACAGCACAACAACGCCGCGTCCAAAGCTTGACCCTGACCTACCTTGACCCGTGATTGATCTGCACCAAAAAATGAAATGCTTCTTCCCATCTCCACAAACAGTGAGTGTGCCAAGGTTGATCCAAGTCCGACTAAGCATACATAGAATCGGACTCGATCACAAGAGCTACGCCTTGGCTGTTGGTATGTGTTGCTAACCCATTCATTAACTGATGTCCGTAAACTGGATATATTCGTATCCTGGGAACAAGAAAAAATAAAAGGTATAATTTAAATGAAGGACATAACCTCTTTTAATTACGAAGTCTTTCCCTTACGCTAAAATCTTATTGAGAAGTTAGGTAATCGCAGTAAAGGATTTCAAGTGTAAAATGCAAAATATTTCGCTGAGGACAAGATATTACGGAACAGACGCCAACTAGAATATGAATCTATATATTTTCACAGTGACCACTATATTCAACATTGTAGGAGAGTGGCAGCTACAAGGGCGGTGCTAATGTGTGCTACTGTTATTATTGTTGTTATTATTGAGGCTGTTTCTGCTGTTATGGCCACTATCATTTATCATTACCGCGAGGAAGGGTAATGGAGAAGCGGGAAATATAGGGAGGAGGAGAAGAGGGAGAGGAAGAGAGGGATGAGGAATGGAGGAGGCGACCGCTAAAGGGCGTAGTATACGGAGGACAAAGTCAGTAGGAGAAGGACGAGGAGGAGGAGGAGGAGGAGAGGATGGGAAGATGAGATGAGACAGGGAGGAGAAGAACGACGGGTCATGCTGTATTAGTGTTGTACTTACCCTCCTGTTACCAAATATTAATGAATCTATCCCCGTTACTTTTACCTGGCCTTAAATTACTGCGTCCCCAGCTTCAGTATTGAGATGCAACAAGAGGTTAACACTGGAATATGGTACTAGTCACTAAGATGGGCTATGGAATGGATGTAGAGCCGTTGCAGTGTCTTTTTCTGCCACCGAACTAAGTGAAGTAAGCTGCAAAATGATGAAATGCCAAGTCATTTTAAAGAAAAGGAATTATGAATACCGCCAAGAGTCAGAACTCGAAATTGGGAACAAACTTACATAGAGTTTCCTGTCAAAAACTATGGCAGACTATAGTTGAAAGGGCAATGAAAGGAAAGTGAACAGTATTCAAATGTCTTGTTCTTCCTAAAAAGTACCGGTAGGTAGATAAATAGATAGATAGATACATAGATAGATCGACAGACAGACATAGACGGACACAAACTACATAAACATAGAATTTGATAGATAGATGGGAAGATGGATAGACAAATAAATAGATATAGCTTAATACACTGCCGTTACATTATTTTTGTAGAAATAAGTAAAGCACAGAATCTTTCCGTGCCTATTTCTTCTAGCAAAAAGAACTATGATTATTTTACTTATATATGTATTTATTTATTTATTTATCTTATTTATTGCATGAAGGACAAGAAGAGTTGTCACGTTATGCACTCCTTCCCCCTTCTTTTTGTCATTTTTCCTTCCCCGAATCTTCTTATCAATATTTCTTCCTAACTTTACTTTCTTGCTCTTCAATTTTTCTCCCACTTTCTCGTTATCAACGTTGCTTTCTTTTTCTCTCAGACTTTCTCCATTCACCAGTATTCCCTCCCACTTTTAATTCCCACTTCTCCCCTCCTATTTGTCACTTTTTTTTCCAGTTGTACTTTCCATTTATTTCCTCAAATCCCAACACTTTCACACACTGCACTTTTTCTCTCATCTCCTGTCGTCATCGTTATTCCTTCTTACTTCTATTTTCTCTTATATTTTCGCACTCTGTTCTCTCCTTGTCTCGTTTCCTTTCTCACACACCGTCTATCGTCATCAATATTCGTTTTCATTTATATTCCGACTTTTTCCACAAGTTTTCCTTCACATCATTACACAAAACCCAGCTAATTTTATATACATTCTTTCTTCTTCTTTCACGGATAATTCCCTCTCATTCTCTTATATTTCACTCACCCACTTTCTTACACTTTCTGTTACCATCGTTATTACTACAGCTTGTATCGCTAAGGGGTTATATATGACTTGTTTGTGTGTCTACCTGTATTTTTGTTCTTTCGTTAGCAAGTTTTTGGATAACCTATAGGACAGAACTTCACCAAATTCACAGTAATGACCGAGAACCGTTAAAGGATCAATTGGTTATAATTTTAGTGGAAAAGTGGTCATAGGTCGTAAAGGTAAGTCAGACTCAATTCTGAATTAGACCAAGCAGGACAGAGGGCTTGAGGGCTGAGAAAAGATGACGTGATGCAGTTTGAAAGCAATCACTCAGAGGTAAAAGCTACAGGTCACGATCTAGGCTTTGGCATTTAAAACGTAAACAGTATATATTTATTCGATCTAAACCAAACGTGGTGGAAGGGTTTAAGGAAGGCCAAGAATGAAGGGATTCTATTGTGAGAGCAATAGGCCACAGATTAACGGTGTAGGACCAAGTCAGCTTAAATATTCTGAATGCAATTGGTCCAACTTTGTGGAAGAGTTGAGGGTCAGGCAGGGATGGAGTAGTAGTACTAATGAATCAACCCAGGTCTGTATAGCCTAGCAGACCCATCAACAGTAGGCAAGCAATCTCTCCTGCAGGGCTGCCCCGTGCAATGAACCTATGTTCCCTTCCGGTGGACAGCGCCTCATCACAGCGAGTCACAGGAAAGAATGTGAAGGTTTGGTTCCTGGATGGATACCTCATTTGCGTCTCTCCACCCAGTTAACAGGGAAATTGCGGTTGGCTTCATTTCACCCCTTTATTTGGTTATATGGTGACGAACCATCGTTGTTAATGGTTTGCTGGGTTACATGAAACCATTAGGCTTGTCACTCAGTGTTGAGTCACTTAAGGAAGAAGCAGGCAGCGCTACATCAAGTGAGTGGATGATGGTCGAAGGTCAAGCTCGTAGGGCAGGATCAGACGTTCGGCCTCAAAGTGACTGTAAGGTACGGGTTTACCACTAGAGTGATGCCTCTTGTTCCTCCCTACCTCTGTTCCTTTTACGCACCTTATCCTCATCTCCGCTCCGTTCGCTGACTGCATTTCTCTCTCTTCCTCAGCGCCAGTTTATTCAAGCTGACGTTTACAATTAATTTCGTCTTTTGCGATGTGCTCTACTACTTCCCTCTGCATTTCAGCCCGTGCTTGTATTTTCTGTCTCAGTAGGTCTTTCTGTTTCCGTCCCTCTCTGTTTCTTTGCCTCCGTGTCTGTGTGTCTCTGTCTCTGTGTCTGTATGGTTCTGTTCTAGTCTGTATAGGATTGTCTTTGTCTTTTATTCTCTATCAGTCTCTATTTCTCTGGCCTTTTCTCATTTTCTCTCGGTTCCTCTGCCTCTGTTTCTGTGTTTACAGCCTCCCAAATGTCCTCCATATTCTCTCAAGGTATAATAATGTCTTTGAAAAATTAATTCGATCTTTTGCGATGTCCTCTGATGATTCTTTCTGCGCCTCTGCCTGTCAGTGTGTGAGTGTGTGTGTGTGTGTGTGTGTGTGTGTGTGTGTGTGTGTGTGTGTGTGTGTGTGTGTGTGTGTGTGTGTGTGTGTGAGTATTTCAGGCTGTCTCTCCCTGCCTCAGTTTGCTTTTGTTTCTGCCTGCTCCCTCTGTCTGCCTCTGTCTGTCTGTCTTCGTACCTGCTTCTCTGTCTACCTATCCCTGTCTCTGTCTGTCTGTCTCTTTGTCCCTGTCTGCCTGTTTCATTGTCTCTGTCTGTCTATCTCTGTCGCTTTGTCTGCCTGTCTCTTTGTCTTTGTCTGTTTGTATGTTTGTCTGTCTGTCTGTCTGTCTGTCTCTCTCTCTCTCTCTCTCTCTCTCTCTCTCTCTCTCTCTCTCTCTCTTTGCCTCTCTTTGTGTCTGCCTGTCACGCTGTCTGCCTGTCTTCCTGTCAGCCTGTCTCTCTATCTTTCCGTCTGTCTGTCTCTGTCTCTGTCTGCTTGTCTCTGTCTGTTTGCTTGTCTACCTCTCTGTCTGTTTGTCTGTCTGTCTTTCCGTCTACCTGTGTCTCTGTCTCTGTCTGCCTGTCTTTCTGTCTGTTTTTCTCTCTCTGTCTGCCTGCCTGCCTCTGACTCTCTGCCTCTCTCTTCCTTCAAGCTGCACTTGGAAATATCTTTAAAATATCTCACTTGTCTCGCTCCAGTGGGATAAGCCTTTTTACTCCTCTCCGTTTTTCATCTCTTCCTCGCCCTCTCGTTCCATTCATTTTTGTCATATTTTCTCGATTTTTACCTTTTCATTTCTCGTTTAATAATAATATGCGCGCTCGTGTGTGTGTGTGTGTGTGTGTGTGTGTGTGTGTGTGTGTGTGTGTGTGTGTGTGTGTGTGTTTCGTCGTTTTTTGTCTTTTCCTTGCTTTCTCGTTCCATTCTTTTTTTCTTTCTTTTTTATATACGTGTGTGTGTGTGTGTGTGTGTGTGTGTGTGTGTGTGTGTGTGTGTGTAATATACCTGTAGCACCAGTCGACCAGGGCAGTACTCCCGAGGTGGATGGAAAGCTGATGACAGGGAGTGCTGGAGCTCCCGTTTCATCAGCCCTCAGGACTAGTTCCTGACCATCCCCCTTTGCTGAACTTTTTCAGTGTCTCAGTTACACAGAGAGTAGGCCAGCATGCTCTCCAGTACAAATTTCTCTAACTATCTACACCAAACTACATGCACAGTACACACTACACTTCCATTTCCAAAAATCAAAAATCATGGCGTCACAACACAGCCTCGGAGTCCCCATGGGGGGGGACCATAAATGCCCCCACCATCCCCCCCTCTCCCGATGACGACTCGAGGTGCCTGGAACCACTGTCTGACTCTCTTCTTCTTCATTTCTACAACATTCGCGGCCTTTCATCTAACTTTCGCTCTGTTGAGCACCACCTCTCCTCCTCTAAACCTCACCTTCTTTTTCTAACGGAGACTCAGCTGTCTGAGGCAACTGACAGCAAACCCTTTTCTGTATCCTCCTACTTTCTCTATACTCATTTCAAAGCCAAAGGTGGCTGTTGTGTATACATACGCAACGACTTATCTTGCTCTCGTGTTCCTGAACTTGATTCTTCTGAAATCTCCACACTCTGGCTTCGGCTTTCCTGTCATTCTCTGACTAAATATATCTGTGCTGTTTACTTATCCCCTAATTCTACTGACTATCAAAAATTCTTCGATTATCTTACTTCTACGATGGAACACATTCTGTCCATTTCTTCTTTCTCTGAAATCTCCATTCTTGGAGATTTCAATGTTCACCACCACCTTTGGCTCTCCTTTTCTTTCACGGATCCACCTGGTGAACAAGCCTACATCTTTTCTATCCTTAATGACCTAGAGCAGCTTGTACAGCACCCTACCCGTATCCCTGACCGCCTTGGAGAGAGCTCCAACATACTTGACCTCTTCCTCACAACTAATCCTTCTGCTTACTCTGTTAATCTTTTCTCTCCGTTGGGCTTCTCCGATCACAGCCTTATTACCTTAACCTGTCCTATCACTCCGGTACGGCCTGTGGACCCTCCAGGGAAACGTCGTCTGTGGCATTTTGGAGCCGCGGACTGGGAGGCCCTCAGGCAGTACTTTTTTTATTTTCCCTGGAATGATTATTGTTTCCATGGCCATGAGCCATCTGAGTGTGCCTTGTGCATTACGGAGGTTATTCTCTCGGGCATGGAAGCATACATTCCTTTCTCATATCCTTAGACTAACGCTGTTCTAATGCTGTTCGCAACAAGGAGAAGGCCTACAAAAGGTACCAGAGCCAACCCATCCCTGAATCACATCATCTTTACGTTTCTGCCCGGAATCATGCTAAGCCTGTTCTTCGCTCTACTAAAAATAATTTCATCCATACTAAATGCTCTCAACTCTCCAACTCGAATTCTTCCCGCTCCTTCTGGCACCTTGCCAAAAATCTTTCTAACAACTTTACCTCATCATCTTTCCCTCCTCTTTTCTACTCTGATGGTTCTGTAGCTATTACTTCTACTGATAAAGCAGATCTCTTCGCACAGACTTTCTCCTCCAATTCCACCTTAGACGATTCCGGTGCTGTTCCTCCATCACTTCCCCCCTCTGACTTCCTCATGGCTGACATTAAAATTTCTTCAGTTGATGTATTTTCTGCAATCACTGGCCTCAGTACTAACAAGGCATATGGACCTGATGGGGTCCCTCCTGTTGTTCTCAAGAACTGTGCTTCTGTGCTTACACCCTGCCTAGGCAAACTCTTTCGCCTTTGTCTGTCAACTTGTACCTTTCCTTCTTGCTGGAAGTTTGCTCTCATTCAGCCAGTCCCAAAGAAGGGTGACCACTCCCAACCCTCCAACTATCGTCCAATTGCTTTTACGTCCTGTATTTCAAAAGTTTTCGAGTCAATTCTTAATAGAAAAATTTTAAGGCATCTTTCCTATCACAACCTTCTTTCCGATCGTCAGTATGGGTTCCGTCAGGGACGCTCCACTGGCGATCTTCTCACCTACCTTTCAGACTCCTGGTCATCCTCCTTTCGGGACTTTGGCGAAAGCTTTGCCATTGCACTTGACATCTCAAAGGCTTTCGATCGAGTCTGGCATAAAGCTTTAATTTCCAAACTGCCCTCCTACGGTTTCTATCCTTCTATCTGTGCCTTCATCGCTAGCTTCCTTTCTGGTCGTTCTATAGCCGCTGTTGTAGACGGCCATCGTTCTTCTCCTAGATCTATCAACAGTGGTGTTCCTCAGGGCTCTGTCCTATCACCAACTCTCTTCCTATTATTCATCAATGACCTTCTAAGCTGTACATCTAACCCTATCCACTCATACGCTGATGACTCCACCCTTCACCTTTCCATTCGGTTCCCGCAACGCCCATCTCAACAGTTACTTCAGCAAACAAGGGATTAGGCTATGGCACACCTAATGTCTGACTTGGCTCGTATCTCTGACTGGGGTAAAAATAATATGGTTGTCTTTAATGCATCTAAGACTCAGTTCTTACACCTATCAACCCGACAAAATCTTCCACAGGTATACCCACTAATGTTATAATATTCAGCTTAATCCTGCATCATCCTTGAACATGCTTGGGGTTTCATTTACTCGGAACTTATCTTGGAAAGATCATATTACATCTCTTGTAAAATCTGCTTCCAAGAGATTGGGTGTGCTAAGCCGACTCCGCTCTTTCTTTACCCCTGCACAATTGTTGACTCTATACAGGGGTTTTATCCGCCCCTGTGTGGAGTACAACTCTCATGTGTGGGGAGGCTCCCCACATACAGCTCTTCTCAATAGGGTGGAGTCAAAGGCTTTTCGTCTCATTAACTCTCCTCCTCTTACTGACTCCCTTCAACCTCTGTCTCTTCGCCGCACTGTTGCATCTTTATCTCTTTTCTATCGCTACTTTAATGGTCACTGCTCCTCTGAACTGTCTGCTTGCATTCCTCCACCTCTACGACGGGCGCGTAGCACCCGTCTGGCAGCAAACTCTCATCCCTTTTCTGTCCAACTCTCTAATGCAAGAGTTAACCGTTACTCCCAGTCTTTCATTTATGCAACAGGTCAGCTCTGGAACTGTCTCCCTCTGTCTGTATTTCCTGCTGCCTATGATCTCCAGTCTTTCAAACGCAGTGTGTCCAGGCATCTCACAATGATCGGATCTTGAATTTGGCTCTCTATTGTATTTTGTTTTTCTCTTGGAGGGAACTGTTACTGCGGGCTCATGGCCTTTGGTTCCTTCTTCCTCGCATAAAAAAAAAATATATATATATATACACCTCGTTTCTCTTTAGTACATTTAATTCATGCACCCACCCAAAGATTTTACTTGGCTTACATGAAACTTTCAGAATCGGAGGGGTTACGAGTAAATCTCGCCTACAGGAACCCCCTCCCTCTCACTTGACTCCAGTTTGCTCCTATACTACTTTTACTTCAACCTGGTCCAGATTTTCGTCATTTTGCCACTTATATAGGTCTGTGGCAGAAAGAGAAAATGCTACTCCTCTACATTCTTTCCTTGGCACTCCTTCGTGACTAGCATCATAATCTAGTGTCAGGCTGTTCTTACAACGCGGCATTCAAGATAGAGACATGGGAATTTTAGGCAAAGTTAGAGTAAAACGATTATACCTGACTCTGTTCGTCCTTTGGGAGGTCCCTATACCCTTTTCATTCTAGCTTGGCGAAGAACTACCATCTCTCCATCTTGACTGCTGAGTTTTAACACTAACCATAAGATACTAGTCAAGAGGATGTGATGAGCAGCTGTGGCAATGTCAAATTCTGCTACTGAGTTACATGAAATAAGCTACAGAAGGACGAAATTCTGTAAGAAGATTTTGTGAATGGTATATAGCAGCGAAGAGGTTAATGAAGGCCGCATCTAACGCCCCTTCCAGATAAAATTATTCCCCAAATGCAGAATAAAGTCGTCCTTCGGTAGCAGGAGTATCATAATGCGTAGGGTCGTACTGACAGAGATGGCACATTGTCTCTCTCATGGTCGCCTCTTATTTTACTCCAGTTAAAGGGAGACTGTTTCAATCAACTGACAGTAATTGCTTAAATTCCTGAGTGGTAATGCTGATATCAATAACTTCCTCACGGTCAGGACAGCTCTGGTACATTGTTTTAATCTAGTTAATCTCAAATGGTTTTATTCAGTTGGGAGTGAGTCATAGCAGACTGAGTGTAAATAGTGGTATGATTAACTATTTTCATTCCAGTGAACGGCTGAAGAGTTTCCAAAGCCGACCTTAAGTCAAAGGGGCAAAAGTATCAATATCTTCGATGAAATTTCTCAGCAAATATTGAAAATGGCCTGTTTATTACTCTCCTCTGTCTCCTCTGTTGTGGCTATGGTTCAGTCTGTTGCCTGTTTGCTTAAACTAGAAAACGATCTTGTAATTAATGGACGTAAAAAATAAAATAAAAAGAATAAACATAAACTATAAAAAGTGAACTGGGTTATTTGTAGCAGATAATTAAACGGAGAAGACAGTGTCGCTATCTGAGCTGTCCCTGCAAAACACGAGACTGGCGAGAGAGTAGTAAGGGATAAGCAATGTATGAACTATCCTGTACTTCATTACCTATATGAACGATATTCCTGAAGGCAAATAGAAATGTGCATAGAAAACAGCAAGAGATAATGGTAAGCATACATAGTGAATTGTATGTCAAGGAGTAGCTCCAAGAATATCACAACTTCTCCCATACAATTTATATTCTAAGCTGGGGGGGGGAGGGATAAGTCTTCGTATATAAATACTGGTGAAATAGAAAAAGTGAGTTTTTCGCTGAGTTGAATTTATAAAAGAAAAGAGGGGGAAGGGAACATATAGCAAGGATTTACGCTGAAGTATGAAATAAGGTTTGTTAACACATTAGAGGAGAGATACTATCACTGACTCACAATGAAATACAATTGACAACAAAGGTCCTATCCAGTCTTCACATTTCGCCACATACACAGTGAAAATCAGTATGGTGATCTCCCAGCAACAGACGATCATGACACTGATCTGTGATGGCCGTGATGGCCATATAATGTCATCAGTGTTGGTTTGCTATGGATTTACCAGATTTTCAAAGTCCTTGGAAAGATAAGCACGAAAAGGGACAGGCTTTTTACTGGCGATTGTGCATAGGCGTAGACACAGTGTAATAAGAACATTGCCCACTTTTTCTCTGATCCATATTCTAAGAAGCATAGCAGGCTTTTTAATGCTTCTTCTTTAGCTGTTTATTTTGGTTATTAATCATTCAGTTTCTCATTCATGTTATATCATTTTAACATCGACATAGTTTGCATTAGTAATATATAAGTTGATATTGCAGTACAATGTGCAGAATGAATTGCTAAAGAAGAAATGTTAAGAAACCAAGAAAGCTACTTACAGCATCAACTTCTGTCTCATCCGCAGGTCAACGATGCCCAGAGACGCGGGAAGATGATGCTGTCCTTCGCCTGGTGTGTGGCGGCTGTGTGCTCCCTCCCACAGGTTGGTTTGACACACACACACACACACACACACACACACACACACACACACACACACACACACACACACACACACACACAGGTTGGTTTGCCGCCCCCCGACCCCCCCACACACACACACGACCCTAGGTGTATTGGCTAAAGCCGTTTTATATGTCTGTCTATCTGTCTGTCTGTCCATATATTGTACATTCCTACATATACACAAAGGGATAAACAGATAATTATGTAGGTATACTTAAACCACTAAAAGGAATAACCAGCAGACAAGCAAGAAGATAGGTAAAAAGATAGGTATGGAGACAGACAGACAGATAAAGAGAGATAGATATACAGATAAATAAAGAGATAAAGATCGTTGTACAAATAAACCGATAGTTAGAAGGACAAGTTAACAGGTGAACGGATGGATCGATGGGCAGAGAGACAAAGAGAAAAGTACACAGATAGAATTACGGTAACTAATAAGAAGGTACGGTAATCAGTATTGCTTATGCATTAAAATAAAGGCGTCAAAGAAATAAAAACAGTGAAAGCCGACGCAGTAAAGGTTCTGTATTTATATAGGAGGGAGGGACATTAGGCAGGCAAATTAGCTACGGCCGCAAAATTCACTGGGAGTTGATGCCAGTTCAGAGGCAGAGGTCCAATTAGAGTGGCATTTTTTTTCAACGCCAGCTGAGGGATTTTTTTTGCCCTGAACTCGACCTTACTCTGCCTTTTCAGCAATGTTTTTTCTGCCGTCACATTTCTTTTTTTCACCTCCTCTCTCTCTCTCTCTCTCTCTCTCTCTCTCTCTCTCTCTCTCTCTCTCTCTCTCTCTCTTAATTTATCTATCCATCTATCTATCTATTTATGTCAATTAGTCTGTCTATCTATTTACATATCTATTTCTAATTTATTCAATCATCTGTCTTCAGCCTCAGTGTCATCTTCCCAACGAAACTATAACAAAATATATAATACGTCACAGTTGTCAAAAGGTTATGTGGCACAGGACCGCACAGGAACTGGGGCTGCGAATAGTGGGACAATTTTTGTTAGTGTTGAGCAGTAAGAGTGATGCAGGGAGGGAGGCTATATTGCTCTTGGTGCGGCTAGACGATGGGACAGTTTTATTCAGCTGAGTGCGTCTGGGACTTGCTTCTGGTGCCATTAACCCTGTTTTAGTCAGGACAATTCTAGTATTATTTTCCAGCTAACAACAGTTCATTTTGTGTGCTCGGAGTCAGTTATTGTATTCCAGCTTTAGAGCTTTCATACTGTCTCCAATAACCCTCTCATGAAAGGGACAACTCTTGTATTCTGTACTAGTTAACGCCAGACTATTTATTCAGCAGTGAGTGAGTATAGATATATGAAAATTTAAATTCTATAAAATACACCGTCTTGCGTCTCCAGCTGGGTGAGATTACCGTGCATTTTGCAGCCTTCGTTTCCCTTGAGGTTGGAGGTGAGGGTGGGGGAGGCGTGAAGGGTTGGACAGTGGGGAGGCTGGGTGGAGAAGGAGAGATGAAGTAGTGTTTTTGTGGACCTGCAGTGTCGTAGAAAGAGCAGCTGTGGAAGGAATTGGTTGGAAATTTCAAGTATGTCTTTATTTTTATCTGTCTATCTTTCTACACATACACAGTTATGTGTGTGTGTGTGTGTGTGTGTGTGTGTGTGTGTGTGTGTTGGAGAGACACACATTACTCGCTTGAGTATAAATGCATTTTACGTTTCTGGCCGGGAATCTAACCCGAGACTTTCTAGATGAAAGACAGGCGCTGTTACCACTACACCACAGCGTGATAAAAGCTAATTCACCTGGCTCGTCATAGAATTCAGGAGGCTTAGCTTTTAGCACGCCGTGGTCTAGTGTTAACAGCTCTTGCCTTTCATCTAGAAAGTCTCGGGTTTGATTCCCGGCCGGGAACGTAAAAAATATTTGCCATGGTGTAGTGGTAACAGTGCCTGAATTTCATCTAGACAGTCTCGGGTTTGAGAATCCATTGCAGGACCGGCCTATCCCGACCGAAGTCGGGACAATACAGCCAATGTATCTCTACCAAGTGGCTTAGGCTCTCTGGTAGATATTGTATGTAGGGTGAGAAGTGCTTGTAAGTGTAATTGTAGTGTTGGAGTGGCTTTGGATATGTGTGTAGTCTGTGAACCAAGTGTAATCGGCCCGTGCAAGCCGACTGGGTGAAAGCATACTTTATAGTACGCAACACTGGTTCAACCACAGCACCCCTTATGTCCACCAAAGCAGTACGTGGCCGGGTGAACACTCCCAAAGTTTATTACCCTAGCGGGGCCGAACCCTGGTTCACCCGTGTACGAAAACGCACATTCTACCACTGAGGCTCCATATATATATATATATATATATATATATATATATATATATATATATATATATATATATATATATATAATATTTACAATGACATGGAAAAGGGAATGGAATGTCTTCCCCATGCCAATTTTTCTGCCTGTGAAAACATCTCGACTGGGAACTGGACCAGAGCTTTCTAAACCAGACCCCAGTGTGTGACATGCACATTGATACAAAGCTACAGTATAGCCAACCCTCCTTTCTCTCTCCAGTTCGCTGATCCGCCACTGACTCAGCGCATCAGCTGGGAAGAAAAGCTTTGTTCGCCCGTGAAACTTAAGGCCCTATCACACGGTACCTCGTACCAGGAACGGCCGAGGAAGATTTAAGTGGAACAAAACTTGGACGCTATCACACATGTTCCTCGTATCCTCGGCAAAGGACATGCTTCTCACACTGTTGCCAGAGCCCTGTCTCGCGACTGTGGACAGTGATCGCTGTCGCTGACTCGGTAAAGAATAAGGAGAAGCAACTTTTGTTTACAAACTAGTACACACGGGCAACTGCCTCGATTTCTCTATAAGGGCGAATTCAGCTGCCCTTGTCCAGGAAATCGATGATAAAGCCATCAGTACGTTGTTGTTGTGTTGGTGTTTTCAGGTGGCGACTGGTTCGTCTACTCTACCTGCAGTGGAGTCCTCAGTTGTAAACACGTGATATTTTATCGACATCACAGTTTCCTCGGTGTAGGAAATATTAACTCTTTATAAGGCCTTCAAAACGATTGATATTTATTATAAAATATTAATAAGTATTCAGCGTTAGGCTAAATGTTTAATAATGTAGTATGATATATTCTCTGTCGAGTAGCCTGGGTTTTGGTCACACTGTTTTGCCCATCGTATCCTCGGCAGGAATCCATCCAGATGGGTTCCAAATGCCCGTGGTATCGTAGGCAATTTTACCACGTTACCGTTCCGATTTACCATCGTATCCTCGGCAAACCTCGTATGAGGTGCCGTGTGATAGCCCCTTTACCGTCCTTCAACTGCTCTCGTCCTTGTCCGTGCAGACAGTATTTCTACTTATTCTGCAGATATCGTTACAACTGTCCCTCAGTTTTACACTGTACAGCGCGCCTTAACTTTTTTTTTTTTTCGTTTTAATTTCGAAATTGTTTGCATTAGTAACGTACAAGAGGATATTGAGGTGTGGAGTACAGAATAAATAGCTAAGGCAGAGGTGTTGCAGAATATCAGAAGCCACTTCAGAAATGACCCTATATGCGATCCCAAACTTCAAGCTGTGTCGTGTGCCTTCCTTTCGTCCCATCAACTTCACGAGATCTATTAATCCCTTGGATTCAGTAACACCAGTACCATAGCATTTTCACATTAATTTGGCCAGGATTTTCGTCATTTTGCACCTTATTTCACGTAGCTCACAGGCAGAAAAAGACCATACTGTGGCTCAAACCATTCCATAGTACGCCTTTGTGACAAGTATCATATTCTAGTGTTAACTTATGGTTACAACTTAGTATTCAAGAGGGAGAGATGACAATTTTAGGCCAAGTAACAGTAACAGGCGTATAGTATAATTTTTCCACCCCAGACGGTGATAATCAGCTTCGAGACCTTGTCAGCTAGAAAGATTAGGTATGGTCTTAATTGCCCTTATTAATGCTATAGAGATTTTTTAGTGGTAAGTCAATCGACTGGAGGTAGCTGGGATAAGACAAAAATATATTATCGTGCCGAAAAGGTTAAGGCAGACAGTTAGTTTATGCTAAGTCCAAATATTCCCCAATAATACTCCCCATAGCAGATGTTAATCCATGTCTCTCATTGTAGTACTGGTTAAAGAGGGCTGCACACAATAGTCTGACGTAAATAATAATAATAATAGTAGTAGTAGTAGTAATAATAAATGCTCGTGGGCCCTTTGGGCTCTCCCACACTTGCTCCTGTGGAGGGCTCTTGCGCTGTGTGCTCGCTTTCTCATGCTTCGCACTCGTTTCCTCCTGCTTCTCACTCGTTTCCTAGCGCTTCTCGCACGCCTTGCAATCATTTAAGGTAATCCGAGTCATGTTTATGTGCTGTTCTAGTCTAACGTTGTCACTATCGGCCGTCAAGGCGACATCGAAGGACCCATGATGGTCCGTTTATGTGCTGTTCTAGTCTAACGTTGCCTCTCACTCGTTTCCTCGCACTTCGCGTGCTCATCGCGATCATTTCAGGTAATCCAAGTCACATTTATGTGTTGTTCTAGTCTAACTTTGTCACTATCGGCCGTCGAGGCGGCATCGATATACATCCATAAAAAACTCGAGAGTGAACGCAACCTTGATTTCACGCACTCACGCCGGGAACGGCTTTTTTTGGTCAAACTTTGATCGCTCATTAACTATAGTAAAAGTTTTTCAATCGTGATGGGACCAAGTTTTTTCAAGTCAGAGAATTTATTGAGATATTTGTGCCAATTTTGGTGCAATTTGAATATGTAGTTTCGGCTGCCCAAAATACACACACACACACACACACACACACACACACACACACACACACACACACACACACACGGCTAATGCTGTAGTGAATTAGATTACTGGTCTTTTATATGTTCCTAGCATCTTTTAGGGACCAACCTAGAAAGCAAAACAGACACACACACACACACACACACACACACACACACACACACACAGGAGATTATTAATGACCTATATGCAAAAATAAACAGGTCAGGCAAAGGTGATAAGAGACGCCTTAATCGACGGGAATACTTGAGAAAGACAGCAGTCTCAGGCTTCTGTGACTCACTATACTCCTTTCACCTTAACTTGGCCTCGATTTTCGTTCTTTTGTAGCTTACTGCACGTGACTCAGTGACAAAAAGAAAAGACATTACTACGGCTCTGCAATCTTTCCACAGCGCTTCTTCGTGACTAGCATTAGATTCAAATGCTAATCTAGAGTTACAGCTAAGCATTCAAGGTGGATATATGGTAATTTTCAGCCAAGTCAGAGTAAAAAGAGTATAGCAATTCTAAGTTCAACTAATTCATCTGCCGTTAGGTGAAATAATATTCTTTAAACTGAATCAAATTGTTGAGAGAGAGAGAGAGAGAGAGAGAGAGAGAGAGAGAGAGAGAGAGAGACAGACAGACAGACAGACAAACAGAGACAAAAGGGGGGGATGTGGATAAGGGTTACTCATAAATGGAAGGAAGGAAGGAACGCCAAGTTAAATTGAACAGAGTATCGTTATATTTATCGCCCTGTCTGTTTACACTTGGCCATCAGCTAAACTCAAGGGGTTGGGTATCTTGCCAGGTGAAGGTATACCTGTCATCATTTATATTAATCAAAATCTATCTATTACCAGACACCTCAATCCCGTAAGGGGTAGCCACAAACAAATCGCTTCCACGTCGCCCTGTCCAATGCCACTTCACTACCTTCCTCCTAGCTCACACCCCCCTCTCTCATTAAAATCATCAGGTGTTAATATGTAAGTACATATGCAAATTAATAAATCAAATAATTAAATGAAAAATAAATATAAAAATGAACCTAGTAAAAGGATGCGTTGCTCTGGATTAATCAAATCCACGTCAGATGTCGAGGTGTGAAATGCAGTGCCTATCCATAACTAATTTTCAATATGATCCCAGCAAGGACCATTTATATTTTTATTCTTGTCCCAACTCTTGTGATATTATCGTCAGCTGCAGATGATTTTATGTAGTTTAAGGAGCTGGGACCAAAATATTCCTTGTTTGCCTTCTCCTGTAATATTAATAGCTATTAATTAGATGAGCTAAACAGAGATGATGGCTGTGTTTACTTCTCAGTCGGGTTTATGTGTCTTTTGGAAATTCCTAACACCTCTTTTCAAGCGACTTTTTCTGCACATTACACCGCAATACTTTCTTGTTTGTTATTGATGCAAACCATGCTGAGTGTAATACGGATAATAAATCGCTAAGGGAGAGGTGCAAGGGAAAACGGCACTTGGAATACGACCGTCTATGTTGAATCAGTCGTTCGTGTCAGGTTCAACCAAGATCCGGACTCAGAAATGAACTTTATATCTATCCATTCATCTGTTTGGCCATTTGTGGATCTATCTATCTGTCCTTCTATCTATCTTTCGATGTGTCTATATCTGCTTCTGTTTGTCTGTCTGTCTGCCCGTATGTCTATCTATCTATGTACTCGTATGTCTATGTATGTTTCTGTCTGTAGGTTTCTATGCATTTATGTCTATTTACGTCTAACTGGCTGTCTGTCCGTCTGTCTTTTTATCCATCTATCTACCTATCTATCTACTCACCTATTTATCCATAGCCAGATCCCTTAACCCCGTAAGAGGTGGCCACAAACAAATCACCTGCATGTCACCTTTCCTTCACCATCACGCTGCCCTTCCTACAGCACACACCTCCCTTTCACTCACGTCCCTCGCACCTTAAAGAAGAGATCTTATAGAACTATAAAATTAACACTCTTCTCTTCTACGGACACATTAGCACTCTCGGGCTCCTTTGACTCTATCTGTCTATCTATCTATCTATCTATGTCTGTCTCTCTGTCTGTCTTTCTGTCTACCTCTGTCTATCTATCTATATATCTTTCTATCTATATCCATCTATCTATCTCTGTGTCTATTTGTCCTTCCTTTCTACCTACCTACCTTTCCATCTATCTACCTACCTTTCTGTCTACGTACCAACCTATCAGCCTATCTATCTGTTTATCTATCTATCTGTCCGTTTGTCTGTCTACTCTTAGCTGAATAAAATCATCTGGAATCAGCTGTGATATCATTACTTTTCCAGCCACACGAAAGTCCATTTTGCCAGAATTAATATATTCCTTCTCCCTACGTGTCAAGTGGGGTTGGTGGAGGATTAGTGCCCCTCCCTGTAAAACAATTAACTCTGAGCCCTTGGCCACCCCGTTTGGGATACATGGCGTCTGGCAATGAATGAATGAATGAATATATTCCAAATTGTATGACCCACGGCTCAGTCCAGGCCGAACGAAATCATTTGGTCTTTACTGGAGTTAATATTAGCACACAGTTCACTCGATGTAATGCTGCCAGCTTCCTTCTTCACCTTTATCATTCTTTTTCTGCGTCTGCCCTCCTCTCTTCCTATTTTTCCCAACTTTCCTGTCGCTTTTTAGTACTCTTCCTTCCTTTTCAGGTGGCTTTACGCTGAGAGACAAGCCTAATTGTTTCCTGTAAGCCAGGAAACCATTTACAACGCTGGGTGGTAACCATATAACCAACCCATACGTGTTCCCTACCTGTCAACAAGTACGTTGGCGGAGGGTTAGTGCCCCTCCCCGTGAAACAACTTACTCAAAGACAAACTACCACTCATTACGGGATTATGGTGACTATTGATAAATAGAACAAGTGCTCGAGGGCCCTTCGGGCACCTCGCACTTGTTCCTGCGGAGGGCTCTCGAGTTCATGTGCTGTTCTAGTGTATCGTTGTCACTTGGATTTTTTGCAGCTAACCAATTGATCGTGTTATTTGCAGCTTCGGGAATGGAACCCAAGTTGTCCGAACGCAAGTCCGAAATACTTTAGCTGTATCTTTGGGCAGAAAATTCTACGGAGATCCTATGCCGGGCGCCAGGAGCGGCGTTTTTTTTTTTGGTCAAAATGTGATCGCTCATTAAATATAGTAAAGTTTTTCAATCATGATGGGACCAAGTTTTTTCACATCAGCGAATTTTTTGCGATTTTTGTGCCAATTTTAGTTATGCGATTTGAATGTGTAGTTTCGGCTGCCCAAAATACACACACACACACACACACACACACACACACACACACGGCTAGTGCTATAGTATATTAGATTAGATAATAATAATAATAATAATAATAATAATAATAATAATAATAGCAAGAGCCTGGCCCCATCGGACCACTTAACTCCTGGTCAAATTAGGGCCATCTCTGAACCACTCGTCTCTTTGGAACAAGTGTTCCGACACCGCAAAACACTTGCCAAAATGAGAGCCATTTCCTAACAGCTACAGCCACCATCACCATCATTAACACCGCCATCACAGCTATCACCACCACCACCACCACCATCACCGCCATCATAGCTACCACTACCACCACCACCATCATCACTACCACAGATACCACCACCATCATCATTACAGCTACCACCATCACCATCATTTCAGATACCACCACCACCACCATCACCACCACAGCTACCACCACTACCACCATCACCACATCTACCACCATCACAGCTACCACCACCAGCACTACCACCACCACGGCTACCACCATCAGCATCACCATCACCACCACAATGCTCCTCCTCCTCCTCCTCCTCCACACTCTTCCATAGGGCAAAGGGGTCCAAGAGAAGGAGCAGGAAAAATGAAACTGAAGAAATACGAAACAAATTGCCACTTGAATTAAGTCATTCTTTTCTAGTTTCCACTCCTCAACCTTCTCATCTAAATCCTTTCATTAAGCCCTTTTGCTTCTTTCCCCTCTCCCTCTCTCTGTCTTGTCTGCCACTTCTCCGTTTCCCACTGTTTATTTTTACTAACTTTTACATTAAGAAAGCAACTCTTTGTTTTACTAATAAGGGAGGATCGGATGAATAGGATGTCAAGAACCGCGTGGGTTGTGCATCTTCGCAGCTATGTTTGTGTATCTTTGCTCCTCCTCTCCATTCCATCAAACTCCTCCACTCACAGATTATGTGAATCTCTGCAGCTAAGTAGCTCTATGTAAGTTAACTCTTGTTCCCCTCTCTACTCCACTTATCTCCTTCACTAACCTCTCCACTCTACCTACCGCCTCTAGTAAGCTCAATCCCTCCACTAGCAGTGTGTGTGAATCTTTGTAACTATGTACTGATAAGTAAATTTAACTCTTGCCTCATTCTCCACTCCACCTGATTCATTGACTAACCCCTCCACTCCTCCATCCACAGAGTGTCATCTTCCACGTGGACTCGCATCCAGTCTTCGTCAACTTTCACCAGTGCGTCACCTTTGGCTTCTTCCGGACGCAGGCGGAAGAGGTCACTTATAATCTCTTCTGTCTTGCCGCCATGTATTTTCTTCCCCTCATCATCATCATCATCGTCTACCTCAGAATCCTTTGGGAAATCTCACAGAAGTCAAGAGATTCAAAAGGTTAGTCCAGCGCAGTCTCTTCTTATGCTGTCTCAATACTCCACTGTCTTGAAGCAATGCACCAGAAATTCCTTTTATAGCATTGTCAAGTATTTCCTCCCACTGGCCGCCATCATCATCGTCTGGTTAAGAATCCTTTAGATAATCCCACCGAGGTCAAGAGATAAGTAGATAAGTATGTAAATTGATTAGTAAGTATGTAAATTGATTAGTAACTTAATGATGAAGTTACGTTTCCAAGTCTTTATTCATTCATTCCTCACACAGCATGGGGGGAATTGATAATGGATGCAGTATCGAAACAGTAAAATGAAATTATATGATATAGAAGTTCATGTATTGCTCAGTTTAGCTCAAGATTGTTATCCCCACCCCACTGCTCGCGGGAAGTGGGTAAGACACGGCATTTCTCCAGGCAAGAGGAGGAGACGGAAGTGGTTCTGACAAAAATCATTACAGGAAGTGGCTTTGGGTGAATTTTGTTAAGTTATGGAAATCGTCTTAGGGATAATTATAGTTTTATTTGCGTTTGCTGTTAGACTCAATTTTTGGACCGGAACTGCTCAGTTCAGCTGGGCTTGTTTTGTATGGGTTAGTTCTTATGCTCTGTTATAATACTGTGTCAGTGGTTGTGTCTTGTCTCGCTGTCATTTCTCCCATCATCATCATCATCATCTCTCAGAAGTGTAGGAAGTTAAAAGGATAGTTGTTTTCATTCAGATGTAGTTACTATAGCTTATTCGATGTGCTGTGCGAAGTAACGAGCTTCAAGCTTTTGAAAGATGGCAGCTGATTGGTTGTCCGAGTGCATTCATTATTAACGCTGTATTTTAAAATATTTTTATTAGCTATAACAACAGTTTGACGATAAGTTTGCCCAAATAAAATATTATCTATAGTTATTTGGATAGATTAATTTAAAAACAGGGCCTTACAAAGTTTATCAGATGGCGTAAATACATGTGAAATTTTGAATTCTCAGAACAAATCAAAACACGACCAGGTTAAGATTTACGATTATCTTGCATTTTTTCACCATGTTTAGGCAAATTCAAGGTAAATTATGTCATTACTGCGAAATTATGTACCACCAGAAAAAATTATTCAACTTAAGAAGGAGCTCTGTTAGTGAAGGAGTTAGTTTAGGGTAAATTTAACCACCCCGGTTCGAAAAGCCTTCCCAGGTCATAATTAACTGACGTGCTGGTAAAGACAAATATCCGGCCTACCCTCGTGATCATCCTGTCTCCTTTAGTGCGCACCCACACGTGTGCTCGAACAAGTATTGGCAACATGTAAGCAACACAGTAATAGACCCGCTGCAAACATGTTGGGAACAGCAGCGTCCAGATCATGTTGGCAACATCATGATGAAGTCTCAGCTGCCTGGTATGGACACACTTATCCCATCGCCTCTGCTGCCAGTGTTCGAAGCTGCACTGTAACATGTTTGCATACATCTGTCCAAATACTGCTGCAAACATGTATCCAAACATGTTGCCAGCTGTGTTGCCAACACATGTTCGAGTACACATGTGGACGCGCCCTTACAAAATTGTGCTGTGTCCCGCACAAAAGGTCCTTGATTCCATCACAAAACTAATACTTCTACTGATTCAGACTTTGTACTAACATGTGATTTTATATAAACTATGGTATACCTCTGGCGAGGAAGGGGTTAAGAACAGCCTCCAGCACGAGGGGCCTCCCGAAGTAGAAAAAAAGTGTCTAGAGGTAACAAGGTATTAACAGTTACTATAATCTCTTCATTCAGCTAGGCTTATAACTGCTATATCTCCACGTTGAATGTCTAGTTCTAACATGAGGTTAATACTATAATACATTGCCAGTCACGAAGAGGTTCTGTGGAAAGCATGTTGAGCCGTTGTATTGCATCACTGTGTCATCGAGCTACTGAAATCAATCTGCAAATTTAAGGGAATCTCCGTCTCCTTAAAATGAATGAACTATGCAACCATTACTGTCCCCAGCACATCCAAAAGCTTTCTCTTCCTGAAGAAAAGGAGCTTTGAGGTAACAAGGTAAGAAATACATCATGCCTACTCTGTCTCGAGTTCATCTTCCACTCCCAAATTATCATAGGATGGCAGTGGAAACGAGAGCGTCTTTCCCAAACAATAAAATTGTCTGGAAGTAAAAAGAAAAAAAAAAAAGCTAAGTTATGTTTAAGGGATTAATTCCTTGAATACCATAATGTTTATTTCTTTTTCTTAAAAAACCCAGATGGTTTAAATACCTTAAAAAATAGTTTTCGGACTGGAGAAGTTAGGTTTACCTTTCAATAATCAGTCACTGCTAACGGTCATTCTAATGCAGAACAAAATCTTCTAGAGATAACAAAGAGTAAAATGAAAGAAGACGTAATTGTGTTCTAGAAGTAAAGCTCTCTAAGCTCTCATGACTGCCAAGGACCACCAGAGAAAAGCAAGATTAACCCTTTTAATCCGGTGGCTTGCTACCACGAGACAAACTTTTCTCAAAGTAAGAAGAATCTATAGAACTGAAGAGATTAAGTAACGTTCCTTCTAACCCCTCCATTTCAAGAATTATCTTCTGAACAGACTATATGAGTTAGGAGATGGGAAGAACAGAATGCAAAGTACGCCGCCTGACTCAAGGGGTCAAACAAAGAATGACATCTGCTTCACCACTTTGACGCCATTCTATCTCCCCTTACAGAGGCGTCAAGGGGCGGGGGCGGGAGAGGGGGGCGTCTGAGGCTTCGAAGGAGTGACATGACCAACATAGAGCGTGCACGGTCACGAACACTCCGCATGACCGTCATCATAGTGTTGGCATTCATATGGTGTTGGACTCCCTACGTCGTCATCGTATTATGGTGAGTATAATTAAACTTGGCAGCATTGGTAAATCTGAGTAAGCAAAGGTGTAGGCAGTCTCTTAATTATCACTGATCATTTGTCGTATACTAATGATAAATAGATTTTATCAACTTATTTTCAACATCAAAAAGTGAAGTAGTCGTGATCGTGTTATGGTAAGTACAATTGTATCTAGTTACCCACATATTTTCTTCAGTATAGTAAAGCATGTATTTAGCTTTTTTCTGATGAACCTCCGCTTCCAGCAAGTAAATAATATTTTTTTACAATTTCTGCGTGTCTATCAACATTGGGACCATCATCATTACCATATACATTATTACCATAACCACACCGTTTACTTTAATCTCTGCCATCGCCTATAAAGATGCAGAAAACGACGTGTGTTATAATATTTAAATAGAAAACACAGGAAGCGCTTATCCCCACCATCGCCTATGAAACTTAATGTTTTTTTGTTGTAATTCTTCTTTCCTTTCAGATTATTTCTTTTATGCCTCACATTGTCAACTAATTCTACTGTCTTTGTCTGCCTTGTTACATACACCCGCCTAGGTCAGTAAGAATTATTATTTATTTCTGCATCTGGATCGTGAGCCATCTCAAAATCTAATAAACACTTCCTTGACCCACCGCCCACCTAACCACCTCAAGTGAAATCCGATAAGAATTTATTCAGATATACTGTACACAGACAGTCACGGCTGAATACGTAACCTCTGTCCAACTAACTTTACTGGCGAAGAAGATAGAAATCAGGTGTCGCTAGTGTTTACAGTGCCAGGAGTATTGATGTAGGAGTCGAAGTACTGGAGACTTTACCAATCTCAACTACTTCGGATATCTAAAACATATAGGGAAGATGTCAAACATGTAGAATTAAAGTTAAGTGAGTATTATGGTAAGAAGAGCGGTGTAAATGTTGCTACCATTATGTCTGCTCCTTTTTCAGGTTCTATTTGTGGTTATGGAATGCAGATATTTAATCACTAGAAGGTAATCAAATCAAAGCCACCATCCTTCCCTGTTACAGTATTAACTTAAAATACTGTGCACAAACAATCTACTTTGCCCTCCACACCACATCACACTTACCACATACAACACACTGTCACAACAAAGGTATTCCTTCAACACAGCCTCAGTAAAAGACCTGTGGGAGCGATCAGTTGATGTCGTCATTCCTTAGAAGCCACTGGGTTCACAGCGAGATGAATACCAACAACATCTGCAGTCATTTCTCTCTCTCTCTCTCTCTCTCTCTCTCTCTCTCTCTCTCTCTCTCTCTCTCTCTCTCTCTCTCTCTCTCTCTCTCTCTCTTTGTCACCAGGTGATTTTATTTATTTTGAGAAAAATATCCAATGGTGAATGGGTTAATGATGGCTATAGCTAACCACCTCATTGTAGAACTCTCTCCAAAGCTGATATGAAATTGACTGAAGGCAGCATGCATGAAAAATGTATAATAAGACTAATGAGGCTAAGATTTATCGTCATAACTGTTCACAAAAAAATATATATAAAGCTTCCAGATATTCTAGCTGTTATGCAGCAGATACGGTGTCTTATCACTTATTATCTCATCATTTGCAGCATTGGTTCGGGCAAAACTAATGCCTTTTAGCGCATCAAAAGGACGACGTGTTTTAGTGTTATTCATGCTACTTCAGGAATGTGTCATTAAGTTTAACGAAGACCTCACTTATTGCCGGGGTTAACGAGGGCTGCAAAGAGCCCCTTCATACGAAAAGTACGTCTAGAGGGGATCGTTGCTGTAACAGTATGCTCACCAAATGCATTGCAGGGTTGTTAGAAGTATATCAGTAGAACATTAGAAGTAAATCAGCAGTCTAAAAAAATTATGTCCACTGTTTTGAAATACTAATTATCTGCTTGACATCTGGTCAATTTTTACCCTATGAGAGGTGCAGGATATGGGATTAGAATACTTAGCTACGACATTTAAGGAGAGGATAAACAACTGCGTTCGCTGGTTTGTAACAATAAACCTCAGTTAGTTGGAACACTTTAACCAATTCGACCACCTAGCGTCATTTGATGATGTGGTTACCTGTAACCCAGGAAACCAGTTATCTTGTCGATCAGTGCAGAGTCAATGTGGGCAGTATTACATGGAGTGAGTGGATGGTGGGCAACCATATCTACTTTGATATTAGCTTATGAGAGACTTCTAAACTAACAAGGGTATGTACAGCCTTATCTAATGTTTTCACGATAAGAGGGCTCTCTGAGCTTAATATAATATCTTGAATATCGCAAGTATGTAATAATAAAGATGTCATCGAAATGAAGTGGTTAACTGCTTCCACCCAGAATATCATCTTATCCATATCAGTGACCTCTTTTCACCTTCATTATCAAGACACCTTTTTCCCTCTTGTCAGGCTAACACCAGATGATTTTACAGAACACTGGGAGGATCTACAGTATAACGGTGAAGGGTTAATGTGGATAACTGAAGGCTATAAACTCATCAGATCGAAAAGTCTCTCCCAAGATGTATGATATCGCGTGAGTATGGCAAGAACTTTTTAAGGAAAAATAAACGTCACTGTAATTGATTGACTTGAAAACAGGTGTACGCAGGCACTTCTTCTACCTAGAGACTTTTTCTTAAAGTCTGAGAGGACCTCTCGCACTGGATGGTTGATGAAGGATACATTTAACCCTTCCAGCTAGAAAACTCTCGCCTAGTTGTCATCTGAGGACTGCCATAGATACATGAATCACGGCTGCCGCACACCTTGTTTCTAACTTTCCAGCGTTTCTGTTGATTGTCTATTATTTCTAGTAAGTGGAAAAGAAACCTTGTTATAAATAATCCATGAAAAAATTAGGTCTTCTTCCTTTACACAGCCACAGTCTCATCATTATCAACAACACACAACTTACCATTTCATCACCTCTTTATATCCTTCATGTCTCCACCAGAAACCACACACGCTAGCCTACTCTGCAAAGTCAGCTTCCCATAGACTGAGAGCGAAGAACCGACTCCATACTAACTTTAACGCTGTATAATGTAGGTGCTGACCTTGTACAAGGACTTCATTACCTTCGCTAACGAAGTTGGGCGAAGATTATGTGATCACCTGTGTCTGTCTGTTGTCCACAAAATAACCAAAAAAAGTTACGGTCGAATCTCGATGAAATTTTCTGCGGTGAAGGGGTAAACCATTGGCCAAGGAAAAGTTAATAAGTTTTTTGAGAGGGATCCGGATCTAGGTGAGGATCCAGGAATGTTTTCCTGTTTTCACGGATACATTGCAGGTGCGGATCCAGGAATGTTTTCCTGTTTTCACTGATACATTGCAGGTGCGGATCCAGGAATGTTTTCATGTTTTCACTGATACTTTGCAGTTAAATCTAAAACCATCAATGATTATTTTTCCCTGATGAAAAATAAGACAGTCATGCTTTTTGTCATGGCATAGGCTGAAAAATTCAGCCTGATTTTTTAAGTTTTGGCGACAGTGGCGTTGACGGAGGTGTTCGCTCTCTGAGTGCTTTCTTTCTCTTTTGTGTTGAGTTCACCTCTCATGTGTAGGGTGACGGGGCACATCCCATACAGCTCTGGCAAACAGGGTGGAGTCAAAGAAATTTCGTTTCATGGTTTCCTCTCCTTTTAATGACTCCCCTCAACTTATTTTTTTTTTTTTAGTGTTGCAGCTTTACACCTTTATTTTACTATTGCTGTTTCACAGGTATTTGCACCTCTGAACTCTGCCTCCCTTCATATTACAACGACTACGCAGCATCCGTCTTGCTACACACTCTCACTCTTTTTTTTGTCCAACTCTCTTAGTGCAAGAAGTTTGCGATATCCCTAATCTTTAATATAGGCAACTGATGAACTCTGGAATTTTCTTCATTATTTTGCTCTCCTTAACCTATGATGCCCAATGTTTTAAACGTAATGCTTTCAGGCACCTTGAAATAAGCGAATCTTAAGTTTTGCTTTCGCTTGTTATTTATCTATCTCTCTATCTATCTATCTATATATATATTTTTTTGCGGAAAGGAAAACATTTCTGTGTTCGTTTTTGCATAGAAACGATGACTTCGTAGTGTACGGTTGACGTATATCTGCCCAGTGTGAACTCTGTTTCCATCGTCTGTTTTTACGCACACCTCTTCTCTCCTCCATAGCAAAATTTATTCATCCATCTGAGCTTGATCCCATCACAACTATGTTTATTTATCATTCACCATATTTTTCATTACACCATTATTGCCACTTAATCGTTCCGGCTGCCTACTTTTTTCTCTATATTTATCAATCATTTCTGTTTATCACTACTTTTAAGACACTCGGTTTGACCATAGGCTATTAATTCGTTCACTTTACGTACGTGTCTGTGTTCCGTTCTTGATACCTCCAGAGGATTTACAAGACACTCCAAGAATTGACAGAGATCGATACAGTCTTCATGAACTTTTACACTACAGATCTCCCACTAAAACCAAGTAAAGTCATCTAACGGCAGCAGAAGTGAAACAAAAATTCATACATTTCTTGAGGAAGTTATCATTTAATCGTTTCCACAGCCAACTTCTTTAGTTCTCAAAGCTATGCTTTACTTAACTTTAAGTAAAATGCAGAGTTGAAACAAAAGATTAACGGTAGAATACGTGTATGGTGCTAATCTCAAAGAAGAGCCTTGATGAAGTTGTAGGTCCCAAGCATTGTCTTTTTCTGCCACTGAGCTATGTGAAGTAATTTGTAAGAGTGTGGAAAGCATGATCAAGTTATGGTCAACGAATCATAGTTATTTATATCGTTCATTAAGTTTAGTCACTTTTTAACACCTAACACCATTTATTTATTTACAACATTGGTACTATTCATAGTGTGTACCTTTCACCATCCACATATTCACTTCAACTATTCATTTTGTTCATTAGTACTTACACTTACTCACTCATGCAGACAGTTATTACCGTTCACTTAAGATCATTCGTTCATTATTAGCATTGATATACTTCAGCTTTCTATTCCATTCATTTATTCATTGATTCATTCATTCATTCTTCCATCCATCCACTCATCCATCCATCCATCCACTCATTCACTCATCCAGTCGTCCATCCATCTAACCATCCATCCATCTAACTATCCATCCATCCTTTCGTTTATTTTTTTTATTGTCAGTTTATAAACACCATTTATCTGTACCACAGGCGTGTAAAAATAGCCAATACAAAGATGCTTTAGTGTGCAGGTTATATATATCGGTACCTCATTCAGGCTAAAACATCATGAGTGTCTTACCCCCTCGTGTCTGGTGACCTATAGTTTATTGTATTTAATGTGCTAGGAGGCCATTTTATTCAGTATAGGATTGGTAATAAAAAATGTAATAAAAGCCATATCTAACTCATCCACTTGAAAAAAAATCTTACCTCAACAAAACAAAGTAAAACAACAGAAGGAATAACGAATGTAGCACCTTCGGATTCGTGGACTCACTTTACTCAAAAACGTACATTTGAGAGTAATCACCATTTTCCCGTCTGCTGCAAATATTTCCAGTTCTTTCCACATTCCTAAGTGTAGCTTCTAAGCGTTCCCTGGTTGGACTGCATACCCATCGCGAAAGTTGTACTGCTGAGCGCGTTGTCTCCAGAGAGAAAAGCAGAATCCTCCCTGGCAGAGTACGCCCATGCATGCTACCACCTGAACCCGGTTCTCGTGCATCGCTTTGCAGTTGTCTCTGTTTAAGACAATGGTGGTGTTGGAGCCACAGAGGTATAAATTTGGTATCGATATGTGTGGGAAGAGATGAGACCAAGACGGTTGCAGTATCACTGTCTGGTCCATTTTATACTATCATATAGAAAAAAAAATTGACTCTTTGACTGCTGCAAGATCAGCAGACCGTTTGAGGACCACCGTCCCCAGACACATACATATATAGCTGCCTGGTCAGCATTTGAACCATAAACGTGACTTTTACCTTAATGGAATGACATCAGAGCCAATATATAACAGGCTGAAGTGTCGGTCCCGCCCAACTTCCCACCCATCTCCGCCCACATCCACGGCGTGTAATTGAACTGTAAATTATCCTCCGTTTGCAGCAGTTCTCTCTCTCTCTCTCTCTCTCTCTCTCTCTCTCTCTCTCTCTCTCGCTCGCTCGCTCGCTCGTTCTCTCTCCATATATGTATATATATGTATGTATCGTAGTGGTGTGTGTGTGTGTGTGTGTGTGTGTGTGTGTGTGTGTGTGTGTGTGTGTGTGTGTGTGTGTGTGTGCGCGCGCGCGCGCGTGTGTGTGTGCGTGCGTGCGTGCGTGCTCGCAGACTACCAGTTCTGGTTCAGTGGTTTATCTTCCTCTTCTGTGTTTGGTATCAACCCCATCACCACTGCTGTTCTATCCATCGTCACATCTCCACACCTCACACAACCACACTCGCTCTCTCACCACCACAACACCTTCAGCATCAATATACAGTCAGTCATCACATCGCCATAATCTCTCCCCACACTACCACATAAACACCACAACCCACGTCCATCACCACCACACAGCCAACTATGCCACAACACATCCCTCTCATCTCCTCTCCTCCCCACTTACGCAACTGAAATTGGTTTGCTGGTGATAGATCAAAGGATGATACGAGCACTGTTATTTCCTCATGGAATGTGTCGACGTTATACACCAACATATGCTAAAGGCGTAGTAGCATTTAGATTAGTTCAACTTAGGTTTGGCTGGACTGGCTAAGTTAAGTTAGGTTAGATGAGGTTACGTTTCAGTCGGGTAGGGTAGTATAGATTGTCAGGGTACACTGAGCTAGAAAGCGCTAGGTTAACTTAGGGAAGGTTAGATTATTTTCCGTTAGATAAGGTCAGATAAACTTAGAATATTATGGTTAGGTCTCTGTAATGGAGTACTTCAGTATTATCTATCATATGCTTTGAGTACGTAGGGGTTAGGAGGCTGAAATACTCGTATATGGGAAATGTCCTATTTTAGAAATCATAGTAATCAGTAATCTTAATGTCACTGCGTTTCCGATTTTTTTTTTCCTGGTAGGACAAGAAAAGGAGAGTGTAGAAATTCCTTTGTATTTTGTTCTTCCTACAAATTCAACTCCTTTTTGCAACATGAAAATCATGCAGAGTGTGTCAATCTCTGCGCAGATATTGCTTTGTATTTTTGCTTCTACAGTAACGTCTTCACTTTATTCTTCCTTCGGGCAGAGGCATGTTGTTCATCGCAGAGAACACATTTAGAGCTTTGGGGTTAGATACTGACTTAGGCAATTTCTTCACGACTGTGTATACTTGTTTCGTCCTCAGCACAATGGCTTATGCGAAATCGACTTTTCCTCAGAATATTTCGCCCTGAGTGAAAGAGTTAATTTTCCTAAAGCCGTAGATACTGTCTCATGTAAGCAGTCAGACATGACATACGTATACTCAGACTTCTCTTGCTGCACTATGGAAATACTAAGTATGATCAAAGAGTTCTGATGATATATTATCTCAAGTTGGTAATGAGTGGAAAGTGATTCGATCAGTTGACTGTAATGCATCAGCCACTCTTCTGGTTGCCATAATTCACAGAACTCGATACCACGCACTTGCGCACCGTAGCAAGGTACTGTTGTAGTTACGTGACTCCCTCACCGTCGACTTTTGGCAGCACCCGGGACGATGTCGCATCCTTGCTGATGACCCACAGATGCACTGTGTAATTTCCTCTTCCAGGTTGATTGATGGATAGGCACTGGATCCAGTATTCTCATCCAGGGTCACAAGAGGGATATGAAACCTGGGTTTTCGGATATGACCCTGAGGCCAACAGACTGAGCTCCCACAAGAACACATTCACGTCACTGAGACCCGAGGAAGCTCGTTAGTCTGGATTAAAAGCGAACGCCACCGTGGTCGCATTTTCTGACATGGAAAGAAACACGTGTACTGAATTTTCCCTTGAGGTGCTATTGTTAATACTACTTCTTAAAGCAAGTTTTGAAGTGCCTGCGTATGGCAGTGAGATGCAAATAATGCGAAAAGTGGAATGGCTCGAATGCTTCAGTCCCACAACGTACCTAGCCACGTAGCGCTGTTATCCATCAGGTTGTGACCAAAGAAAACTCCATTAGTTCATCATCAACCTAATTCACCTGATTTAGCGCGGTGCAGCTTCCGGCTTTTCCTCAAACTAAAGCTCGTGATGAAAGGTTGTTATTTTGACATGACTGAAAATATCCAATTTGAAACGACGTGTGTCTGAAGGGCATCAAGGAGGGATGAGGTACAATAAAGTTTCCGTCATTGGCAGGAACGATGGATGCAGAAAGGGTGTACTTTGAAGGAGGCAACTGAGAAATGCGTCTATTTTTATTTACTACTTAATTTGCCTAACGTTATTAAAGCATTCTGCTCACATCCTTAAGTATTGGCTAACAGTGAAAAAATTGACAAAGTACAGTAACATGCCAGCAGTCAGAATGGCAAATGGTAAAATCGGCTTCAGCTTTGATCATCGTGGGAAAGCATATAACAAAGCAAAAATATGATGTAAAATATCCTCCCTGTTACGGTTTGCTTCATTACAGGTGGAAATGTTTTGCACACAGCAGTATCCTGTGTGTATTAATTTATCAACATTAAAGCATTCATCAGTACTTTTTCAGTAACATGGAAAAATAAAAACAAATGTGCAATCAGTAAACTGTGTACTCTGCAGTTTGTCGCATTCCGGAGTGAAGCATTGTAAAAGGCTTGTTCTATGATGCGTTAAAATGTTACAAATATTCAATTAGAGCTTCCCCCAGTACTGGCTAGAATTCTTTTCACACCAGTACAGGTTCATGCACACTCACTGCCCTCCACAAACATTGATAGCAGTGTTGGTAACTGAATCCTGGCTTGATACTGTAAATTCACTGCCATTTTACCTTTTCTCCCTGTTTTACCATGTTTTTTATACAATTCTTGCACTCACCTGACGATGTTCAGTTTAACCCATTGTATCTCAGTGTGCTCATTCAAGAACACATAAATAAAGATTGGTCTTCACTGATCACCTTTTATTGGCCGTTAAAGTGTGGCTGCCTGGTGGTCGAGTAGTGGTTTAATATGCTCTTGTACAGTGGGGCATATAGGGAGTAAAATCGCATGATGGTTGCCATTTATTCTTCACATAAAGTCGATCGGAGAAAGAGGAGGTGGCCATTCTCGCCTCTATGAACTAAATAGCCAAGCTCTGGAACTCTACGCTTTTAAAAGTATGGATTATAGATGGGTAGTTGGGTCTATCTATCTATTTATCTATCTACCTATTGCCACACTTCTTTATCCCGTAGGAGGGGACCATAAACAAATCGTCTCCATTTGGCCCTGTCCCGCCCCCCTCCCCCCCATTTAGCTACCCTCCTTCCAGCTCACCCTGCCTTTCATACACCTCTGAACTCCATCATCCTCGACCTCCCCCTTCCCCTCCCCTCCCTCCACTTCACTCATATACACTCTCCTTGTTAGTCTCTCGCTCTCCATCCTCTCCACATGGCCAAACCACCACAATGTATTCCTCCTAACGCTACACCACAACTCTCCCTTACTTCCTTATTTGTCAGTCTGTCTCTTCATGTAACTCCCCATGCTCCTCAAGTAACTCATATCCACTGCTCTCACTTGACTTGTGTCCTTCCAGCAAGGTCCAAGCTTCACTTCCATACATTAGAGTTGGTATCACAATACTATCGTGCATCGACATTTTAACTTCCATGCTCACTTCCCTATTTCTTATCACTGAAAATATACATTTTTGGAACGGGTGTTCATAATAAATTGCTAAGGAAAAAGTGATGCAACACCTCCATAGCCACCTAGAATATGTGGTTCACGAGTGTACATTGTCATCACCACTACACTAACACTAACAGTACCACCACTATCATGATGACCACACTACCACTCCCACCATCACCACACTGCCACTACTACTATTACTACCCTATCAAATATTCCACCACCCTGATTGTTTATTTACATTGTCCTAGTCTTTGTGTGCAGGATTTCCTTAAGGGTACAGAAGAGAGTACAAAAAAATGTAAAATATTTCTTTCATTATAGCTTAAGCTCACGAATTGATTTTTTTTTTTTCCATTCATTTTCTCTGCCACCCACCATGTTTCCTTTGATACTCCAACACAAATGAATGAATGCTGAAAAGTTTGTGCTCTAAGGATTACCAGATTCAAGTACCCGTGATGTTTTCTTTGGTAAAACACGATTCTGATCTGGTTCATTGTGAGCTTCATGTTGCTCTCACAAATTACTTTCACATTCATGTAACACCTTCCATTGCTTGTTGCTGCAATTCACTGCACTGAACGGGTTAGCTCTCCACTATCCCTACCTTACACCACCACACCACATCATTATGCGGCATATCACTACACAACACACCATCGGACACCACACCACATCACATAATAGCATGTCACCACAACACAGAACACCACATTGTAAAATATTAGCACACCATGGCATCACAATGAACTCCAGACAGAACAGTCCATTACATCACGTTACCACATCACATTACACAGCATCACAACACACTGCATAACATAACTTTACACCATCACACCACAACTCTCCTCACCACTACGGCAAACAAGGAAACAAATACGCCGGTTCGTAGACACAGGTATGACTGGAAATTACTCTCGTTATTGGCAGAGTCCAGGAAATGAGCCGGAAGGAAACATTCAGAGAGAGGGGTAGGGATAGAAGTGAAGGAGGGAGGGAGGAAAGAGAGTGGAGAGGGGAAGGGTGAGAAGGAATGAGGGAGGGAGAGATGGGAGGCTGGGAAAGTTGGAAAGAGCTAGGGAATGGGATGGCAGGAGACCAAGGAAAAAGACAGTAGGAAGCGAAGGACAGATTTAAAAAATACTACGGAAGAAGGAAAGAGCGGGAAGGGGAGAGACGGAAGGAGTTAGAAATACGAGACGTTAAGGAAAGAAGGAATGGAGGAGGGATAAGGAGGGAGGAAAAGAAACATAAGGGTCATGAGATGAAGAAGAGAAGAGAAACTTTAAAAGAGAAGTAATTTAGCAGAGGGATACAGAGAAGAAGGAAGGAGGAGAGAGGGAGTCAAGCGTAGGGAAAGGGAGGAAGACAGAGGAATAATGCGGAAAGGAAAACAATGAGGGTGAACTTCCTTTGTGTTGGGCCAGCTAAGAAAGTTACTCATACCAGCACTAATCGATTTTTTACATTCAGGGAGGAAACCTAGTAGGCAGAAAAAGATGCGAATCGAAAAATCAGTCTATTTTATTATTACTGTATTAAATCTCTCGTTGATCCCTTAAACTCCTACGACTCACTCCTTCTCCATGACAGTCCTGTGGCGTTACCTTGGACACAGTACCCTAATACTGGAGTTGTCCCCACCATGAGAGGGTTAATGCCGACACTGCTGACATTCTACGGCTGATATGACCCCTTCTTTAGGTTTATCCGAAATAAAGATAAAAAAAACTTGACTCGTGTGACTTAGGCCCGTATTCTCGTGGGTTGAGGAAGCTCCCTAACTCCTTTTCCAAAGCAATTTATCTTTTGTATTACACCTTATTGTCGTCTTCTGTATTACACATATCCTTCCAGTCTCGCCATACTCTGCATAGATAATGTACAAAAGGATATTAACCACCCATATCCAGAAATAAATCTCTAAGAAACAGGTGTTAGGGAGCTTCCTTATTAGGCGAGAATACCAACACAAGACGGTTTTTCTCAGCAGAGATTTGCCGGGGTCAAAAAAATTTCAGTACTGCACTATCTATCTATCCATTTTTCTCAGTCCTTTTATACCCAGTCAGGAGCGTAGGGGCCCATGGTTAGGCCACTCAGTCCATATTCCTAATGTTACGTTGACCAGCCTTGCTAACTCCTGAGTGGCATTATGTGGGCAGACACCTTTAATCCCTCCTTGGTAGTAAATAAAAACATGGATGGAAACATTATCTCAATAGGCTCTTTCGTTGCTGTAGGTGCTTCTAGAAATTGCATGCAAGGTAATGCCAGACTGCTTTTTTCTGCAGACAAAGCTGGTAGACAAAAAAAGGGTTCATTTAAACCTTGAATGGTCAATGGTCTCTTAAAGGTGAATAAAATCATCTGGTGGTAGCAGAAATAAAAATTAGTAAGTGTTTAATCATGTTACGGATAATAAAGGTATATTTTTTCGTTGAACATGGTCGTAACTTTCCCAGAGTTGAATAAAGCCTGTCTAGCGCAAAAGAAAACATTTACGCCTTGTATTCTGAGTGCTTTTGGGGATTCCGTAGCACCTCTTCCTGAAATGTTTATTCTGCTTATTACACCTCAGTATCCTGCTATGTGTTACTGACTCAAAGTACGTCGATGTTCATACGATAAACATAGCATACAAGAGAATGCTAAGGTGCAAAATGCAAAATAAATAGCTGAGGAAGAGGTGCAACGATGCCTTCCATTTCACCTAATATACGGCCCTAAAGTGCTTGACCATATTATGGTTTAACTTTCATTAGTTTGGTGCTTTTAGTTGCTTTATTAGGGACAGATGCTAGAGAGGGATGCCTTCACGTGGTGGTACTAATGCAGCTAGGTGGTTTCGTTGCCCGGTTATGCTAAGATCCTCAATTCCCTCCCTAACCCCTTGAAATGAAGATGTTTTGCAGGAGAAGGACAATTTATACCCAGCAGTCCACCAGGTTCACTTTCTAATGAGCCCTAGGCCACAACGACAGTAATAACACAGATATTCAGGTCAACACCTCACGATTTTCACCGGCAGAGAGAAATACCGTAAAGGAAAAGGCGGGAAGAGTCAGCGTTATCAAAATGAAAGCTGATGTAACTGCGACCTCAAGCGCCTCAGAACGTGAAACCGGTTTACAGGTTGGAACTACACTCCTGCGGTTCACCATCCTCTCTTCGGGGGATAGGAAGAGGGTTGAAGACTGTTTGCCTAACCAGGCAATGGTTATATCGGTGCCACCACTTGAAGGCGTCGCTCTCCGTTAAGTACAAAGGGTGATGTAAACCGGAGGGTCCTCGTATTGATGTGACATAAAATTCTTGCCCTGCGAGGGGAAAGTAGGCTGTGAAGGATATGGAGATCCTGGAAGTAAGAGGTTCTAAGAGAAAGGGGAGGGGAGGCTGTGAAGGAATGGAGGGTCTCTAAGTGAAGGGATGAGGAACCCTGTGAGGAAGGTGGGACTGTCGGAAGGGAATGGCTCTAAGTGAAGGAGACAGGAACTCTGTGAGGAAGGTGGGACTGTCGGAAGGGAATGGCTCTAAGTGAAGGAGACAGGAACCCTGTGAGGAAGGTGGGACTGTCGGAAGGGAGTGGTTCTAAGTGAAGGAGACAGGAACTCTGTGAGGAAGGTGGGACTGTCGGAAGGGAATGGCTCTAAATGAAGGAGACAGGAACTCTGTGAGGAAGGTGGGACTGTCGGAAGGGAGCGGCACTAGATGAAGGAGAGGTTCTGTGGGGAAGGTAGGGTTCTGGAGAAAGGGTGGGGCTATAGGTGAAGGGGGAAGAGCTATGTGGGGAAGGTGGGGCTCTGCAGAAAGAGAGGAGCTCTAAGTGAAGGGGGGAGGGGCTTTGAGGGAAAAGTGAGGCTCTGCAGAAAGAGAGGTGCTATAGTGAGGGTGGGGAGCTCTGTGAGGAAGGGGGAGCCTGTGGGGCGGGAACCAGAGATGGTCACAATCTCCTATGTCACTTTAGGATCGCCCCCCTCCCCCCCCCAAAAAAAAAAAGAACGAAGAATTACTTTCTGATCAGGAACAGGTGGAGGAAATAACGCGCACACACACACACACACACACACACACACACACACACACACACACACACTCATCGTATTGTATCGTATTATATCGTTCGTATCGTTTATAAAGGTTCCAACTTGCTTCCATGTGTCGGCCTTTATCACCTAATGGCAGCTCTCCACACTGCTCGATCTCCGGCCACCTCCCTTTTCATTCTCTTATCCCTGAGGTCATATTCTATGACCTTGCCCCAGGTCCTTTTCGGTCTTCCTCCCGTAACCCTGCCCCCAACGTTCACACTTCTCACATTCCGCACCCAGCTGCCATCCTCCATCCTCTCCACATACCTAAACCATCTCAATATGCCCCTCCACATCATATCATCAGTATACTCCAGTCCCATCCTTCATCTCATCAACCGGTAACCTAGCACCGCTCGCATTCAAGGACGCACTACACATCCATTTCATCAATGTCATTTGTGTACATTAGAGCGCACGAATATCCTCTTCCTTTACTGTCCACGTCTCACTGCCATACAGCATTACACTTATAGCACATGCTGCATAGAAAGATCCCTTTAGCATGGAGGGAGAGTCCTCTCAGTGTCAGGAGAGGCAACAGCTCCCTGAACTTCCTCCAGCATTTCCTTACCCTAGCCACAGAGCTAGCTCCAGCCCTATCTTCAGCACATATCATGTCCCCCAAATAACAAAACTCTTCCACACACTCGAGAGACTCACCAGGAAGATCAGTTCTTTAACGACAGACAATCTCTATATGCTGTACCCGTCACATCTCACACATGAAATCACCATTATCTCGCAGTCTAACTCTTTTACCACTACATATCTTGTGCATCCACTGATCATAAATATTGCACAAGACGGAGTTACTTCCCACACACTAGCGACAAACCGCACATACCACTCTGTCTCTGCTTTAACAGTGCCGCCATCTGCCCTAAATAACTTTTGTTTTATTTACATTTACTCCTAATCTCTTGTGCCCCATTCCGTCTTTCCACTTCCTAAATCTTTCCTTCGCCTTTCTTTCATTCTTTGCAGTCATCACCAAGTTATCAGCATTCGGTTCTCTCTCTCTCTCTCTCTCTCTCTCTCTCTCTCTCTCTCTCTCTCTCTCTCTCTCTCTATGTGTAAATGTGTGTGTGTGTGTGTGTGTGTGTGTGTGTGTGTGTGTGTGTGTGTGTGTGTGAAAGCGCGAGTGCTTAATCAAGAGCATGATTGCCTTTCATTCTCCGTATATCCTAACTGTGGTCTTTGAACCCAAGCGTTAATCGACATTTGACGTGGGTGCTAGTAGGCTTTGAGTATGTCTTCGCTTATGCTTGCTTATATTTGCACCTAATTGGCTCTGCCAGTGACATATACAGACTAACACCAGGGAAGTGAGGGGCAAGGCTCAATAAGGCTAGAGCCCCTGTTTCTTTGCCTTCCGTTTACAAAGTGTCCTCCTAATACACTAAAAACCATCGAAGACTTACAGTGTTCTCATTCAGACTGCGTATAACTGATGTTACTGTGTCGCGCCAGCGTCTTCAAGGTTATCAGTCTATATACTGAGCATTAACAAATCCATAGCAGCTAGATCTAGCAGGTGTACTTCATAATAAAGGTATGTATATTTAATTGCATTCATCTACACTCTTTAACACTTCAAGGTTTTATATGAAATTTCACTAGGACAGCCCTCAGCAAGTAAA
Source organism: Coenobita brevimanus (assembly GCF_032717465.1). Lineage (NCBI taxonomy): Eukaryota > Metazoa > Arthropoda > Malacostraca > Decapoda > Coenobitidae > Coenobita > Coenobita brevimanus. The sequence goes on from NC_137019.1 coordinate 37,607,317, forward strand.
CTCTTACTCTAATACTCTCATTTCTCATGGCGTGTTTCATATATTTTTTTTTTAACAATAGATAAGAAGAATGTGTTTATGTGTTTCAGGAGGCTGTAATCGAACAAAGGTTTTTATGATACGGTGATCAGGTAGTAACCGACAAGTGGTGTGGTGTCCCTCTCCCGCACCTTCCTTCTTTTTTCAGCAACAGCCCCAGATCTTCAAATTGCTTGTGCATTCCACAGACTGACACCCACACAAACATAGCCATTACAACACTCCTATTATCGCATGTAACATACTGTTCTCGGCTTGCGCGCGCGCACACACACACGAACATCCTTCTTGATTCGTACGTGGCTTGCATCAGGAAAAATTAATTTAAGCTGTCACTCTTCCTGCAACAAGTTAGAACCATGCAGTGCACTATAAGGACTGATGCAGATACTGAGCTATAAATACATATACATAAATAAATAAATAAATAAACATAGATAGATAGATAGATATAGGTATCTATCTATTTATCTACATCTCTCTCTCTCTCTCTCTCTCTCTCTCTCTCTATCTATCTATCTATCTATCTATCTATCTATCTGCCTATCTGTCTGTCTATCTACCTATCGATCTATACTGTATATCGTAAGAGGTGGCCATAATCCAACCGCCTCCGTGTCACCCTGTCCTATGTCATCAGCCTGATACAGCCTATATATCATTATGCCGGTCTAATATTATCATTATCTACTTTCCTATCTGTCTACATGTCTGTCTATCCACCTGTCAGTATTTTCCAGCCATGCCCTCTACATTAGCCCCAGTAACAAAGGCTGCATGTAAAAGCACACTAGTAAACAGTAACTGAGCTGGAAAATCACCTGAGCATCCCGGACCACTGCACCAGACCAGAACCAAAGCATTCACAAGCTGATCCCTTTCTGAATGATGTCCACTGAAATAACCTCATAATTATATCCGCCTTGCCACTTTATGATTCTAGTATCAAAACATTTAACAATAAACTTGTAAATTTCGAGGTATGGCTTGAAATGCTCAAAATACCATTCAATAATAACACTAACACTACTATGATTACCATTATTTCTGGCTATTATACTTCCATTACGCCTTTTATTTATTCTTATTCCCGTCTAACCATCTTTCCAACTAGGAAGCTACTTGCCAAACTTGAGAGGGTAAATACAGCTTTAATTATGTATCCTTCCCAGTTCAAAGAGAGTCATGTGGTGGATATGGAAACAGAATAACGGTCGTATTATTACCACTGACTGCGTCAAGGTTAAACCATGTCATAATAGTTTTGCTTCTATTTATGGAACACCTAGAATAGTTAGATGTGATTTTTCTCCATCATACATAAAAGAGTGTACTCATTAATGACAAAGAAAGCTTAGACCTGTTTTGCCATCATCACAAGCTTTCAGAAACTGTCCTGAATAATGGGGTATTTGTTCACGGCTTTGTGCTCTTCGTTTTAATAATAATCTGATAAAAGTAGAATAGGGGACTGCTAGGGGCGGGCAACTTCAGTCTACAGTCCACTGGATTCAAGTTTCAGATGAGCCTGGAGCGGATTCTTCTGCTACTAGCCCCAGACGACTGTGTTCAAGTTAAGGAGAGATATGTATTTGTAAAGAAGCTTTCAACATTAATATCTAATCCCTTCATTTAGACAGGTTTCCCCTACACTGAATGAAATAATGTGGAGACAACGATAGTAAAATGAAAATGGCATTCATTAGGTGGAGAGGCTACCTTGAGAAACAAATAGCAAATAATAAAATCTTGACTTGAGGGCTTTTTTGAGCCTATTCCTGAGCGATATTTTGTGCATATAACACATTTCTTTTCTCCGAGGTGTCGTTTAAGTCTCCGTATTATCGACATGGATTGCACATATATAATGCAAGTGAATATGGGTGCGCCATGTTCAGAAGTTTACTGGTGAGGAAAACGTGCTAGAAAGAATCCTTAGCTGACGTGAATATTCAGGTATATAACCTACACTTGGATTTTATAAAGCATATGACAGAACCTAAGTGGCTGGTGGTTTGTTTGAGGATTTCGTGACTTGCATGTGTATTTTATTTGTCTAGTTGATTCGCTCATTATTATTCATTTCACGGATCTCCTACTGTCGTGAGATTGTGTGAGTGTGTGTGTTGTGATGTGTTACCATGTGTTGTACTGTGATGTGGTGTGGCGCACTGTGTTGTGTTGTGATCTAGTGTGTTGTGTTATATTGTGCTTTGGGTACTGTACTGTTCAGTACTGCTTAGTGTTTTGTAAGTTGGTGAATAAAGATTGATGTGTGATGTGGTATAGTGTCATGCTGCGTGTAGTATAGTGTATTGTGTTATGTGGTGTGGTGCTTGGCTGTAGCTTTGCGGTATATAATTATGTGTTGAGTGTTGTAACGTGCCGTGTTGTGGTGTGGCTTGGTATATTGTACTGTATTGCTGTGTAGAGTGATACAGTCCTGTGTATTGTTTTATGCTAGACTGTGAGTTAGGGATGTGATGTGATGTGCTGTATTGAATGATGAAACAGGTTAGAGATGCATAATGTGGGGCTATGATGTGTAGTATATAATGTGAGATGTTTTGTGTTGCTTACGTTATGCTGAAATGTGCTTAAGATGTGTGACGAGTCTGTCCAGTATGGTATGTGATATTGTTGTGGTGGGTGATGGTATGTGGTGTTGTGTTCTGTTGTCTTTGGTTGGCTGTGGTGTTGTCTGTTGTGTTTATATATGATGCTGATATATATGTTGTTCTGTGATCAGTGTTGTGGTTAAATGGTCGTAATTCAAGTGCTTCTGGAGATTTTATTCTGCACATTTCACCTCAACATCCTCTTTAATATTATTCATGGAAACTATGTCGATATTACGACATATCAACAGCATGTACGAGAAGGAACAGGAAGGTGTAATATGCAAAAATAAATCTCTAAGGAAGAGGTGTTACGAAGCCTTCACTGCTTCCCATAATACGGTCCTAAATGTGGTGTTATATGGTTTACTGTCTGTGTCCGCCCTCCATCCCACTGACATGCCTCTTTTAGCCACTCCCACAACCACGCCCAATCCAGTGTGTGTGTGTGTGTGTGTGTGTGTGTGTGTGTGTGTGTGTGTGTGTGTGTGTGTGTGTGTGTGTGTGTGTGTGTGTGTGTGTGTGTGTTTGTGTGTGTGTGTGTGTGTGTGTGTGTGTGTGTGTGTGGGTCGAACGTACAGCTGCACATGTAAATACTCTCCACCTCATAACCATAACCAATGGTGAGCAATGACAAGAAACCTAGTGGTGGATCCCCGGAGTGCTACAACCTTTTCATTATAGTACTCGTGTGTTGAGTATCATTATGGTTCGACAGATATGGAAAAGGATATTACTGTCCGCAACTGCACGTTATATAAAAGATAGACGAGACAACAACAACAAAAAAAAACAACGCTGGATATAAGCTTGTTTACTCACACGGCAATCTTTCATCACCTTCTTAAAATAATGCTGTATGGTTGTGTGCGTCTGTGATGTTGGTGTAAGTATGACTATAAACCACTGTTACTGCTTACATCATCCACACACCTGATGTGGTGCTGCCTACTTCCTTCACCTTTATCATTCTTTTTCTGTGTCTGAACTCTTCTCTTCCTATTTCTCCCATCCTTCCCATCACCTTTTATTACCCTTCTTTCGACTTCAGGTAGCTCTACACCAAGTGACAAGCCTAATAATTTCCTGTGGCCCAAGAAACCATTTACAACCTTTGGTGACAACTACATAACCAAATAACGGGATGAAGTGGAGCATACTATGGTTCCCCTGTTAGCTGGGTGTAGAGACGCAAATGCGACGTCCACCCAGGAACCAAATCTCTGCCCTCTTCCCTCCGCCTCACTGCGACCAGGCGCTTCTCTGCCGCTGGGAAACATCGGTTAACTGCATGGGATGGTCCTGCAGGGGTGGTTGCTTGCCTGTGGTTGATGCTTCTGCTCGACCAGATTGACCGGGGTTGCTCAGCAACCCAAGGCCCCACTTCCTGGTTGGAGAGAATTCGTGGCAACGGTTTCACTCCGACTGGAGACCTGTTGTTGGTAGTCTGAGCTTGTTTATGCTAAGCTGCACACGTAACAGAGGCTCAGTCTGTCTCGCTCAGACCAGCAAAGTTTTAAGCAGTCACCTTTGCACTGGGCAACACGTCTTAAGTGTGAAGCCTGGCTTTGTGTTGCCTCCAGCTAGTGGTATAGGGTGAGCAAAAACTACATGTCCTGACAATACATCCATCAAAAACAACTTAGCGTGGTGATGGTGAGTGTGAGGCACTGAGCCATGGCTCTTGCCAGCCTCCTTAAGTGTTTTTATTTTATTATATCTCAGTAGATTAACCTAATAATGCAATGATGTTTCTTATTTTTTAGAAAAGATCTTTGAAAAGTATTTAAATGACTTCTACTGATTCTTACATACTGGACAAGAAGAAGCACTCAGAGAAAGCGACATTTACTCCCAATAGTCAATCTAAGGTCCGATATTTTGATTCTGACCTGCGACCTTCACCTTCAAAATGCTGTTCTCAAAATAGAAATAAGTCATATTTGCCTAACCTACATCCCTTTCTCCATTTTTGGATTAAATTGGATCAAAACTGCTTAAGTCTGCCCTGTTTGTGGTCATTATTCTTCACCATCTGTTCTTAAAACACAATCACTTCTTTCTTGACTGACCTTTAGTCCTTCCAACAAGTTTGATCTTAATCGAAAATAAACGTTTAGGTACCAGGTCGAATCGTTGACCTAGCTCAGTTATCCTGACCTTTAATCGTCTCACTTTTTTCTTTTTTTTTTTTAAGTCAAATGACCTCATACTTGCCTGACCGTCAATCCATCCTCCACGTTTGGTTAAACTGGATCATAACTGTGTGAGCTGACATGGAACTGTAACCTTGACATTTGACCTACTGCTCTTAAAATCAAACAAACTCATCACTTGCTAACCCTCAGATCTTTCACCAAGTTTGGCTCAGATGGGCTCATTATTCTTGGAGATATACTGTTCATACACCACCAGATATACTGTACACACACTGAGCTACACAATACACCCCTGCTTTAAACCTGTGGTTGCAATAATCATTGTTTTAACAGAAGACAAACTTATATTGCGGTTGATACATCAATGTCTAATTCGCTGTTTTGGTGTAAAAGGATTATTGACCACAACTGTACATCTCTGTCTCACCCAGGTATATGTTTGACCGAGCGGGGGCAGAGCAAGTTGATAGAAGACTGCAAGACTCTTTATTTATCATGGCGGTGAGCAACAGCTGCGTCAACCCGCTCGTGTACGGCACCTACACCATCAACCTGAAGGCAGAGCTTACCAGGTGCTTTAGGCGTCGCACTCACAACGTCACCCTCCAGCGTAAGTGACGCAGGCGGAGACTCATTTATATTTCACTACCTGTAGTTATTCGGGATAGCCAAGTTGTGAATATTTTCTTTGGGGTTTTCGGCTCGTGGGCATCAGTCCCTCCCTCAACGTCCACACTTGCTTCATATGGTGCTCATGACCTACTTGATCCTGTACCTGTACTTACGAAACTCCACTCCTTTATCTTTAAGACCGTGGATATTACCTAATGGGGTTAAGGATGGGGGTGCGATGCTTCCTCTATCGCCAAAGTGCAGTTTTTGTGGTGTTTGTAACCTTGCTGAGCCTGTAAGTATATATACCTGTACATATCTTCAGTCCTTTATCATGAAATCGGGTACTGTAGTTTCTTATCAGGTCAGGATCAAGGCTTGAGGGGTGAGATCTCTTCCCCATATCCACAAGCTTTGTCTCTGTGAAGCCTCTGAAATACTTCTCCATTTGTCTGCAGCCATGGTAATTACACCTTTTTATACAGCCATGGTAATTACATCTTTTTATACTGAAAACTGGGTTAGGTGTTGAGGGATACGTCCCTTCCCTCAAACCCCACATGCTGTTGATTTAGTGCAAGTGACTTTTGCTTTGGACCATAATCGTGACAATTGTGGTGGTGTACAGTGAACGAATAAACACACAGGCATTGCGAATAATTATATTGATACTCCTAAGCTTTCATATTCAGGGAAATAAAGGGAAGCCCCCTCCCCCCAAAAAAACATCTTATGATGAATTTCCACAAGCAGCTTTAGAGCGGTCCCATTTAAGTACTGTCTGGACCTCCCATGATCCTGTAAGAATGGAATGAGACACATTCTTTCTATTGGCTGGGAAAATCGAGTAGGTGCAGCCACTGTATTAAAACTAAAAGGAATGGAAAATTATGCATAATTTTTTCTTAGTATTGGTGTTTTAAGCATACAGTTCTTTAAACTTATGTAAGAGTAGTAAAGAGGTGATAACTCGGCTTTGTTATCAAGTCACAGTCAGGGTAATGGGAATCTTACCATAAAGTGAAATGAAACTACGACCTACCCGTCCTTGAGCAAATATTACAGGGAAGTGCTTGAAGCTTTGTGTTTCTCTCTAGACACAATTATTTCATTAACTCAACCAGAAATGAATGGCCTGTTTTCAATTAGATCAGAGTGATTATTCACCTTCCATGCATGTACTGTATATCACCTCATATAAGTACCGGTACCGCCTCAGTTGTGTGAAGCTGATTTTTCTAATGTATTTATCTTTTAATAACACCCACCATCTTTGTTGCATCAGCTGATACTTAGGTATTATACAAGGTAAGATATTTTTATTTTCACTATTAAGCCATTCATTGGTCACCCTCTATAATCTGTTCTATGGAATAACTGTTTACCATCTCTGAAATCTGAGCCAAACTACATCCAGTCATCCTCTTAGCTTCGTTCTATCGTGACCTTGATTAGAGAGCGTGGTGCGATATTACTGCAGTGACTCTGCTCATAGCAGTTATGATTAACTGTTATTAATAAACTGATAAGACTGCAACTGTAATACTTCTCAATATCTCTAGAACTTACGTCTCTAGAACTTAACACAAGGCTGGGTGATGTTCTTCAAAACTAACCTATCCATTATTTTGGATGGTGTGCAAAGTAGCATTGCTGGAAAGTACTGAACGATTTTCATGATGTGATTATGGAGATAATGGTGGCTTACTTCCAGACACTGGGAATTTGGCTGTGAGTAAAGGAGAAATCGAAAATTTAGTTAAGCTTATTAATTGTTGCCTGGTCAAGGTGTTTAGGTGAAGGTATGAAATCTGTCGTAAGTTTAGTGCTTTGAAGTTATCTGAACTTTTGTTCATTTGCTGCACTAGTATGGTGAATATAAGCAATGCTTGTGTGTTTCGTGTTTTTTATAATGGTTTTGTTTTGATAATTCGTGGCCTCTCGTCTACAGTAACCAACATGACAAGCAGGAACATGGTGTAGGGGTTCTGATTGATAATACTTAAGCTGCAGTGCTGAAGTTTTCTTAGCTGTAACTGAAAAAGTATTAAGTATAATAACACAACTGAGCAATAGATATAAGATGAAGTTCATCCAAGTCTGTACTCCAACATTAACTTATGACGACGGAGTATTAAAATGTTCTGAAGATGCAGACGAAGATATGGAAAGCACAAAACCCAGTATTTATTTGCAATGGGCGACTTTCATGCAAACGTAAGCGAGAAAAGAAAAGATGAGACCACAGTAAAGAATTTTGGAATGTGTATACGAAATGAGACAGGTGAAATGCTGGTGGAACTTGCAGAAAGGGTAATGAATACCATCTATAAAAAATGAAATGGAAATTCGCTTGAAAGGGATCATGTGGTGAAACGAAGATTGAAATAAATTTCATACTCACAGACAAAGCACATGCTGCTACAGTGAAAAGCATAACTGTACTGAACATAGAAACTGTATGAAGCCACCACAGAATGATGAGAAATCAAGCAATACTACATTTCAGGAGACAGAGGGTGAGATTAATCCAAAGGATCCGCCGCCAAACCCGGTAAGTGTGGAAAAGAAGGGAGCTGAATTTGGTTTGTTTAAAGACGACTAGCTGTGAATAGATAGATTTAATGTGGTCACTTGTATCCTTAATAACCCCCAACCATTCCTTGGATATAAACCCTCACCGGCTCAATCCGATTGGAACGCAGTGGTATGACCGTCATCTCTTGTCTTACGCTTCTCACTTCTCTCAAGCATACTTTACTTACTCTAATGTAATATTGGGAATCACTGTGTCTACCAGTTTTCATCCATCCATCCATCATCCAATACTACATTGCCCCATGAGGAGCGTAGGAGCCCAGGGCTAGGCAATTGGTCCCGACATTTAAGATGAGTGACCAGCCTCACTCATCCCTGAGTGGCAATACATGAGCAATCAACCCCATCCATCCCTTGGATATAAACCTTCACTGGCTCAATCCGATTGGAGCGCAATAATTGCTCACTAAACCACCAGGCGCCAAAATTTGGTTATGTGGTTACCACCCAGCATAGTAAATGGTTTCCTGGTGTACAGGAACCATTTGGCTTGTCACTTAGTGTAGAGTCACCCACAGGCAGAAGGAAGAGGAAAGAATGTAGGAAAGAAAGATAGAAGAGTGAGTGTAAAGTCACCCGTAGGCAGAAGGACAAGGAAAGAGTGAAGGAAAGAAAGACAGAAGAGGATGGAAGGAAAGAATGATGAAGGAGAGGAAAGGGCAGACAGCCGACAGGAGCACTACATCGAGTCAGTGGATGGTGAGTGCCCCCACCTACCACTACCAGTTTTCAATACTTAGGTAATTCTTCTATCACTGTAATGCTTCTGCAAAGTTTCGCACAGGAATCTTCTGCATTTTGAACACTTCTCTTCAGATGTATGTTAATTTTGTGTCCGAATCTCTCAGATCAAACAACCTTTGGTTGTCTTTGGTTGTCTTCAGATTTCCTGCATTGCTCAAAGTTTGCTCAGTTTTGATCGTGTTAACCTTTTTCGAATATTTTCATTTTTCTTGTTTACTTTAGCAGCTTCAGTATGAACTCTCCTTGTACAGTCATAAGAAAAACTATCGTTATTCCTAGGTATGTTCGATGCAAAACGAACTTTAGCTGGGCTATGTGGGCGGGTCCTTGCTGTTCGCCCCTCCCCTATCTAGTGATGCCATATCACAATCCCATTACAAGAGTTGGAATAATGAGCAAGAATGAGCCATATGGCGGGGAAGTATTTAGGACGTGTTTGCGTTACCCTGAGCGCCCCACCGGGGATCAATAATGAAACTCAGCACGTTTATTATTTTCCTATTATTCAACACTTATTATCTATAGAATACAACAAATATATTATTTTGAAGTGTATTAAATCTATAAGCATCGACTTTTTTTTTTTTTTCTTTTTTCTTTTATGATAGCTTAGCAGGGGTGCGCGAGTTCATTAGTTTCCTTTAGATGGGTGGTTAAATGCTTCAGATGGATGCTTCAGCTAGTGGCATCCATGCGTCGACGTCTAGAGGCTGTTTTGGAAGCAGGGGGTGGGTATACAAAATATTAAAGCAATGACTCTGAACACGTATTATTATTTTCCTTCTACTCAACATTTGTTTTATGCAGAAAGCAATACATATCTTTACTACATTGAAATTTACCAACTTGGCTTGTATCGGTTGAATTATTATCATACGTCTGGCATGGGTGCACATACTCATTGCCGTTCTACATGTGTGTTGCCGACTCTACACAATTCTGTTACATTTTTAATGAATTCGGTGCCCGATGATAAAAAGTAATGTCTCTATGCACAGAGGCTAAACAATCTAATTAGCTTTTATTACCCCTAGCACAAATTCTAATATCTGTCTCACATAACCGACACTGACTGGTTTGCAGTACAAACTTTCCTGTCCCGTCATTACACAACACTTCGTCGTTGTGTCATACTGCATAGCTCTGAAGGGTAACGATACTTTTTCTAATGACTGTACCTACGATCAAGTTCTTTCTTTCCTATAGACGTTCTTTTGTATTTTCTGAGAGTTTTACTTTTATTGTTTCGAGGATATCAACCTCCCATCTTCAGAGTTTCTGCATGTATTACTCTCGCGATGTTTCAGTCATTTCCTGTGAGTCGATATCTGTGTTTTTCCTCAACTGCGGGTACTTTCTGAATCAGTTACTCGGTGCATTGCCACCCTCAGGAGAACTCTTCACTGAGTCACAGGCCAATGCTGTGGGAAAAAAAATCCATTTAATATGTTGGGCGGTAAATACTGTATATAACCTATAAATATATAACCTATAAATGCAGCCAGATCCGGTGAAATCTATTTGACAGTAATGCTCACAAGGCTGACGACACACAGGAAAAGCAGGACGAAGGCAATCAGTATCATGGAGGAAACTATCCACATACTGAGGCGGTGTTCGTGGTTAAGCTCTGACAGTTTTGGCCCGACTTGGATTTTTTTCGCGAATGAATAGACATACAACCTCGGTATATATACAACTTGTGTCTGTTTACGTTTGAGAGAGCATGTTTGCAATTGGTGGAACTCATATTTATTACCAAATGATTTACCAGAGCTTTTACCTGTCCGTGCCTAGCAAAGGACTTGGTGAATGCTACTATACAGAACAGGGTCATGGTAAAGGGAAGGTAAAGTCCCTCTGCTAAGTGCTAAGCCAAGGTAATGTTGCGATCGAAACTGCTGACACTTCTCTACCTGTTGTGGCGAGGAAATATTTTATCTGGGATAGCCTGTTACTATAGCGCAGCAATATGGAACACACACACACACACACACACACACACAACAGTATAAGTAAAAAAAGATACTCTCTGACGCTGAGAAGAATGAGAAGTATTTGTAAACATAATGGGTTCAGGGAATTGTTGGGAACCCCATTGCCAGTGATTGTACGAGAGGTTGATATCTCCCTCTTGCATCCGGGAGCAGAAGTGGAAAAAATGGGAACCGTTTCACTCTGTATTAAATTCTGGGAAGCGGTGTGGAGGCGGAGGAGCGTGTCGGTGTCCCTCTGAGAAACAGTGAAAGAGCGTCCTGGAAAAGAAAGACGATGGACGAGATTGGAACGCTGTGATGTTCGCTATTTTGGGTCAAGAGATTCAGTGAAATTTAGGTTAGATACAGTAAGTTTTGGTGGCTGTGGGATGGAGAGGGGAATATTATGTGTGTATGTTTGGACAGAATTGATGGAGTGTGTGGTGAAGTGCTGAGGTATGGGGGTGATATTGTTATGGAGTGGATGTGGAAGTTGTGTAGATTGGCTTGGGAGGAGGAAAGGGTTCAAGAGGACTGGAAATCAGGTATAATTGTTCCTTCATACAAAGGAAAAGGGGAGAGAGAAGTGTGTTAACATAGGGGTATTTGCCTTCTTATTGTGACTGGAAAAATATATGGTAGAATACTCATTGATAGGGTTAGGCATATGACAGAGGAGCTAGTTGAAGAAGAACAAGGGGGATTTAGGAAGGGAAAAGTGTGTGTAGATCAGATATTTGTTCTAAGATGTTTAGTGGAGACGTATTTAGAGAAGGGAAAGAAAGTGTATGCTGCCTTCATGAGCTTGGAGAAGGCTTATGACAGAATAGATAGTTAAGGTATGTGGAAGGTATTAAGAATATATGGAGTGGAGGGGAAATTGTTGAGTGCTGTAAAGAGAATGTACGAAGGAGCTAGGGCTACGGTGCGAGTGGACGGTGAGCTGAGTGAGTTCTTTGATCTCAATGTGGGACTGAAATAGGGTTGTGTGATGTCTCCATGGCTGTTTAATATATACATGGATGGGGTTGTAAACGAGGTGCAAGGTAGGGCAGTGGATGTGGGGGTGGCTCTAATGAATGAGGGTGAGATTTGGAAGATTCCGGTGTTGCTGTTTGCTGATGATACAGTATTGTTGAGTGAAGATGAATGGAGTTGCAAGGTTTGGTGAATGAATTTGGGACAATATGTAGGAAGAGGAATCTAAAAGTGAATTTAAACTAGAGTAAAGTTATGGTGTTTGAGAGGAATGAAGTCACAGAATGTACAGTGAGGCTGGATGGTGAGGATATGGAGAATGTGAGTGCATTGAAGTACTTGGGTAGTGTGATGAGTAAGGATGGAACTTTGGGGGATGAAGTGCGTGAAAGGGTACAGCAGGAAATGAAGGTTGTTGGTTCACTGAAAGCAGTGATGAGAAATATGGAGGTGAGTATGGAAGTTAAGAAGTCACTGCATGATACAGTAGTATTGTGATTCCTAGCTTGACGTATGGAAGCGAGGCGTGGACCTTGCAAGAGGGGAACAAGTCAAGAGTGAGAGCAGTGAAAATGAGCTACTTGAGAAGAGCATGTGGAATGACATGGAGGGACAGGTTGACGAATGAAGAAGTGAGGGAACGTTGTGGGGTGGATGTGGATGTGGTTGAGAATATTAGGGTAAATACACTGAGATGGTTTGGACATGTGGAAAGAATGGAGAATGAAAGACTGACTAAGAGGGTGTATATAGGTGAGGTGGAAGGAGGGAGAGGGAGGGGTAGACCGAGGATGAGGTGGAGGGATGGAGTTGAGAGGTATATGAGGGAGGGGGGAGTGAGTTGGGGGGAGGGTAGTCAAATGGTGGGTGACAGAGCGACTTGGAGGAGTTTTGTCCGCGGCCACCCTTTGCGGGATTAGGGCGTCAGGCTATAGATAGATAGATAGATGTTTGGATAGATGTGTGTGTGTGTGTGTGTGTGTGTGTGTGTGTGTGTGTGTGTGTGTGCGCGCGCGCTTGCTTGCTTCCAGTAGGCTATAACACAAGATGTACTATATAATACTGCCCATCAAAGGAGCATTATGCAAACAGCCATGTGCTTCGACATTTGACCTCGATTGAGAAGCAAACCCCTAATATTTAACATGCATTTATGGGGTGTTTTCAGTTATTAGATTTTATACGCCTGCATACTGTATTATGGAGTGCAGTCAGCAACGACACAGGGACGTCAGAGATGTTTTATCTCTGTCACGAGTATTGGAGATTATCAAGATGTAACGGTAATCTTCAAGCACGCAGCAGTACGTCCTAAATATTTTCCCTTATTATGTTTGTGATTTAACATTGATTACTATTTTGCGTCGAGGAAGCACTAATTTTCTGCATGTTCATCCATCATCCAATCATCAGGGGAATACGAGCCCAGGGCTAGGCTACTTAATCCAAACATCAAAAGCTAGTTACTAGTGAGTCGTCCCTTGGTGGCATTAGTTAAACAACAACCTTCCTTCAGTTTTAAACCCTAATGAGCCTGATCCAAGCTGAACGACCAATGCATTCAATTACCAGCTTATTGGTTAGTACCCAAAGTAATAAATGGATTTCTTTGCGACAAGAAACATGTTGGCTTGTTCCTCTGTGTAGAGTTTTCTGAAGGTGACACCATTAGGTGATTATTGTAACACAGCTTCAGGATGCTGGTATAATTCTGCCTTAAATGTCGTGTTATAGGTGACATCTTTGGATTCACAGCGCCCTTTTTTAAGTCTTATAGTATGCCTTATTAACAGTGACATTGTCTTAAAACTCTTTATTTGTTTTTAGTACCGAGGTAGGTTTCCATAATTAGTAGAAGACGACATAACGGTATAAAGAACATAGCTAATCGCTAAGAAAAAAGGTTGGTAGTCTCCTGTGTTACCTACAATACGGGCCTTTGTTTTCTTTTTGTTCTTGCAGGGAGGTCTTCGGTGAACAGAAGCACACTGACACCGCAGATGGCAGCAGCATCACACCTCAAGGCTGGACCGCGATCACAGGTATACCAAGTCTCTGTGTTGTAATCTAGATGACATAAGAGGTTTCGTGGCACCTATTCCTTAGCGATTTATTACATCTCATGTGAAAGCACCAGAATATTATGCATTTGGTTCAATTGGTTGTCTGTATGTTAGTAAGATTATAGAGAAGCACTGGATGGGACTTCACCAAAATTGTCGTAACGAGTGAGAATCATCAGAGGGACAGGTGACTAAAATTTAGCCAATAAAGGTGATAGGTCATAACATAAATCTAAGGCATGGTCAACACAGTTTTGACTTAGTGGAAGGGTTGAGGGACAGAAAAGGATTCTGTATTTCACTTTAGACAACAGTCAGTCAGTGGTAAATCTCAGGGGGCAAGGTCGAAGGTTCGTCCCGTAAACTCAAATAGTTTTGACTCGAGTTAAAGCAAAAATGGTGGGTGAGTCTTAGGTTAGCGCAGAATAAAGGGATCCTATTTTCAGAACAATATATCAAATGTAAAGGTGAGGGAGTACGGTCTGTGCAAACACTTTTTATGCGATTTGGACCAAACTTCTTGGATGTGTTGAGGTTTAAGTAACGATGAAGTAATTAGATTTTGAGAATAATTAAAGGTCTACGTCACACTACAGAATCAACGGTTCGGCTTTAGACAGACTGTGCGAAGTGAGTGTTTCACTCTCTGAATTCTCCTTCTTGTTATACATAAAACACAATACCAATACCTTGCATTTTTTTATGTCACATCAGTATTGGCATCGTTGTTTTCAGGTTGTTGAGTAACCAGGTCTTTCTGGCCGGGCAGACCCATCAAACGCAGACAAACAACTACCTCTCCAGGATTGGTTGCGTAAGCAAATCTAAAGATGCGAGGAGTCGTTGTAGGCCTAAAAGGATATGGTGGATAGATGTGGCAAATTAATGTAAGAGAAAGAGAGGAATATGCGTTAATGAGGCTAGCGAACTAACAAGCGATAGAGATGGCTGGATGAATTTGGGGGGGAGTGTATGATCAGAATGTGACGTCCCTTTATAACTTGGCAGTCTTCGGACTGACTATGTCGAATATGCAAGCGTGAAGCTACGTGCATTATTATTCTTTTTCTTGTCTATCATGTGGAGTTAGGGTTCCATAGGCGTGAATGGTAAATAAATGGGAGAGTGGCTCATTCAATGTGTCAACGTTTGTATCTCATTCAATTTTTTTGTTTCTGTTTGGACCCTGCCTCACCATACCTTGAGGAGGAAAAGGAGGTCTGGATGATGATGAGGATGCTAAGAAACAAGATATTCATAGAAAAAGTATGCATCACTCAATATGAAAAGTGGTTTTTAAAAAATACTACAGAACGTGCTTTACGACATAACATATTCTGCCAGATAAGATTTTTTTTTTTACTCCATTCTCTGGGAAGGTGTTTTGGGACTGAATTTATTATTATTATTATTATTATTATTATTATTATTATTATTATTATTATTATTATTATTATTATTATCTTTCTCCAGACTGGTGGGCAGGACAGCCTGGTGGTGGTAGGGTCAACTTGGAATGGGGGAGACAGACGAACACCACGCCTCCCACGTCACCCCCTTCTCCCTTCCCCGCCTTCACAGATGTCTTCCCTTGTTTCTAGCCCTCCACAGAACCCCTCCGCTCCTCCACCCAGCGCCAAAGGCCCTCCATCATTCATCCTGACTCCTCCAGACTCAAGTCAAGCAGAAGCTCGTAAAGGCTCCAGGTGCATCATGGTCGAGATAGAAATGGATCCGTTGTCTCGAAACACGTTGTACACAAACTCGACTCCGGCTGTCACAACACCATTGATCAACGATATTCACAACAGCCACGATGAACAGCAAGAGCAGAAAGGCTGCTGTGAAAGAACATCTGCATAACAGTTCCCTGGATACAAAGAATCAGAACCAGAGGAACTGGTTCAGGTTACTACGTTCATGCAACAGCAAACTGTGTACTTCCTCCTGCTCAACCAAGTCAAGCAACATTTCCCTTCTGTGCAAGTTGTGCAACCAAGTAGACAGCCACTAGACACCCCCACATGCACGAGGAAGCTGTCTGCTGAATCTGGGAAGCACACATTGAAGGTTTCATCAGAACCCTTGAAGTGATGCCGATTTTCGTATTTTATTAGCGGCAGAAGCTGAGTCAAGTACAGCGCTCCGGAATATTAGCAGTGAAAGACCAGACAAGTCTTGATGAGTGTTGTGAAGGGCTGGTACCACCTCTTACGGAGTTCTCTGTAAAACTCTTATCACCAATCGTCCCACAAAGCTGTATTCTCTCTGGTATAGCACACTTTCCACACGTATTCTTTAGTAACTTGTTATGCATATAGCACTTTCTTATCCCCTTGTATGTTATTTTCATTGTCTTGATAACACTGACATTGGCTGCACTAATAACATAACACAAGGTTACTAAGGTGCAACACACAATCTAAATCCGTGATCAGGTGTTACGTTATCTCCCAGATCAGAAAGATTACGATTTACCATCATACCGAACACGTCAGCTGCAAACTAGAGAGCAGTATTCTTGTCAGTTTTGGGAGCGTTCTAGCACCTCTTCCATAGTTATTATTTTTGCATATTACATCTCATTATTCCCTTGTATTTTACTGATATCTTTGGAATGTGCACAGTTCTTCCACAGTTAGCTCAATAAGAATACTAACATGTGACATGTAATGGTAAACTGATGAGTAATGGTTGCTGGAACCCTTAATCTGACGGGAACATGACCCCCAGCATCACTACAATAAACTAAGGACCATACAGTTGTTTAGGGAGATGTAGTAATTCCTCATCATCGATTTCATTAAAATTATATTACCATTATATCTTCTTACATAATATTAATGAAATATGTTAACATAAACCTAATAAATTACCAATACTGCTGGGCATGAATATTTTTGGGAAAGTATTGCCACCTTCGCCTATTTGATAATAGTTGTGAAGCTCCTAGGTCCATACTTTAGGATTTGCCTTCTGTTAATCTTAGAAGAGTACATTCCCTACTTAGGACTACGAGCACAAAATTGGAAAGAAATACAAGTAACATAAAAGACAATATCAAAGAGTAATACGCAAAATAATTAACTAGAGAACGGGTGTTATAAAGTATCCAATACTCTGGCTCAAGACGCCAGACAACTTTCGCTGTTACCGTGTATCTGTCACCCACCCACTCATTGCAAACATAATTAGTCTTGCAGTTTACGTGGCTCAAAGTCCAAATATTACTGTACTAGGACATCCATGTGCATGAAGCTGTCCTTGATGCTGGACAGGAACACCGTGCAACGTCACAGGTATTATATGCCACTAGTGCTACCCTTGATCTGTGCTTACGTTTCTCAGTTCCATCCCTGTCCCCCGAAAGGTGGATGAAGAACTGCTTGAGAAGGGCAGCCTCAGCCTTCGGTCACATTCAGATGAGCCTGGGGCCACAACAGTATCAATCGAAACAATAAAGACTATGACGACGAGGAAGGGGATGAAGATAGCAACAACAAACTATTTAATTCATAAGACATCAGCTCGGTGGAAGTTGTACAGTCTTTGTGTACTAAGGTAAAAGAGTGACCACTGACTTTCGAAACTCTCAGATATAATCATCAGAACCAATAACTTCTCATAGCAGTGTGTAAGAGTATAATCATTCTCCTAATAAAGAATGAAGCGATAGTAGTCAGCAGCGGTACCACTAATAATGTTTCAAACAGCTGCTTGCCACTGTGACTGCATCCATAATTACTGCAATAATAATGTTTGTGATATAGAAAAATTAAGCTCATAGCCTGAGTAGTAACTAATATTTTCATGACTGCATGCCGGATAAGTCAGTCTGTTTGTCCATAGCCAGACTGCTTAACTCACAGGGGATAGGTCTCGAACAAAATAAATCTCTTTCATGTATCTCTTTCATCCGCCACCAGGCTGCCCTTCCTATAACTCATATCGCCCTCTTTCACATATCTATCCAAATCTGTCCCTCCATCTCATCCTCAGCGTCCCTCTCCCTCTCTATCTTACTCGCAAACACTCTCTTGTTCAGCCTGTCCCCTTTCATTCCACGTGGCCAAACCATTTCAGGGGACTTCAGTACATCTACATCAGCATAAGAACACACACAGACTCGTTATTTGTTTGTCTGCCTCATTACGTTGCTTCACACGCTCCTCTCACAAAAAAAAATTGTGTCCATTCCTCTCACTCGACTTGCGTTCTTGCAGTAAAGTTCAAGATGCATTCCCTTACATATAATCTTTTCATTTGTATTTGTGCATACGAGTATAATATCACTATCAGTAAAACGCCAGAAGTAGAAATGAAAGCTGTAACTCCTGATTTAGTTTTTAATCCCTTCAGTGCCAAGGTCGTTGTTGTCTCCCCACCACCAAACGATTTCATTCTGGTGTGGGAAGACGTTTCATGATAGAGGGATAAGATATTGCCACATCAAACTGGTTACTGGAAGACATCTTTGCTAAGCTAGATATAATTGTCTGTAAGTAACAATAATAAACTGAAAAAATACCAATCGAGTTAAGAAAGCATGATGTTCAATTAGCAACTCTCCTGTTAAGATGCGTGACACCAACATTTGGAACGTGCAGTATAAATCAAAGTACTTATGACTTTATTTGTTTATTCATTCACTTCTTTACTTCTTTATTAATGTAATTATCTATTTATTTATTATTAGCACTGTGCCACTGAAAAATGGATACCTGTGTCAAATGTCGAAGCCCAAATGTGCAATCAGTGATACCTGCAAGTATTGTTACACCACAGGGTTCGCAAACACAAGAACGATGCGTAGACAGACCAGGACGATAATCAATAGCCGCTCAACAGATCGAGTTTTTATTCCTGCTAGGCACGGCTAAGGTACACTTGCAAAAACACTGCAAGCAATGGCTTGAAGGAAGCTGAGTGACGGAACAGAGAATTAGATGTAGGGAAGAGAAGAGAGGTGAAAAAATTAGCGAGAGAGTAAGATTGTGGGTGAGCAGTCTTGAAGTTTGAGTGTAAAATGGAGGGAATGTAAGAAAATGTTGTGGAAGGAGGTTGTGAGAGTAAGAAGGTGATAAAGAAGATAGTAAGGGATTGAAGATTAAGAATGGCACAGTACTTGTGGAGGAAGGTGAAACAGTGAATAGATGGAAAGAACACTTGAGGGAATTGTTAAACATAGGGAATGAAAGTAAAGCAAGTATTAGTGGCTGGGGAATAGCTAGGAGAAAGAGATGAGAAGGGAGGAAGAGATCAGTAGGATGAAAGTAGTGGAAACAATGATGAAAATCAAAACGAGGAAAACCCCAGGAATAGCTGGAGTGTCTGGTAAAATGCTGAAACACGGTGGAGGGAGAGTAGTGGAATGGATATGGATGATGTGCAGATTGGCCTGGGGGTAAGGTAGAGTCCTGAAGGATTGGAAGTCAGGCAGAATTACTCCGCTGTAAAAAGGAAAAGGAGAAAATGTCAAAACGAGGAAAACCTCAGGAACAGCTAGAATGTCTGTAAAATGCCGATACACGGTGGAGAGATATTAGTAGAATGGACATGGATGATATGCGGATTGGCTCTGGGGGAAGGTGGAGTGCTGAATGATTGGAATTTAGGAATAATTATTCCCCTGTAAAAAGGGAAAAGGGAAACAGAAGTGTGTATTAATAACAGGGTCATTTGTCTTCTTAGTGTATTAGGTAAAGCTTTATGGTAGGATACTTATTGACAGAAATAAGGAATTAACAGATTAATTAGTTGAAGAACAGGGAGGCTTCAGGAAGGGAAGAGTTTGTGCAGATCAGATATTCATCCTAAGGTGTTTAGTGGAAAAAGTTCTAATGAGGGAAAAGATGATGTATGCTGCCTTTATGCATTTGGATTAAGCATATGACAGAGTGGATAGACAAGGAATGACAAAGTGGATAGACAAGACAAAGAATCATACATCATCAGAAAATCATAGAAGTACTAGTTTTCTGTATTCTGACAAAGGTCCCTAATCCATCACAGCAAAGCTAATGGTCAGATGATAGTCAGGCTGAAGGGCTGATTTGACTAGTAACCAAGGAGACTCATTGCTACCTCATAACAAAGGCTTATCGAATTTCTTTCAAATAGGACATAATTTTCAAGTTGTTGGAGTAGCCAGTTCTGTCGGATAAAATCAAGCGGACTATAAGTGTACTGTATAATTAGACAAAAAGACGCGAGTAGAAGGGATGAAAATGTAAGGAAACTTTCTTCGCTGACTATACAGCATAATTTTCTTTGCCATCGAAAACATAAATCCCTGTTACATCCTACTTGTTTGCTCTGTTTGTTCCACTCGTTGTCTACTTCTTTCATTCCTTCCGGGGCGGCTTCAAGTATTATATTCTTTCGTTTTCGGTGTCCCTCATAATACTTACCCCCTCCATTCCTTTCCTTTTCAAGCTCATCCCATCTACTCCAGTGAAATATTTTAAATCTTACTCATACTTCCTTCAAACGACAATAATGTTCAGTTTAGTTAGAGAAATCAGACCCTGAAGCACTTAATGGAAATCGTTTCTAACTCCGCCACCACAAATTATTCCTCCAAAGCTAACACAGTCGTTTGGAGGAACTTAAAAAAAAAAAAAAAGAGAGAAGTCTTCGGAGTCAATAAGTTAACTCTCATAAGAGGGCATGGCATGAGAAAGATGAAACATTTCAGAAAAAAAATGAAATCGAAGGAAAATATTACTTGACTCAGTCCATGAAGACATGGAACGCCGAGAACTTGGGTCCCAAGCTCAGTATGCCTCCGCTAAGCCTTGCGCACGAAGTCGCCATACTACCTCCATGACCTTGTTGACCTATTCAGTTTATCGTCCCTTCACACTGTATCATTGACAAAAGTTTGGTCGAAATCCGTTGAGGGGTTCACAGGATATGTCGCGCCCACAAGGATGAAATAAGCCTACCCCATATGACCTTGACCTTTGACTCCTTGATCTTGCTGACCTAAAGAGTTCATCGTCCCTTCATACTGCATCACTGACAAAAATTTGGTGGAAATCCATCAAAGGGTTCGGGAGATATCGCACCCACAACAGCGTTGAGAAGGGAGGAAGAGGTCACGCAAGGAGAGATCGATCACTAATTGCCTCCTCACCATTGGTGAGCAGAGGCATAATGAAGTAACATAAAAATAGAAAATAATTTATCTATTGTAACATAGCCTAAAGAAAGATTATTGAATCCTTAAAATAATCTGGCATAAAAAGTGAATGAAAACGGCAGCTCCCAACGACGAGTGAATTTAATAAAAAGAGGGAATCACAAATAGTCACACATTTACCGCTACTTATTTACTGCTTAGTTTCCAGACACATCATTATCAAGATATCTAAGAAATCCATGCCTTCGTGAGTCATAGTTTCTGCTCAACGTTTGCCCCTGCCACTGGGTGAAGGGAATTTGCGGGCAGGGATTCACAACCCACCAAGCCCCAGAAGAAATTAAACCCAGACATTGAAATTATGTCATGAAGAACCCTGTTCACTAAAATTGCCATCTCTCTATCTTGAATGCTTAAAACTGTACAAACAACATATTAATATTAGAATATGATGCTACGTCACGAAGAGTGCTATGGATAAGATGTAGAACCATTGCAGTGTCCTCTTCTGCAACTGAGCAACGTGAAGTTCGTTGCGGAGGGACAAAAATCTGGGCCAAGCTAAGGCAAAATGACCATAGTATAATAGTATAATGTGTTTACTGTGAAGTTCCAACAATTTCAGCAAGACCTGAACCCTCAACACATATTCAGTAACTTGGTATGCTGTCTTCCATTTCAACATTTTACGGCACTGAAATCAAGAGCCAAACGAAGTCTTATAATTCATTGTTCAAGTGGCAGTTTGAAGTTCTGTTAGGCTACACTGATTGAAGCTCATGATACGTTTATTCATGTTTTCTATACGTTTATTCATAGGTTCATTGTCGCAAATCTTCGAACCATAATGAAGAAGCTCATGATCACAGTATAGCTCATGTCTTCTTGAAAAATTTCGAACTATCACGTTAATATGCACTGATTTGGAAGTATTTGTCTCATTTCAAGCCTTGACTTTGAACTTTGACTTTCTTCATGTCAGGGTCATAGGTACAAGTGACCAGAAACAAGAATCAATAATCATCACATCCTTACCTTTAATCATTAATCTCTCCACGATCCTCACATACTGTGCTTCCCATGAGCAGCCCTATGCGGGTCCTTTTATCAAGATAACGTTCATAACTACAATATTTACACATCCTTAACTTGACCTAATTGTCCTAGGATACTAATATGATTTCTTTCTTGTCATCAATTAACACTGTGAGGAAGTTCATCAATAAATTTTGCTTTTTCTACCCACTATAAATGTAAGACTCCTATTTCTATGACTGTGATATTTGTTTCAAGAATTCCAACAACAGTGTCCTTATATATTTTCGGTATTTAGCCCCTTGAAGCTTGGCGACGTTCTCATTTTATTTTTACATTATTGTAGACGACGTCAATCAGCGTAAGGAGGATTTTCTTTAATTGGACGGGTTTGATAGATCCTTAATTAATCCTTTTCAGTACAGAAGATCTTTCCTAAGTTGAGTAATAAAATCGTCTGGGGGTAGCATGGATGAATTTAAAATGAACGTAACATGGATTCAAGGAGTCAGTGATGTGTCTCTTACGGCTCTACAAGTTCACTACGCTGACTGTACTTTGAGGAATAAAGTTGACCCTTAACTGTATCTTTTTTATCCCAAACTTTCTCCTCATCGATGATCTTGTGTGAATACGTAGGGAAAGCTTAACCTCTTTGCATCCAATCACTTATTTTTTACATTTTCCGAATGCAGACTGCAGTGCTTGTTCTGTTTTATCTTCGTGGTGTTAGTGGTGTTCTTCTTACCAGTGCTTGTTGCCACGGTCTCAGTTTGTTTGTGGGCCAACTGATCTAAAAATTAATCTGCATATACCTCTGCCTGATATCACAAAACTGTTTTCTCAGATTTTGTATTAAGGCATTTAAAGTGATTTTTGAACCCCGAAAGTGAAAATAGATGTGCCAGTAACGGCCGTAAGACGGGACCCAAACCGATAAACAATAAAACAATCATTTCTTACACGTACACGTTCTCCTCAGTTCCAGAAGTGGTTACACTTCAGAACACGCCCTCTGGCCAGTTCCGCCTCTAATTCGTTCTTTTCATATGAGTTACCTATACAAATACTGTAATATACTGTACAGTATTTGATATGTTACTTATATATAAGAAACAAAGTTTGGGAAATGTCACTGCTTAAAAACTTGGCCGCTTTATATATTATTCTTATACTTTTACCAACTGTTTTTATTGAGTTCAGAAGAGCCTCCTAATAATGAGGAAATTGGTTACTAACGTTATCAACTGATAATGCCGACACTACGGTTGACAGTTACTATATTCATCAGTTGTTGATCAGTTCTGACCGTTTTCTGATTTTTTAAGTTTCCAAGGGGACATACAGGTAATATTTTTTATATTTCATGGATTAAGGTTACACCCAACACATCCAGTGCAAAATGTGTCTCAGTGAATAATTTCTCTGGTGGTTGAGAATATATGCCAAAATATTCAGTATCGGACGGCCAGGCTTACGCAGCATTATGGTGTAATATCAATTAAAGAGTGTTTCAGGCATTTCTTATAAGTACAGGACGAATGAAAAGAAAAAAAAAAACTGCTGCCCCATCCTGCATTCTAGACTTGTGGTCTCCGCTGTATAAGAATAGGCTACAGTGGCAAAGTAAATTTAAGAACTACACTTCGTAATTGGTTATATTTATTAGGTTCCACTGTTTACCATTCAGAACAAAACATTAGAGAAATGTATCGATAATAAAGGATACAAGAACAGAACTACTCTCATGGCAGCCGTGGGAATAGTTACGGCCTTGACAAAATGATCAGTTTTTATCCGACCTCAACGGAATTTGGGGGAGATATTGAGAGGTAGCTCAGGACAAAACCTATTACTTTTTCGAACCATAGGACGAAGATGAAAGTCATAGGACAATGCCAAATTTGAAAGTGAACTGTCGGCTCCATCCTTAAGCTCAATAAGTCGCCCCTCGACGTGTCTAGCAAGTTTAGTTAATATCAGATATATATTACGTTTACTGAAGACCGGAACTATTCTCGCAGCTGCTATGAGAATAATTTCGGCCACTATATAACAAGGATTTAAATGAAACTTGGGGGGTGAGCGGTAGCCCATGAACAAACCCTATTTCTCAGAGGAATACCACAATGAACACGGTCGCGAAACAAAGTCAGATTTTAGACTCCCTTGTAAGCTTTATCTCCAGGCTGTTGGTCTGAAACCAAGAAGATTTTGTTATGACGTAGCTATTCCTCGACCATTGTACCAAGTTTGGTTCATATCAGAGAAAAAAATAATCGTTTTCTCGAGACCGGAACTATTCTCATGGCAACCGTGAGAATAGTTCCGTGGCCATGATGGATACCGTGATGGCCACCGTGTACCCTAGACTGACTGCTTGAGGGTCATCAACGTGACCTGGTGCCCCGTTGGGAAGGGAACTATATTGACTGGCTGTCGAACGAAACCTTTTTTCAGGCAAGATTTTCGAACGAAGTGGCTGAACAGATCCTTGGCCATGTCCCTATGTCCTCCCGCGGTGAAGCTTCCCTGGAGGAGTGTGTTGGGTCGCGTCCCCGTGTCCCTGCTGCCTGTCCCTTCGTTCTGGTTTGTGGGTCCAGCACAGCAGCACACATCACACCCACCACAACTATCACTATCGCCAACTGATGCTTGCTTGCCTGGTTATTGTATTAATAGTTTGATATTTACACACACACACACACACACACACACACACACACACACACACACACACACCGCTCGCTGGTGCAGTGGTAACGTTCTCGCTTGCCAACTGGTGGACGGGAGTTCGCGCCTCGCTCAGGTTGCGAAAAGTTTCACTGACGAAGTGGGTGGTTACTGTCCCCCTTGACCAAGGGGACGGGTGTGTGCGTGTGTGAAGGTCACAGCCTTGCCCTTAGATCGGACTATATGAACTCTCAGCTCCCTTCCGGGAGGGTAAAAGCTGACGATCACGACCATCAAGTGATCCTGACCGACCCGGTGAATTACACACACACACACACACACACACACAAAAACACCAAAGATAATACTAACGCCAAATGACAATTACCTGCCTACGCACAGTCTTTAAATGTTAGATATCTATTCACACACACACACACACACACACACACACACACACACACACACACACACACACACACACACACACACACACACACACACCATGAGCACCCATCACACACAAAAAAAAATCAGTCCATCTTATCATCTCTCCACGGGGATGTTTTTGAGGTCTGTGGGTTTTGTGTCAGGCTGTCTTCTCTCCACCTTTTATACATCACTCTCCAGCCACCGCCCAGTAACCTGTTTGACTGCAATGGTGTTTCCAGGTGTTAGACTGGCCTCGTTTTTTTCAAGGTGCTTTCTATTAACTGATGCCATAAGTGAAAATGATAGTGGTCTGTGAAGAAATTCGTACATATATAAATAAATACATGGCTCAATCGGTAGAGAGGTGGCCTGCAGTCCTGCCGGACCCAGGTTCAAATCCCGGCTGGGGCAGGGAACAGTTTAAGGATTTGAATTTCATTAAATCAGACTTTACTGATCTACCAGAAGACCCGCCGACATGTCGTAAAAATACCCCCGCTAATACCAATACACCAGTCCTGTATGAGACAGCCCTAGCATGTATTCAATATGGACGATGGGTGTTTGCGCCGAAGTGGTGTATGGGCCTTGAGAGCAGGCTGTGAAGCCTATGCCCAGAGTCGGACACATAAATTAAAAAAAAAACATACATTCATACCTACATACATATAGGGGTTGGCAGAGGTTTGCGCCCTCCCCCTCCCCCTGTTCACTTCACTCACACACGCTCTCCTTGCACGTCTCCCATTCCCCATCCTCTCCACGTGGCCAGACCATCTCAAAGTATTTCTCTTAACACCTTCGATCATATTTCACATCAACACCAGAGCGTTCCTTTGCTTCCTGATTTCCCTATCTGTCTTGCCACCTAACTCCACATCCACAACACATGAACGAGCCTTGACTTCCTCATTTATCTGTCTCTCCACGTAACTCCACATCCACATTAACACCACAACATCTCTTTACTCCCTAAATCGTCTGTTTGTCGCTCCACGTAACTCCACACTCATATCAACACCTCAATCCTCCGTTATTTCTTCATTTGTCTGTCTTTTCATGTAACTCCACATCAACATCAACAACGAAATGTTTCTTTGCTTCTTCATTTGTCTGTCTGTCTCTTAAGTCATGTTCTCTTATAGGTTCATGTTCAGTTCTAAACTTATATTCTCTTCAACTTATCCTCTCTCGTTTGTTTACGTTCATTCTAAGGCTTACATTATCTTACGTTCTCTGAAGCTTACTTTCTACTGTATCTTAAAATCACGTTCTCTCTTAACCCCCATTTTCTTTCTTCTTCGGGTGAGTTGCCAGATAGGCGTTACGTTTAATTTTTCGGATAGAGAGGCATCCGAGAAACAGGGCGAATTTTTGATGATATGATCACATTTGAAATGATCAGTGTAAGCCGTGCTGTGGAGGGGATGGTTGCATACGGCTTCTCTGGGACACTTTTCTTAATTTAAGGTAAATAGTATGTACACAAACTTATAGTATTTTATTTAATACTAGGTTAATTCGCGTGTGAACCAATATGGGTTAATTAAAGCCGGGAGGATACGTGTAATGTGAGTTACTCTGAACTGGAGTCGTCCTGTAGAGGAAGGACTGCCGATAGGTTTTTCTGGGGCATTTTTCTTTATTAAAAGTAAGGCATATGTTAGAGAAATCACGATATATTAACTTAGTCTGATATGCAAGTGAGTAAATATAGATGGACTTACGGCAGAATGAGTGATGTCTTATTGGGTTAGTGTATTTTCTGAATGGTTGTTTGATAGCTTCATGGTGGTTACTCGAGGTGGCTTTGGAAGCTTTGTAAGAACTTTAACTTTGGAACTTTTTTTTTTTTTTTTAATGTATCACGATATTAGTCGTAATTTGTCGAAGGCCAAAGACACAGGGCAGAGTTAATAATTTGACCCTTAGACCAGTTGGCTAGTGCAGGTGCTGTTCTGAGTGGTGCTTGCAGAATGTGGTATTGTTAGTTATTGCCATTATTACTGTGATTAATGTTGCCTGTACCATTATTACTATTGCTACTATTACTCATGTTATTGCTGTTGTTCTGTTATTGGTATTGATGTAATTACGAATCTCCGGTAAACGTATGTTTTACTTTTAGCAGCAGAAGCACCTTACCAAATCATTTTTTCTTCCTGATACTTTCATATTTTTCTGCTTATTTTGGGGGTGGTAAATTAACGTTGGACGTTAAATGTATTGGTAATGTACGTTTTACTTTAAGCAGCAAAGCTCCTTCCCACATCAGGATTTCTTCCTGTTTGTCTTTTATATTTCTCTGGTTATTACTGGGGTGATCAACGTTTAGCGATAAATTTTTCCCTATTATTTTTAATTGTTCCTTCCGCTGAATCAACAATTTCCTGAGTGTAATGGCGGCCACTTCCAGCACCTCTTCCTAACCTTGCATTTCAGCCAATCCAAACCTAAGCTGCCCTAACAAGTAATTTAAACTTACCTACAATAACTATATAAACGATGATAGGAAAGCTATAAAGGACCTTTAATCCTAACTGGAACCTCTGAGTATGACAGTGATGCGTTATGAAAATAGGCGGCGTTGGCAGCAAGTTTATAGTCTGCATGGAAGCAATTACCCACGTTTGCGGAATGGACTTTTCTTCAGGACCATACCTCTGCTGTCACTATTTTAGCCTCTGTATACCTGAAAAAAATAACTCGTGAAACCGCATCAGATACAAGCATATAAACATATGTTTCAGTCAGATTATTTAGTAATGAACGGATCAATATAAAGGAGCAAAGGTAGTATTACTTCAATAAATGGCGTGAGACTGAAGTGGCTTTTTCTCATGTGTACATGATACTGAAAAAGGAAAACATGGTCAGGCATTTACACTACTGTTTTGTGTATTATAATGCCAAACACTCACACACCCACAGTGTGTATCATCGATTCCCCAAAGAAAAAGGTCGGTAAGTACTGTTGTGTTCCCTTAACGTATAGTTATTGACCATTAGACCCGGAATGACAACTTAGAGTAGGCCAACCCTGGCTGTGAGATTTTTCTCATTTATATATATGCTTGGGCATGCCTTGTTGGCGTTTGTGTGTGTTCATATGTAGTGTACACCATTCTATTTCGCTGCTTAGGCATTACCAGTCTGTAGGGTTTTATGCTTTCAGGAAGTATTTGTACTATGCTCCATGCTTACTGTAACGATGTGCTTTTGTGGTGCATGTTTTTTAAATCAACCGTGTAAGGGTATATGCCTACAGTGTCCATGTAGAATGCTATATCAGATACGAAAGCCAGTCTTTAAGATAATTAATGTAGTATGCAGGTGCCTATCAGAAATCCTATTTATTTGCTGGTGATTGAATAGGTCTGTGTGCTTAATTAATGAATATGTACATGTTATTGTTGGTTTCATATTTCATGATACATTGAATAACTTAATTTAGAAATATTTAGAGAAAGCAAAAAATCTGAGTAGATAGGAGGGAAAAATATCCATTCCATTTCGTGGGGATGAGAAACACTAAATTTACTTCTATTACTGTACAGCTACATTAAAGATGAAGCAGGCGAACAATACGTCAGGACGATAAAAACAATGCAAACATTCCTGTTATTAACAAATAAATAAACGATGAAGCAGAATGGAAGAGAAACATAAATGAGGTTAAACTGGCAATGAATAAATATGTGAAGGGAACAGTACAAGTCTTTACTCCTGTTATTGACCGTATATGAACTGAGTGAAAAATACTGAGGGATAAACTATTGCATAACACCAAGAAAGAAAGAAATAATAAATATATTCCTGCTTGTGTGTATTAAAGATTTATATTAGTCACCCATAAGCAAGGTTATGCGTAACCCCGATAGAGGATGTTGGAGACGGCGGCAAAGTTGCCAACACGTATTTTGGACATCCATTTTTCTATTGGCTCCGGCATTCACTTTCCTGTCATCGTTTATATAGTCATTGCTTACCTAAGTTAACCATGATTCGAATAAGTTTCAGCATATCCGCCATAAGAAACGTCGGTGAGGGATAATGAAAGAAAAATCAGTGGGAAACAGTTGTTTACTACAATGAAATTCGTTATAAAAATAGAAAACAAATTGTTGTAATAACAAATGAATTGGTGACGTCCTTCTGCTGCATGAAGTAAAACGTACATTTACCAGTTTCTTTCCCTATTGTTCTTAGCCATGTTCTTTCCGGCGTTACCAACTGTTTTTTGAGCGTAATTGCGGACACTTACTCCAACATACGTTCCGAACCCTTTTATAACTTCCTTCCTACCATTATATTTAACTTGAACTGACTAAACCAAACCTAACCTAACATCACCTGGCAATTTACCTTAACCTAACCTAACTTAACACAGATTCGAGCAACTTTGGGTAAGTCCACCATTACAAAAGTACGTGAGACATAAGGAATAATTATGATAATTGTTAACCACCATGAGTATAGTCAGGGAAACTACAGAAAACAAACTGGATTGACAGGAGCTGAATAGGTAACTTCCTTGTGCTGCTTAAAGTAAAATGTACATTTACCCGATTCCCCTCTTGTTATTGGTGCTATTACTCTTATTCGGCTACTATCGGTATTACTCATTACCCTTACAATTATTACTCATTACTATTATTGCTGTTGCTATTACTATTGATGTTATTGCTTTAATTATTACTGCTACTATTGGTACTAATTTAATGATTGTCAGATAGGTTTGATCAAATTAAAGAAATGATGAGGACGAGACAAAATGACAAGAAAAAGTCAGATGGGACCAAGAAAACAGCAGCTGCAATACTACTGCAGTCATCACCCCTACCACCACACCACCATCCGCCCATCACCACCACCACCATCCCATCCCCCTCACTACCACATCACCTCCATCATCGCCACCACACTATCTACATCACCGCCACCACCCTCCCATCATCACCACCCTCATCACCACCACCACCACCAGCTGCATCACCTTCATCTCACATCATCATTGTCACCACCATCACCATCCAAACACCACCACCACCACCACCCCACCACAACCACCACCCCACCACCACCACCACCCCACCACCACCACCACCCCACCACCACCACCACCCCACCACAACCACCACCACCACCACCACACCAACCCATCATCACCACCCCGTCACCACCACCAACACCCCATTACCACCATCAACTTTATAATCTGTATTATTATTTCTGCCATGCCAACATCAATGAAATAATGTTAGTACCTTAGTGGTAAACTCCTGAAGCAGAAGAACGTTTACATTTCCCAAAGTTTTGTTGTAATGGTTATAATGGAGAACTTTCAGTTACAATTAGCTGTCTGAAGAGCCTGTAATAATTTGATTTTATATTTCCAGATTAATTGGGACCTGAAGAGTTGAGGATGGCGGGAGAAGACAAGAGGATAAAAGACAAGACCAGAGCACTGGAGACAGAAGTTGGGAAGAACCACTATAAGCACAACTACCACCGCCCCAACCCCAACCCCCCCACCCCAACCACCACCCAGAAGTAAGGTTATTCTGCTGGATTCTACATGCGCGTGCACCTTGCTTTTGCTTAGTTTTGAAAGGATTTGACTCTTGATATATTTCAATGGCACTTTCCGCCTTTTAGGCATAAAACCCACCTTTCCGCGAGGTACGCCCACGAGCAAAAGTTCGCCGACAGCCCCTGGCAGGCATATGTTTTCAAACATAAACCAC
>NC_137019.1:37643134-37663353 GCF_032717465.1 Coenobita brevimanus
ATTCTGGCGCCAACCCTATTTTTGGTTCATATTAATTATCTCTTATGTCACCCACAATCCCATTTTCTCGTATGCAGATGACTCGACACTACATAGTTCATTCACACTAAGACACCCATTTACAAAGTCTAATATCTCTACCTCTCAACTCAGTACAGCAATCTCCATAAATCAAGATCTATCAACGATCACTGAATGGGGAAAAAACAACCTTGTCTCTTTTAATGCTATTAAAACTAAATATATACAGTTTACTAAGACAGATATTGCCAGTTTCCTAAATTACCTTCAGTGCTACTAATATTCCCATCTCCAAAAGTATTGAAATTCTTGACGTCTTAACAATGCCCTTAGCTGGATCTCTCATGTCAGGTCACTTGCTAAAACCACCTCAAAGAAACTTTGATTATTGTACAGAGTCCGTAACTTCTTCGCTGATGAGCAGTTGGCTATAATTTATGAGTCATGTGCGCTCTCAGCTTGAATATTGCTCACCCTCGTGGACTGGTTGTGGAGAGGTTGCATTAAGACAACTAGACAAAATTCAAAACAAAGCTGTTAGAATCATTAACAACCCTGCTATTACAAATAAACTACCTCCCCTGCAAGTAAGAAGGAATGTTGCCTCCCTTGCATTATTTTAGATATTTTTTTGGCAAATGCTCAGACGAAGTTGCGTCCATGGTACCACCTCTCCATGCCTTCCCTCGTGCTACACGGGCATCTGGTAGCGCTCATGACTGGAATGTCACTCAGCCATATTGCAGAACTTCTGCCTATCGGAATTCTTTCATTCCCCGAACTGCATGTCACTGGAACTCGCTTCCCCAGAGTGTTTTCCATCCAAATTTAAACCCACAGCTGTTCAAGTCTTTTAGATATTTTATGAACAGGGACACAGTAATATGGTGTATGGATTTTTTTTTATTCGTTTTTCCTTCCTCCGTTCTGTTATTAAAAAAAAAAAAAAAAAAACTGATACAATATTAAATTACATCAAAATTTAATGGTTATAAATAATATTACCATATGTGAAACCTGAACCCCGAAACAGATTCATAGCCAATGTACAAACTTAGACTATCTCAGTTGACTTGTGACAGTACGTAAATACATCAAAACATAGGTATATAATACACACGCATACACATTAATGAATACCCACCTATCTGCATGTACATATACATATGTGAGCACGTGCATAAACATGCATATATACAGTAAATAGATTTTGCATGCACATCAAGGCGTACTTACATACGCATACCCAAATACACATAGGCATCCGCACAAATACCTACACAGAAATATACATTTATGGATATCTGCATGTACACATGCATACACGCATACTGTACATGTAAATACACATGTATATATACGCAAACATGGATACATGCGCACATACTCATATAAATACACATTCAACCTTATGCCGTTCATAAATTTTTCACAGCCAGACACACTTCCCTTCCTCCTAACCTCTTCACCCCCATGACAGATATTATAGTCTTCGTATCTGCATTCGATTTTATTCCCATCAGGATAGACTTTTGGAATAGGAGGGTTGAATGTGGCTTTTATTAACCATAGGATTTCCCTAAGCTGAGGAAAATCGTCTCTCTCTCTCTCTCTCTCTCTCTCTCCTTTTTGCCAAAGTACCCCCACAACACTGCCTCACCTCCCCCTCCGAGTTCACTGCTGCCAACACCTCCCCCTTCAGTTTATTGCTGCCACCACCTCCCACTCAAAATTTATTGTTGCCACCGCCTCCCCCGCCAACTTTATTGCTTCCACCATCTCCCCCTCAAAATTTATTGTACTGCCAACATCTCCCCCTCCAACTTGACTTCTGCCACCACCTCCCCCTCCAACTTGACTGCCACCTCCTCCTCCTCCTCCTCCTCCAATTTCACTGCTGCCATGGCTTCCCCCTCCAACCTCAACCTTCGACTCCTCTTGTGCTTCCATCTTCCACTCCAGCATTCCTTTCATTCCAAAAACACTTAATTTTCTCTAAATTAAGTAAAATAACCTGCAGTGAGTTGGAATATACTAAACAGTTGTTCAAACCTTTTTTAATTTAATGTTACCTCTCGACCCGTTTTTCATCAAGTAAGGAAGCTCTCTAGCACCTCCTCCTGAGCGATTTATTTTGCTTATAACCCCTTATCTTCTTTTGTGTTAGTTTTTTCTGATATCGCCATACTCTGCTTAGATTACAGGACAAAAAGATACTGTATTGACAATGTATTTCAGAAAATAGATAATAAATAGTGCTAGACCGCACCCATTCCAGACGGGAATAGGTAACAATATCGAACCCCTTCAGTTCTAAAAATCTCAGCTGAATAAAATCGTCTCGAGTTGGCAAGAAAAATATCAAGCCCTTTCTTAGTTTAATCTTAGTGCTTTCTTGGTTTAATTTTAATGTTTCCTTGGCTTAATCTTAATGCTTTCTTGGTTTATTCTTTATCACCGGACGATTTTATTCAGCTTGGAGACTATTCAACCTGGAGGGTTTTAATAAAGTTTCATATTAAAGTCAGCTAAGGAAGCTCCCTAATACTTCTTCCTTAAAGGGTTGTTTTTGTATACTGCTGGCTAATATCGTTTTGTACGATATTTATGTAGAGTATGGCACTGAAGGATATTTTAAAACCCAGAGCCCTTCTCCAAATCAGCAAAAATTACAGCTCTTTTCTCTCCTGTACTTTTTTTTCCTGAAGCTGACGGAAAATGAATATGGCATCAGTGATGCCTTTGGCATAAACCCAAACTGCGCCTCATCAATATTCGCCTTTTCCCTAATCATAGCTTCTGGTGCTCTCCATTATTTTCAGGCGCGAAAGGTTTATGCCTCTATAATTTCCTCTTTTCCATGGCCTCACATTCCCCTTGTACTCATTTACAGTCACACTCCTTAGCCAGTCGCGTGGGACAACACGTTCATATAAAAGGAAATTTGCCAAATCAGTAACTAATCCAACTTCTATACCTCCTTAGGCCATCAACATTTCAGAAGTCAGCCTAGACACACACCTCGCCTTCCCCAGCTGCATCCTGCCTATTGCCCTGCTCACAGTAGCAGCATTAAATCAAAAGCCAAGGGCCAAACACGATCTACTGACTCCAAACCATCTCTGTTCCAGTAAAACTCCTCATTCAGCAACGGTTGTAATGCTCTCACCAGGTGCTTTAATATCCTCACTTTCCACTACTGCCATTCCTTCATCATTCTTCACACATACATGCTCACCTATGTTATCCCTGTTTTCTCTCATCTGATTTGTCAACATAAATACTACATTATTCCTTTCGACGCTATTGAGATTATCGAGTAGAAGTCTCCGAGACTTTGATTTTGCCCTGTATACCTCCTTTCTGACCCTACACTTAACGGCCGATTATTCTTCTCTGTTATCACCCAATTTTAATTCCCAGAATAGTCTTCTCTACTCCTTAACGGCGGCCTTTACATCCTCATCCCATCACCATATTAGCTTATGTCTTGGTGGGATTGTTGTCCATCCTGACTGAACCAGTAACTCTAAAAGAGACTGTTCTTGAGAGCTATGTACAGCTCATTAGCACTGTCCACAGCTGCCTGTTGAGCCACCACTCTATTCACCTCTCCATAGAAGCCATACGTTAATGGCTGTTTCCTTTTTTTTTCAACGTTCACATTTTACACTTCTTTATTTTATGCTAGGAAGAAGGAACCAAAGGTCACGAGCCCGCAATAACTGTTCCCTCCAAGAGAAAAACAAAATACAATAGAGAGCCAAATTCAAGATCCGATCATTTCGAGATGCCTGGACACACTGCGTTTGAAAGACTGTAGAGCAGAGCTAGCAGGAAATGCAGACAGAGGGAGACAGTTCCAGAGTTGACCTGTTGCATAAATGAAGGACTGGGAGTAACGGTTAACTCTTGCATTAGAGAGTTGGACAGAAAAGGGATGAGAGTTTGCTGCTAGACGGGTGCTACGCGCCCGTCGTAGAGGTGGAGGAATGCAAGCAGACAGTTCAGAGGAGCATTGACGTAGCAATAGAAAAGAGATAAAGATGCAACAGTGCGACGAAGAGACAGAGGTTGAAGGGAGTAAGTAAGAGGAGCAGAGTTCTATCTATCTATCTATTGCCAGACGCTTCAATCCCGTTTGGGGTGGCCACAAACAAATCTCCTCCACGTCGTCCTATGCCCCGCCATTTCCCTGCCCTGCTCCCAACTCACACACCCCTCTCTCATATACTTCTTCACCCCATCCCTCCATCTCATCCTCGGCCTCCCCCTCCCTCTTCCCCCCTCCACCTCACTCACATACTCTCTTCGTCAGTCTTTCACCCTCCATCCTCTCCACATGGTCAAACCACCTCTGTGTGTTCCTCATAACACTTCCTATCTCATCCACATCCACACCACAACGCTCCTTTATATCCTCATTCGTCAGCCTGTCTCTCCTTGTGACTCCACAGGCTCCTCTTAAATAACTCATTTCCACTGCTCTCACTCTTGACTTGTGTCCTTCCAGCAATGTCCAAGCTTCACTTCCGTACGTTAGAGTTGGTATCACAATACTGTCATGTAGTAACTTTTGCACTTCCATGCTCACTTCGCTGTTTCTTATCACTGCTTTCAAAGAACCAGCAACCTTTCTTCCCTGCTGTACCCTTTCAAGCACTTCACCCTCCAAACCTCCATCCTTACTCATCACACTACGCAAGTACTTAAACGTACTCACATTTTCCAATTCCTCACCATCCAACCTCGCTGTACATTCACTGACTTCACCTCTCTCAAAGACCATCACTTTACTCTTCTCTACATTCACCTTTAGTTTCCGTTTCTTGCACACTCTTCCAAACTCATCCACCAAGCCCTGCAGCTCTCCTTCGTCTTCACTCAACAACACAGTATCATCCACAAACAATACAGGGAGTTTCCAAACACTATCCTCTCTCACCAGGGCCACTCCAACATCCACTACCCTACCTTGTACCTCTTTTATTACCCCATCCACGTACAGATTGAACAACCATGGAGACATGACACATCCCTGTTTCAACCCAACCTCCAAAGAGAAAAATTCACTTAGTTCACCATCCACACGCGCTGCAGCCTTAGCACCATCATACATACTCTTCACAGCATTCAACAACTTCCCATCTACTCCATATATTCTTAATACTTTCCACAATCCTTGTCTATCCACCCTGTCATATGCTTTCTCCAAATCCATGAAAGCCGCATACAACTTCTTTCCCTTCTCTTGAAACTTTTCCACTAAAGATCTAAGAATGAATATCTAATCTACACAACCTCTTCCCTTCCTAAAGCCTCCTTGTTCTTCTCCAACTAATTCCTCTGTTCTTTCTCTAACTCTGTCAATAAGTATACTACCATACACTTTTCCTATTATACTAAGAAGACAAATGCCCCTATGATTACCACACACTTCTTTTTCCCCTTTTCCTTTGTACAAGGGAATAATTATACCTGACTTCCAATCCTCCGGGACTCTACCTTCCTCCCAAGCCAATCTGCACATCTTCCACATCCATTCTACTACTATCTCTCCCCCATGCTTCAGCATTTCACCACACACTCCATCAATTCCTGGGGCTTTCCCAGATTTAACTTTCTTCATTGCTTCCACAACTTCTATCCCACTGATTTCTTCCTGTCTTCACACCTCCCTCCTTCTCCCAACCATTCCCCAGCCACTTATACTTGCATTACTTCCATCCTGCATGTTCAGCAATTCCTTAAAGTGTTCTCTCCATCTGCTCACTTTTTCTCCCTTCTCCACTAGTAATCTACCATTTTTATCTTGCACTCCCGTGCTAACCTCACTTCCACCCTGTCTTACTCTCTTCACCTCTTTCCAGAACATCATCTTACAGTCCCTCCACTTTACACTCACATTCCTTCCAAATTCCTCATCCACTCTCTTTTTACTCTCTCTTACTAATCTTTTCACCTCTCTTTTTCTACATATAACTCTCTTCCACCTCTCAACTTCTTCCACTCCCCTATTTCTCATCCATTCATTGTATGCTTTCTTCTTAGGAGAGTTAATGAGACGAAAAGCCTTTAACTCCACGCTATTGAGAAGAGCTGTATGTGGGAAGCCTCCCCACACATGAGAGTTGTACTCTACACAG
The DNA here is from genome assembly GCF_032717465.1 of Coenobita brevimanus. Taxonomy (NCBI): domain Eukaryota; kingdom Metazoa; phylum Arthropoda; class Malacostraca; order Decapoda; family Coenobitidae; genus Coenobita; species Coenobita brevimanus. Next base: position 37,649,302 of record NC_137019.1, read on the forward strand.
GGGCGGATAAAACCCGTGTATGGAGTCAACAATTTTGCAGGAGTAAAGGAGGAACGGAGTCGGCTTAGCACACCTAATCTTTTTGGAAGCAGATTTTACAAGAGATGTAATATGATCATTCCAAGATAAGTCCCGAGTGAATGAAGCCCCGAGCATGTTCAAAGATGATGCAAGATTAAGCTGAATATTATTAAACATTAATGGGTACACCTGTGGAAGATTTTGTTGGGTTGATAGGTGTAAGAACTGAGTCTTTGATGTAATAAAAACAAGATTATTATTTTTACCCAAGTCAGAGATATGAACCAAGTCAGACATTAGGTGTGCCATAGCCTCATCCCTTATTTATTGAAGTAACTGCTGAGATGGACATTGCAGGAACCGAATGGAAAGGTGAAGGGTGGAGTCATCAGTGTACGAGTTGATAGGGTTAGATGTACAGCTTAGAAGGTCACTGATGAATAAAAGGAAGATAGTTGGTGATAGGATAGAGCCCTGAGGAACACCACTGTTGATAGATCTAGGAGAAGAACAATGGCCGTGTACAACAGCGGCTATAGAACTACCAGAAAGGAAGCTAGATATGAAGGCACAGATAGAGGGATAGAAACCGTAAGAGGGCAGTTTGGAAAGTAAAGATTCATGCCAGACTCGATCGACAGCCTTTCAGATGTCAAGTGCAATGGCAAAGCTTTCGCCAAAGTCCCGAAAGGAGGATGACCAGGAGTCTGAAAGGTAGGTGAGAAGATCGCCAGTGGAGCCTCCCTGACTGAACCCATACTGACGATCAGAAAGAAGGTTGTGATAGGAAAGCTGCTTTAAAATTTTTCCATTAAGAATTGACTCAAAAACTTTTGAGATACAGGATGGTAAAGCAATTGGACGATAGTTAGAGGGTTGGAAATGGTCACCCTTCTTTGGGACTGGCTGAATGAGAGCAAACTTCCAGCAAGAAGGGAAGGTACAAGGCGAAAGAGTTTACTTAGGCCGGGTGTAAGCACAGAAGGACGGTTCTTGAGGACAACAGGAGGGACTCCATCAGGTCCATATGCCTTGTTAATATTGAGGCCTGTGATGACAGAAAATACTTCGGCTAAAGAAATTTTATGTCAGCCATGAGGAAGTCAGGGGGGAGGGGAATTGCTGAAGGAACGGCACCAAAATCGTCTAAGGTGGAGTTAGAGGAGAAAGTCTGAGCTAAGAGATCTGCTTTATCAGCAGAAGAAATAGCTACAGAACCATCAGAGTAGAGACGAGGAGGGATGGATTATGAGGTAAAGTTGTTAGAAAGGATTTTGGCAAGGTGCCAGAAGGAGTGGGAAGAATTAGAGTTAGAGAGTTGAGAGCATTTATTATGGATGAAATTATTTTTAGCAGAGCAAAGAACAGACTTAGCACAATTCCGGGCAGAAACGTAAAAAAGATGTGATTCGGGGGTGGGTTGGCTCTGGTACCTTTTATAGGCCCTCTCCTTGTTGCGGACAGCATTAGAACAGACGTGATTAAACCAAGGCTTTCTTGCATTAGTTAAAGGATATGAAAAAGGAATGTATGCTTCCATGCCTGAGAGAATAACCTCCGTAATGCACAAGGCACACTCAGATGGCTCTCAGCCATGGAAGCAATAATTATTCCAGGGAAAATCAAAGAAGTACTGCCTGAGGGCCTCCCAATCCGCAGCTCCAAAGTGCCACAGACGACGTTTCTTTGGAGGGTCCACAGGCCGTACCGGAGCGATAGGACAAGTTTAGGTAATAAGGTTGTGATCAGAGGAGCCCAAAGGAGAGGAAAGATTAACAGTGTAAGCAGAAGGATTAGTTGTAAGGAAGAGGTCAAGTGTGTTGCTCTCTCCAAGGCGGTCGGGGATATGGGTAGGGTTCTGTACAAGCTGCTCTAGGTCATTAAGGATAGAAAAGATGTAGGCTTGTTCACTAGGTGGATCGGTGAAAGGAGAGGAGAGCCAAAGGTGGTGGTGAACATTGAAATCTCCTAGAATGGAGATTTTAGAGAGAGGAGAAATGGATAGAATGTGTTCCATTGTAGAAGTAAGATAGTCGAAGAATTTTTTGGTAGTCAGTAGAATTTGGGGATAAGTAAACAGCACAGATATATTTAGTATGAAGGACAGGAAAGCCGAAGCCAAAGTGTAGAGAATTCAGAAGAATCGAGTTCAGGAAAACGAGGGAAAGATAAATTGTTGTTATACATACACAACAGCCACCTTTGGCTTTGAAATGCGTATAGAGAAAGTAGGAAGTTACAGAAGAGTCTGCTGTCAGTTGCCTCAGACAGCTGAGTCTCAGTTACGAAAAGAAGGTGAAGGTTAGAGGAGAAGAGGTGGTGGTCAACAGAGTGAAAGTTTGAGGAAAGGCCGCGAATGTTGCAGATATGAAGAAGTGAGTCAGACAATGGTTCCTGGCAGCTCGGGTCGTCACCGGGAAAGGGGCGGAAGGTGGGGGCATTTATGGTAACCCCCCTCCCCCCCGGGGGACTCCGAGGTTGTGTTGTGAAGCCAAAATTTGTTTTTGAGTTTTGGAAAAGGAAGTGTAGTGTGTACTGTGAATGTAATTTGGTGTTGATAGTTAGAGAAACTTGTATTGGAGAGCATGCTGGCCTACTCTGTGTTACTGAGACAGTGAAAAAGTTCAGCAAAGGGGAATGGTCAGTAACTAGTCCCGAGGGCTGATGAAATGGGAGCTCCAGCTCTCCATGTTATCAGCTTTCCATCCACTTTGGGAGTACTGCTCTGCTCGACTGGTGCTACAGTCTTCTTCTAGTTGGGAGCATAGATCCTCATCTTCAGCACCCACTCTTTCAGCAACTTGTCATATGTCACCATTTTGTGTTGCTGTGCACTCTGTTCACTCCTAACCAGAAAAAAATCTACTGTTACTCCCAGAGTTATAATGTATTGAACCTACTCTCTCCTTTCTTCCTAAAATGCCTTCTGGGGCATTGCTCCTAGGTTCGGGCCCCTCTCTGTTGGGTAGAAGCCACAGCCTGGGAACCACAATGCCCCTGTACCCTCTGGCACAGATCTGAGCCCCATCCTGACCCCAAAACTGTACTGACGGACCCCATACCACCCCTCCCTTCATGTTCACCACTGAGTAGTGGGGGCAAAGTTCTCTGACTGCATTCCCTTGCTGGCATCAACCCCTGTGACATAGTAGGGTACGGTGTGTGGTATGTCAAATGATTGTAACGTAGTGCACAAGACAGAAAAGTGTTCGCCTAATTCCTATTTTCCTCAACAGAAAATCGCAGAGTATCAACCCTGCAATCTTAGAAGAACTGCAACCAGAGACAACAAGATGGCAACCCCAGAAGACAACCCTAAACAGCAGGATGGCATTAGATGACAACGAAACAATGCAGACGATGAGATGGCACCCTAGGATGACGAGACTGCACCCTAGGGTGAGGAGACGGCACCCTAGGGTGACAAATGGCAACCTTGAACGGCGAGATGGCAACAGAAGAAGACAACTCAAGAGAACAAGATTGCAACCCTGGAGAGCAAGAATGGCAACCCAGAAAAGCCATCAGCATCTGGGTCAAAAGTAGCATAGGAGGCTTGGCAGCACTTTTCCCTTAGCGATTTATTTTCCTTGACACCCAGTCTTTCCCTTGCTTGCTATTTATAGTTATAATACCGATAGTTTGCATAAGTAACAAGACTGAACTGAAATGTGTAAACTAAATCGCCAAGGAAGAGTTATGAAGCCTCCAAAGCCACATAGACCCTGTAGTGTGTATTTATAGGTGATGTAGTAGGAATGACTGAAGCAGTTATGGCGGTACTCGTATACCGCTACTCTGGTAGGCAATCCAATCGTTAGGCACCTTTAATGTTCCTGTGTTTCGCCAGGCGATAGAGAGACTGATGCTAGGGAGAGAGGAGAGAGAAAATCAGAGACAGCGATAGAAAGACTGGTGGTAGGGAGAGAGAAGAGAGAATCTGAATCGGCTGAGAGACCAAAGAGGAAATGGGAGCACCAGACAGGACAAGTTACAGGTTGTATTTTCTTTGTATTCTTCCTTTAGGGTGTGATTTGTGTGTATTGCTCTAGAGTAAGCAGCGTGGAGAGGAGGAGAGCCAGTGGGCTGGACATGGAGATGGGTTAATGCACAGCAGAGTGGAGAGAATTAGGAAAGCTAGTGGGGTAGAGATGGAGATAGCTCAATGCACAGCAGGGTAGATGGAGGTAGGAGCTGCAAGCAGGCTGGACTAGAAGATAGATCATTGCATTAAATTCATGGATACACTTTGGTAATATTTAAAATAATTGTGACATACTTAAATCTTTTTTGCAATATACTTCTGTCTGTCTATAGCCAGACACCCTAATCCCGTTAGTGGAGGCCACAAATAAATCTCTGTCGCCCTGTCTCTTGCCATTTCGCTGCCCCACCCCCACCTCACACACTCCTGTCTCATATATCTCTTCACTCCATCCCTCCATTTCATCCTCAATTTCCTCCTCCCTCTCCCCCCTCTCCACCTCACTCATGTAAACTCTTCTCGTTAGTATCGCTCTCAGTTCTCTCCACATGGCCAAATCACCTCAGTGTATTAATCCACATGCTTTCTATCACAACTACATCCACACAACAATGCTCCTTTACTTCCTCATTTGTCAGTCTGTCCGTGTAATTCCTCATACTCCTCTCAAATATATGATTTCCACTGTTGTTACTCTTGACTTGTGGCCTTCCAACAAGGGCCAAGCTTCGTTTCCTTATGTTAGAGTTGGTATCAAAATATCATGCGGTGACTTACTTCCATGCTCACTTCCCTATTTCTTATCAGTGCTTTCAAAGAACCAGAAACCTTTGTTCCCTGTTGTCCTTTCAAGCACTTCATCGGTATTAAAACTACATTTGTCAAATGATAATGCAGGTGTCCTAAGGCCAGCTCAGCGTGGACAGAAACCTCGTGTAGAGTAAAAAGGTAAAGGTATTTGCTTGTTTTAGAGGTGTGGCGTGCCCTCCACATGGTACTGCCAGGATCTTATACCAGTTACCATTACCCTACCACCCGCAGACCGTTCTTAACATCCGTGGATGCCTGCAGCACCACGGTTGGTAGGGCGAGGACCGCCACTGGTACTGGCAAGATTGACCAGTGGGAAGCGGGTGCCTCTTTGCACGACATTAATGCAGTCACTCGGGACCCCGTACCTGCCTCCTCCATCCTCACCTTCACTGAAATTGGACAATGTTGTTTGACCCCTCCAAGGATATCTCTACCAGGGTCGCCAGGGCTTTGTTGGTAAAACCTAATCTTCTGAGGGATGCAACGCTGTTAGACGCTAGCATCCCCTCCAATTAAGCATGACCGCCTCCGCTGTTGCGTTGTGCCGGGCTGGCCACTGACATGCCGCCTCTCACATCTGGGGTGTCATAGTATTCAACCTGACACAGCTGAATACAGTGAGGTGTAGCTTGCATCGAATGTTACCTGCACGTCTAGAACTACAACCGAGGTCCCTGTGTTGATTAGAAGGTCTGGCCGTCTCATGACTAGTCCTGCACGCAATAAGACCCCTTTCCCGACACGATAGTTGGGACATGCCCGTTCAATGTGCCCCTTAATGTAATCTACGAGCCTATCATGCCGGGTGACGAGGATTTCATGCGTCAGAGCACATCCCTGGAGGACGTGGTTCAAGGAGGGTGGGGTCCCACATCCACCCTCACAACGCAGATTGGGTTGGTGTTCGCAAGTTTCCTTTGAAGATCTTACTGGGGTGCTCTCAAAGTTTCCTCTTGACTTGACGGCTCCGATATATCTAGAGCTGCTGAGATTACCAGAACCTTCGTAAATCCACATGTGCGATGCTCCGTGAGCCTGCCTAGAGCATCCCTTCAGGCCTTCACCATCATACTGCCTGCAGAGGTCCAGGATCCACCGATTCGCCTGAATGCGACGATCAGTAACCCTGACCCCCTGTATGAGAGGCCATCTGTTCCGCTCCATGCAGTCCCTGATGTACGGGTGCTCATGGAGACTAGTCATGACTGGGGAAGTTGACTGTCCGATTCGGAGTAATCGAGCTGCCCTGAGCGGCAGTACTCTGGTGTAAAAAGGGGGAATCCCAAGTCCTCCACCCTTCAGCGGTGCGTGGAAAAACGCTTTCAGGGTATCGGCGGGAAGATGTAACATATCCCTCACTGACGCCCTCATACTCTGATCTAAGTCTTTGAGTCCACCCAATGGCACACCCGCTAGGACATGTCTTTTCTTTGTGTCCGACTCTGGGCATAGGCTTCACAGCCTGCTATAAAGGCCCAGCAGTCCTCCTACATACCATACACCTCTACATGTCACCACTTCGGCGCTAACACCCACCGTCCATATTGAATGCATGCTAGGGCTGTTTCATACAGGACTGGTGCATTGGTATTAGCAGGGGTATTTTTACGACATGTCGGCGGGTCTTCTGGTAGATCAGTAAAGTCTATGGAGTAACCTCAGGTATACCACCTTGACCACCCACAACTTTTGCTGAGGGCACAAGGGTGCCGCATTGACCTGCCCGAGCATCTCAATCAGCGTCTCGTTATGCACACATTGAGATGGCCTCCAGCCCACATCCACACCAAGATACTTTGCAGTCTGAGAGGCACTAAGTGTGGGGATCAAACGACCACCAGTGATGAGGAATGGGTTGGCCGACCAGATGTATTTCTTGGCCTTCCCATCCTGCACCACGGCAATGGATCTACACTTGTTAGGATTTACCTGCAGTCCAAGTTGATCCAGCCTGGTTAACCCGCCCAGTCCCGACGTTTTCTGAGCTTTGGTCCACCCCAGTCCCGGCTTTTTTGGACCATATTTTATTTTGCTCAAATATTCGCTTTTGGTCAGAAACTAAGGAAAATCACAAAGAAAGGTGTCCCTTGGATCCAGAAATGGTTTACCTGGAGCACGTAAGTTTGACAGGTACTGCCATGCTCTATGAGTAGTCTTTTCGCCGTACGTTTTCTATGGTGGCACGGGTACTCTGAACTGATGCAGTATACGTTTAGTATCATGTATTCATATGTTGGAAATATGTATACCAGAAGTATATTGGGTTTTATACAGAAAAAACTGAGAAATAAGGTATGTACCATTGTGCGACCCTAGCAAAATCAGTCGATTATGTCACCGATGGATAACAAACATCGTTATTTCATCAGCTATTGTATTTTTTCATGTTCCATATTATTTCCACAAAAACATCATACCAATTTCAACTATACATAATTGTTTGCACATATTTTGAGGCATTATGACAAGAATTAGCATAAAAGTAGCGCTTATTTACCAAGTGAGATCATTTTATTTTGTGCTTTTTTCAACTCAGAATCTATTTTTTCAACTTTTAGATTACTTATAACATATATAACCCACTTACATGTTATACAATTAGTTTTTTAGATGTACTTGCTTTACGAAAAGAATTAGCATAAGAATAGCGCTTATTTACCAAGTGACAACTTGGTCTTTCATGCTTTTATCAACTCAGATTCTATTTTTTCACCTTTTTGATTATTTATAACATAACATATTACCCATTTACATGTTAGACAATTGCTTTGACAGAAGTACATGCTTTATGAAAAGAATTAGCATAGAAGTAGCGCTAATTTACGTAGGTAAATCGTGTCATGTCAATATTTTTTCACCTCTGAATTTATTTTCTCCTCCTTTATAGTACTTCTCACATTACATTCTGGTCTTTTTCAACTTACGACTATTTTTCAACTTACTAACTTTACAGTAAATATACAACCTCCTATGATTAGTATCACATAAGGTAACATGGCACTATTATGATACTGAGCGACACTTTATCGTGTACGTACGGGCCTTACCACACTACATACACTTTCAATAGTGCCTGTTATTATGATACTCACGGAAGCACGGTTGCAGGCAGAGAGCAACGTTGCACTCCACACATTCGTACCTAATGTCTCTTCTGACCTGGGTAGGTCGTACTGTAGTGTGCCGGCACACGTGGCATCTCTGCTGGGGGTAGTCCCTGTTGCCTCGGGGAGGAATTGTACTGGGGTAGTGGCGGCCTGTTAGCCGTAGGGGATTTTGACCGGCTGCAGGTGGCCGTGGTCTGTGGGTAGGCCTGTCCTCTGCTTACCTTGCGAAAATCTGCGGGCGAGCTCTCTGACAAACCCCTCAAATGTTTGTCACTCCAGTCGTCATTGCATGGAGTTAATGTGCATTGAGGATCGTGATGTCCAGCAGGTGGAAGAAGAGCTTCTTAAACCACTTCATCGTGGTCCTGGCACAATCCACACTGGAAATCATTGAGTCTGACTGATCCACGAGCCTCATGTTGATGTGGTAGTCCACTACAGACTCAGGTTTCCAGATGTGGCGCCTCCTCTCACTATGGTGATCGACGGAGTCTGTACGGTGCATGAGGGGACGGTGGACAGTAGAGAGGAGGAACACTTCCCTGTTATGATACCACAGGGTGGCGAGAATGTTGTTCGCTTGAAAGAACGCCAACTCGTTCCTGTCCAGCTTTTTCCCCAACTTGACCATATGCCGTCGATTTCTTTTCACTGTCCCACAGACTCCGGTGTCATGTAGGTGGAGGAACCTAGCGAGAAGAGGACTAGTGTACCAGTTATCCAGATAGAGGACATTACCACGATGAAGGTAATCCTCTATCATTGTCTTCACCACAGCCCCTGAGAGTCCGATGCTACGATCTTCTGTTATGTCTGTCTGTCTGCACCCGTGTACAGGACCATGTCCTACACATAAGTCTTACAGTCACACATAACAAAGATCTTGAACCTGAAACGGTGTCTTTTGGTGGGTATATACTGGCGAAAGGCAATATTGCCTCTCCACAGCACAAGACTCTCGTCTATGACGAGGTCTCTGTAAGGATAAAATGAGGAGTGGAACATTTCCCGTAGGTGATCAAAAACAAGCCTAGTTCTCCTCATTTTATCAATATTATTAGCACTTGCTAGATCGTCAGCATCAAAAAAGTGGAGGTGGCTGAGAATTTGTTGGAAGCGATTCCTGCCCATCACTTGCCGAAAAAGGAGGTTAGGATCATAGGATCAGTCGTCCAATAGGCCGGAATTTGATTTTTTTTATAATACCCATCAAAAGCACCAGGGCAAGGAACATGAACATCTCACCTAGGCTTACCGGATAATCGTACTGCTGGGTGTGCCTGCTGGTTGTGCCCTGAAGCTCATTCTCACGGCGCTGGCTCCCTGCAAACAGATTTGTTTGTTCAACAATTTGTTGAACAAACGGCTCCCCGAAGTAAAGTTGGAAAAAATCTAGTCTCTTGGAGCTAGCGTTGATGCCGGGACCAGTGCAACCAGACTGCCACTCCTCTGTAAATGGGTGAATGATGGGAGTGAAGTCGCTCCCATCTACCCAGTCCCACGTGACATTTTCGTCCCCAGCCACATGCCCATCGTCGTGTTCCTCAGGGTGGGGAGGGGATGGTGGTGGTGGAGGTTGGGGAGGTGCAGAGCGGTCCCTTTCCCCACTTGCACTCCTCTTACCTCTCCCCGTTCCTTTTCCCTTTCCCTTCCCTTTCCTTCCTTTCCACACTTCCTGGGGCTATGGGGAGGAAGTAAGGGAATGCAGAGGGTCGAATGAGGTGTTAGGGAGCGGCTGCTCCTCCCCTCCACGCCGCACAAAAAGAGCACGTGGACGTGTTGCCGCTCTCACAAGACTCTCCCTACATCGCACCTGTCCTCGCTTTTCCGGCCCACCACTTCCGGTTTCTCCTGGCGTAACCCTTCCCACACCACTAGGGCCTGCCCCAGGGTCTAAAGGAGGACCATGCCTGTGGAACAGTCGCGATGTTACTTCTAATAACATATTACCCTTTTACATGTTATACAATTGCTTTTATAGATGTACATGCTTTACGAAAAGAAGGAGCATAGCAATAGCGTAACCACGTGAGTTCAGGTCACTCGAAATCTAATTATTCACTTTTTATAATACTTCTGATATAACATATTACCCTTTTACATGTTATACAATTGCTTTTATAGATGTACACACAGCAAAAGAACTATCGTTACAGGGGGGTCCGATGTGTTTCATACTGAACAACCTGGCTGTCTTGCTAGGGTTGGTAAGCCTGACAGTGGGTGAGTTGCCAAATAGGACGAGGTAGAAATAAGCATGGGAGAAGCAATGGATATAGCTTATAATAAATATGCAACAAAAACGCGCAGGGATACCAATGGAGGAGGCTGTTATCAAAAACCTTCATTCGTGTGTCATTTTATATCGCGCAGAAGGTGTAACGATAGTTTTTTTGTTGTGTGTACATGCTTTACGAAAGTAATGAGCATAGCAATAGCGCAACCACGTGAGTTCAGGTCACTCGAAATCTAATTATTCACCTTGTAATAATACTTCCAACATAACATATTACCCCTTTACATGTTATACAATTGCTTTTATATGTGTACATGCTTTACGAAAAGAATGAGCATAGCAATAACGCTACCACGTGACTTAGGTACCGTCATTATTTTTTCAACTCAAAATCTAATTATTCACCTTTTATAATACTTCCAATATAACATATTACCCCTTTACATGTTAGACAAGTGCTTTCACTTTCTGCTAACCCACACCACGCTTAACACGAACACCACGTGGACGTGTTGCCTCCCCCACACCACTCTCTCTTTCACGAATCTGTCTGCGCTCTCCCGCCCCAACACTTTCACTTTCTGCTGCCCTAAACATCCCCACACCACTACTTCCTGCCACAGAACACATAGAAGAAACATACCTGTGGAACAGTCGCGATGTCCCAGTTCCACGTGGCGATATTTTTTCCTTCCCCAGCCAGGAAAATATGCCACCATGTACTGCTTCCTCGTCCTCGTCCTCGTCCTCGTCCTCATCTGATGGTATGTGTTGCTGCCTAGATGCAGCACGTGGTGCAGGCTGGCTGTCCCCTACCCTCCTATATGTTATATATTTGACCTTCCTTGGGGAAGGGACGACCTCCTCATCACTGCTGCTGGTAACCTCCTCAGGCTGCACGTAATCGACATCAAGGGTGTCGTCGTCCAGTGGGGAATCGCTATCCCCTGTAAAGGTATCCAGGGCGACTTGTATCTCCTCGTCTGACAGCCCACGACGCGCCATGTCTGACCTGGGTGACTGCTGACAGGTAAGTGGACGATCACAGGGTCAGGTGGGGTTAATCTGGGTCTAGGGGATTATCCGCCTGGCGAGGAGTAGGTGAGGCTTGCGTAGGTGGGCGAAACAAAAATCAGGCACGAATTTTGAAAAATGTGGAAATTATGCAACTTGCAATGTTGCCGCGTTAATTCACGTCGCCGGGACATGAGTGCACATCATGTGCGGACGTTAATTCACGTCACCGGGACAGCGCAGGTTAAGGCAGAGTCAACTAAGGATTGCAGGGAAGGCTTGGTGGGTGACGTGAAGACAAGGTCATCAGCATAGGCATAGCCGACCACACACTGATCCCCAAGCTTGATCCCCAGTTGGAGATCCAGGCCTCCTAGTACATAATCCATAGCTGCATTAAAAATCAAGGGGAAGAGAGGATCCCCTTGCCGGACCCCCCTGGCCGGACTGATGGTCATCCTCAGGAGGTCCAGTCTCGCAACATTGAGTGCAGTACAGGGCTAGAGGAGGCGGCACGCCAACTTTGCGAAGTATGGCGCCCAAGGCAGAGTGGGATAGTGTATCGAACGCCTTCTGGATGTTCTCGGCACAGCCGTTGTTAGGTCTAAATGAGCGCTGCGTCCACGAGAACAAGTCTGCACCCTGGACTCGAGCAGCCAAGACTGAATGCAGTATCCTTACCACATAAGATGACACCGCAATCAGACGGAACCCAGTCGGCCCATCAGGTCTCAAAGTTTTAGGGACAAGAATGATCTTTGATCTTGTTAATCGTTCAGGTAGGTGTCCGGATAACAGTATAGAATTGAAGAGGAGAGCCACTTTCACCGGCTCTAGGTTCCGTAAGTCAGCAAGGGTAGTCCCATCCAGGCCTGGGGTACTTTCCCTCGCCTTCTTGAGAACCCCCTCCACTTCCTCAATTGAGTTGGGAGCCAGTAAATCCCATCTCGGAGGACGGACCGGTGTGGGCACCCGATCTTCCCATGGGTGGGATGGAGAACAATAGAGATTGGTCCAGAAACTGGTCTTCTCATCGGACACATTGTCATCAACTAATAGCTTGCCATCGAGAATATCCCGGGCGAGCCGGCCCCTGTCTTTCCTCCAACTCCCCTGGGTGCGAGCTTGCCCTGGGGAGGGGCTTGCCCAGTTAGTTGCCTTTGATCACTTCTAGCCATCACCGGTTCCCCCCTGCAGCGGAGTTCCTCCAGCATCAGATGGACTAGCTCGCCAGGATCATCCCTATCATCGATGGCTACATGTTCACATACATAAGGAGGAGATAGCAGCCATAATCTCCCCCCTCCAGTCAATCTCCTGAACTCCTTCTTGTTGCACCGAGTCACTGCCGAGTTCTGGGCCTCCCTCCTGGCTGATATCACCTTCTCCACCTTCTGGTGTCACTATAGAAAATCCCACCTCACCCTCCCCACGGGCAAGGCCTCCATGTTGTTGGGAGCGACCTGGGGCAATCTCCTCCACCAGGGCCCGGTGAGCGGCGGACTTCTTTTGGGATTTGATCGCCTTGAGAGATCTGTTTGGAAAGGAGTCCAGCAGCAGCTGACTGATGTTCCTGGCTGCTGCTGGATTCTCCTGTCGGACAGTTACCTCCTTGGAGGCTAGGAGCCAGGCCTCTGCTTTGGTCCATCTGACCTTGGTTCTTATTGGCTCCCTGTCGGCGAAGTAGCGGTCTGGATGAGCACTGTGATAGTGCACACCTAAGCCCTTCTTCATTCTAAATTCATGCCCACAGACAGGACACACAGACTCCCCAGCGTCTGCACTGTCGCCAGGCTCTGACCCAGCACTTTGTTGAGACATAGTGCCTTGATAAAGCTTTGTTTAAAGCTGTCTGATTTCAATATCGGACCAGAGCCTGTTGGAATGCTTCGGATAATGTTAGCCTTGCAGTGAAACCGAAGTTACCCTGTAAGTTAGTGACTCTAACCACTAGGAGGCCTTATCCAAGAGAGTCGCACAACCCAAGTACTTAAACGCACTCACATTTTCCATTTCCTCCTCGTCCAGCCTCATTGTACATTGTGACTTCGTTTCTCTCGAAGACCAGACCATTACTCTTCTCTACATTTTTTTGATCAACAAACTCTCAGAACAGTGAGGCAGCTGGTAAATGGACCATATAACTTAGATTTCCAGCCTCGTGTCATCACTGAGTGTTTTTGTGCCTGTATAGAGGGGTGGTCATGCCCTCTGCAATGTACTTCCAGGTCCTTATACAATTGCGTGCATTTACCCTACCATCCACGGACCGTTCTTACATCCGTGGACCCATGTGTTGCCACGGTTGGTAGGGCAAGGGTGCCACCCAAATAGCCAGCAGGCTCACCCTGGTGCCCTGTATGCTACACAGAACAGTCACTCTGAGAGCCTTCCCCATCTCCATCAGCCTCTCCTCCACTGAAATCGCAAGATGTTTTGCGATCCCTCCAGAGATATCACCACCAGGTTTGCCAAGGACATAGGCATGAGCCCCAACCTTGAGAGGGCTGCCGCGCTTTTGGACGACAGCATCCCTCACCAGTTGAGGGTCACAGCCTCTACTGTGGCTGTGGGCCTGGCTGCCCACCGACATGCTGCTTCCTTTAATCCCTGTGTGTTATAGTACTCGACCTTACTTGCAAAAGCAGAGTCCAAGGAAGTATATCGTGCATCGGAGACAACCTACACATCTAGTACGACCACAGAGGTCCCAGTGTCAATCAGAAGGTCTGGCCATATCATTACTGCACCTGCACGTAATATTTGTTCTTTCCCAACACGACAGTTGGGATGTGTTTGGCTCGGCTGCCTCTCGAGGAAATCAACGAGCCTGTCGTGCTGGCTGACGTTAATCTCGTGCATCATTGAACACCCCT
>NC_137019.1:37663453-37723453 GCF_032717465.1 Coenobita brevimanus
ATGGGTCGGTTTTGGCAGGGTGGGGTAGGATTGGGTCAGAGTTGGCAGGGTGGGATAGGAATGGCTCAGTTTTGGCTGGGTGGGATAGGTATGGGTCGGTTTTGTCAGGGTGGGGAAGGGTTGGGTCGGTTTTGGCAGAGTATAGGTTAGGTTTCGGTTGGTTTTGGCAGGGTGGGGCAGGATTGGGTCGGTTTTGGCAGGGTGGGGTATGATTAGGTCAGTTTTGGCAGAGTGGAGTAGAATTGAGTTGGTTTTGGTAGGATGGGGTAGGGTTTGCTCGGTTTTGGTAGAGTGGGGTAGGATTGGATCGGTTTTGGCAGGGTGGGGTAGGATTGGGTCGGTTTTGGAAGGGTGAGGTAGGATTGGGTCGGTTTGGACAGGGTAGGGTAGGTGTGGGTCGGTTTTGGCAGGGTGGGCAAGGATTGGGTCGCATTTGGCAAGGTGGGGTAGAATTGGGTTGGTTTTGGCAGAGTAGGGTAGGGATGGGTCGGTTATGGCAGGATAGGGTAGGATTGGGTCGGTCTTGGCAGGGTAGGGTAGGATTGGGTCGGTCTTGGCCGCTTGAAGTAGGATGGGGTCGGTTTTGGCAGGGTAGGGTAAGATTGGGTCGGTTTTGGCAGGGTGGGGTAGGATTGGTCGGTTTTGGAAGGGTGGAGTAGGACTGGGTTGGTTTTGGCAGGGTGGAGTAGGATTGTGTCGGTCTTGACAGGGTGGGGTAAGGTTGGGTTGGTTTTGGCAGTATGGGGTAGGGATGGGTCGAGTTGCGTTTGGGAGGGTAGGATAGGTTATGGCAGGGTAAGACAGGGCTGGGTGGTGGTGGACTGGGTAGGGTAGGGCTGGGTAGGGTAGTGTAGGGCTGGGTACGGTAGGGTAGGCTGAATCAGGGTAGTGTAGGGTACAGAAGAGAGGTGGGTATAACTGCCGTTTAGTTCCGTCATATCCAACGCCTATTTCACTCAGTTATACTACACTGTCTCATCAAATTTGGGGCGATCTTCTCTACGATTTTTGTTCTTCTCAGCTTAGTTCAGTCCTTTAGTTCATTCATGACCCTTGGCTTTCCTTTTTTTTTTTTTTTTTTTATGAGGTGGAGCGCAGGGGCACAAGGCTAAACCACCATAAGTCCAGAATATTAAAGGGTAGGCCACCAAGCTACGCCCTGGTAACGTCTACATGTCAAAACATCTGTCCACCTCTGGGACTTAAACCGCGGAGCGCTGGACGCAGAGCTCTCGGTTTGCGGATGTCACTTTTACTCTTTGCTAGCTTCTGACGATATCCTACAGCTTCAGAAAATCCTCTTAGGATGACGGGACAGAATCATTTAATCTTTCAAGTCGAGAACAACTTATTTACATTGTCCTAGCTGACCGCATGATTTTATTCAGCTTAGGAGATCCCCTGATAGAGATGGGGTTGATGATGGCAGTATTTAACCCTTCCAGTTCGAAATTTCTCTCTACTGTAGAGGTGAAGAAAATCATCCGAAGGTAGAGAGAAGAAAACAGGAAAAGTAATGTAGTGGTGAAAGGGCTGTACAGGGGAGGGTAGGTTAAAGTAGGGTAGAGTTGGGTCGGCAATGGCAGGGTAGGGTAGGGTAGGCTGAGGTAGGCTAGTGTAGGGTTGAGAAGAGTAGCGTAGGGTAAATTGAACTGAATAAGTATATACAATAAAATCTGGCGATAAAACAACCAGGGTCATATGCCGCCGGACGACAACGAGAATAAAAGCACTCGAAAAGATGACACACACACACACACACACACACACACACACACACACACACACACACACACACACACACACACACACACACACACACACACACACACACACACACACACACACACACACACACACACACACACACACACACACACACACACACACACACACACACACACACACACACACACACACACACACACACACACACACACACACACACACACACACACACACACACACACACACACACACACACACACACACACACACACACACACACACACACACACACACACACACACACACACACACACACACACACACACACACACACACACACACACACACACACACACACACACACACACACACACACACACACACACACACACACACACACACACACACACACACACACACACACACACACACACACACACACACACACACACACACACACACACACACACACACACACACACACACACACACACACACACACACACACACACACACACACACACACACACACACACACACACACACACACACACACACACACACACACACACACACACACACACACACACACACACACACACACACACACACACACACACACACACACACACACACACACACACACACACACACACACACACACACACACACACACACACACACACACACACACACACACACACACACACACACACACACACACACACACACACACACACACACACACACACACACACACACACACACACACACACACACACACACACACACACACACACACACACACACACACACACACACACACACACACACACACACACACACACACACACACACACACACACACACACACACACACACACACACACACACACACACACACACACACACACACACACACACACACACATTCATAATTAAAACAAGAAAAACACTAAGCACACTAAAACCACTGTATACTAAATTTTACACGGTAGTGCAGCTGCCTACACCAAGCAAAGGTTTCCCCCTCCACCACCACAAGCATCCTCTCCAAGTACCAACAGAAGACTACAATCCCTCTTCTGCCCGGTGCTCAGAGAGGTAACGATGGCACAATTCCCCAACAGTGGACACCATCAGCAAAAGCCGAAGAGTCAGGGGGACGAAGCATTCCACACAGAAAGTAGGGGGAGAGTCCTCCATTAAAAATCAATGAGAGAACCAGGAATGGCCCATTCGGAGCCGGCATACAGCCGTCTCCCACCTGCATTCAGACCTCGGCAAATGAAGGGGCCCGTTTACCCACAAATATCACACATTTTGTTGGCCCCCACCGCATCCCACATACTCTGCCAGTGGGAGCAAACAGTGAGTGGTTAGATGAATATCACTGAGCGAGGCAGGGGAGAGGTGAGGATGGGCGAGAGGCAGTAGCCTTTGCCAGAGCGTCAGCATGCTCATTGCCCACAATGGTACAAAACCACAAAGCAGTCCCTAGCAAGCACAGCCATTCTAAAACACTGTAGACAACAAAAGAGGATTGGACGGGAAAACACAAAATGGAGATCGGCAGAGTAGCTAAAAACTGTATAACAAACAGGAGGGAAGCTAAATATCAATTTGACTGCGAGTAAAATAGCAGTAAGTTCTGCGATAAAAGTAGATACGATGGGGGGAAGACTCCTACTACGAATGAAATCGGGAAATATAACACCCAAGCCTGTCCCCTCACGGGATTTCAATCCATCAGTACATACGAGAATCGAGACACTGTGAGAGGAAGCATGTTCTAAAAAAATAGCAAAGAGCCGCCTGTGAGGAAAGAAAGGCCCCTCTCTCAGGAAAGTAAAAACACGGTTGCACCCCTGAGAGGAGCCAGGGAGCCATCCTTGGTACACGCACAGGACAAACAAGAAAGGTTGGAACATCCACATCCCCCATGGCAGCCTTCAACCTGTACCCAAACGGATGTGGATAGAGAGGATACGGCGAGGCAGACACTCCCTCCGGAACAGAGCCAACAAAATCTTCCTGAACTTTTGCAAAGACGGTGACACTAAGGACACTAGTTTGAGGCACTCCCTCCTCTTGAGGATATGATGGAAACAAGGTGGCACCAATACGGAAAAATTCCATAATCAGTAAAGGCACCTACCACGCAAACCAAGATGGTGACCTGCAATACCTGGCTTGTGAAACGGTAGGACAACAGCCCCCCGCCAAGAAGCAGGAGTGGACGAATCTCTCCAAATTCTATTTATAAGACTCAGGAGGAAGGACACTGCTTCATCATCCAGGTACCTCAGCACTGCATGGGGAATATTATCGACTCCGGAGAAGTGTCATGACAGGGAAAGGGTAGACCAAAGTTTACAACAAGACAAAGGGATGTTGTAAGTCTCTCCGCCCCCAGAACGGATGTCCAACACCTTAATCTCCTCCACCTCCCTAAGCCTGGCAAAAACCGAAGAACGAGTATCCCTACAGGAGACCTCAGCGGTAGGATAGGGTAGGGAACGCTAGGGCAGGGTAGGCTGGGGTAGGGTAGTGTAGGGCAGAGAAAAGTAGGTTAGGATGGGTTGGTTTAGGCTAAAGTAGGACAGAATAGGAGAAGGGTAAAATGTGCCTAGTCCAGGAACGAAAAATATATCAGTTATCCATGTAACTAGCGTTTTCTATTTCGGTAGATTATTTTCTTGTCTGCCTAAAGTATCGTGATGTACGAACAATGAGATTAGATATCGAAACTGTAAGATGCGAATTAGTTACAAAGACGGTATTTTGTTTTGGCTAACGTTACATCGATACGCTCAGCTAAGAGCAACTCGACAGAACTGAACAGTATATGACGTGCTAGATGAACGCTGTGACCGGAAAATAAATATTTATGTATATATACTTCAGCATACAGTAAGCGATTTTATGTTAACTGAAGAGAAGCCACCATAGCTAATGGGTTAAGTTTACACACACACACACACACACACACACACACACGATGCGAAAAGTTTCACTGACGAAGTGGGTGGTTACTGTCCCCCTTGAGCAAGGGGACTGGTATGTGCGTGTGTGGTCACAGCCTTTCCCTTAGATCGGACTATATGAGCTCTCAGCTCCCTTCCGGGAGGGTAAAAGCTGACGATCACGACCATCAAGTGATCCTGACCGACCCGGTGAATTACACACACACACACACACACACACACACACACACACACACAACTGGCTGGCCTATCATACAGCCATATCCTATATTTATGAAGTACAACACATCTTACATTTATGTAGTATGGAAAAAAAAAAAAAGATGGTTATATAATACAGAACTGGGAAATATGATGATGATGATGATGATGTGAGGGAAGTAAACAGGGTGAGATGAGGAGAATGAGAGAGATGGATGGACATAACAGTGAATGTATTATGTATATTAACCTGGCAAATGCCGAAGTAAGCTGGTAAGGGTGAGGTAATATGGAGCCTGACCCTACCGTGACACCATAATTATTGATTTATCCACCGATAGTTTGTTTGTTTGTTTAGATTTGTCCACCTAGTATTAGGATGGACCCGGGCTCAGGGTGTAGAGCCCGCAGATGTAATCATGTTCTATATAAGTCGTGTGTCCTCTGTATGGCGACAGATGGACGCAGGCGAGGAAGTTGAAAGTAAACTAGAGGTGCTATTTTCTAGCGAGGCGGAGGGTAAGAAGAGACAATGGAGAGTAGGGAAGGGATAGGGGAAAGTGCAACAATTTCAGCTGCTGTGTCATGGCGTGCTATTCGTCTGACGAGACGGTCACGTAGAGTAAGTCGTAAGGAGGCGGTGGCAGGGCAGTCTGCGAGATAGTGGAGCAGAGGCCAATCATCTTGCTGGTGACAGTGAGGGCGCGGATCAGGTTCTAGTCCTGATATTTGAGAATAACAGGGGTAACCTAAGCGGAGGCGTCTGAGAGTGACTATGAGAGCATTGGGGGTATGAGAGGGGGCAGCGAGAGGCTCGTATTGAGTTGCTCTTGCAAACCAGGAGACTGAACGTGAGCCAGCAGCGACCTGGTCTTCATGATCTATTAGTAAACTGTATATATTTAGTTTTATTAGCATTAAATGAGACAAGGTTGTTTTGTCCCCATTCACTGATCGTAGATAGGTCTTGATTAATGGAGATGGTTGTACTGAGTTGAGAGGTAGAGATATTAGACTTTGTAAATGGGTGTCTGAGTGTGAATGAACCATGTAGTGTTGAGTCATCTGTATATGAGTGGATGGGATTGTGGGTGACAGATAGGAGATCATTAATATGAACCAGGAATAGGGTTGGCGCCAGAATTGATCCCTTTAGCACGCCAGCGTTAATTGAGTAAAAATTGGAATATACATCGTCTACTTTAACTCTTATTTTCCTGTCATTAAGATATGAAGAAATCAAAGGAACAAAAGACGTTAGTCCATAGCAAGGGAGTGTGGACAGCAGGGAACTGTGTCATACTCTGTCGAAAGCTTTAGAAATATCAAGGGCTACTGTATGAGTTTCTCCATGTAGGTCATTGATTGATGGATGGTATGAGTTAGGAGATTGAGTATGTCAATGGTGGATCTTGAATGGCGAAAACCATATTGTCTATCACTAAGTTATTGAATTCAAGGTGTTTAACAATGTGCTTATTACTGAAAGTCTCAAATACCTTACCAAAAGAAGATGTGACACTTATTGGTCTGTAATCAGAGGGGTCAGAGGAACTTCCTTTCTTCGGAATTGGGTGGATATTGGCTTCTTTCCATGAATTTGGGAATGAAGAAGTACGTATGTATAGTCTGAATAATTTAGCTAGAACAGAGGCAAGTTCAGAGGAACACTTTTTCAAAACAAGTGGTGGAATTCCATCTGGGTCTGGAGCTTTGTTGGTAGGTAAATTGTCTAGGATGGATTTTACGTATCTTGTCTGTATTATAAGTTATACAAAATGTCCTTATAAATTGGTTACACAGTGGGGTAAAAATACTATTAAAAGTTCCATTGCTACCCATAAACAGATTTACCCGCTTGCCAGCTTAGTAAGTTCTATGTAACCAGTAGGCCTGTATACAGAAAGTCCTCATAACTTAGGTCTATAGTGGCGTAAAAATACTATTAAAAGTTCCATTGCTACCTTTGGAACAGATTTGCCAGTTTCCCCCCAGGATGGTATGTTTTCTGTCAAGACGTATAAAGAGGCCTGCCTGTGTTATCAAAGCCACTGCTCTTCTCCAAGGCAATTTGAATGTAGTTAATGGCTATTCCTTTTACGTATGTCCTTATTTTAAAGGACAACCGAATACCGATTCCTTTTGCATTATTACCAAGCCATTCTGGCGACTTAATATGCACAGTACACTTAAGTTTCTCCTTCTTTATCACCGATACCAAACAACTAAAATACATTAGTAGTTCCAGGCGCACTCTGAGTGGGGCCGTGATGGCGGAGTAAGGAGAGCATTGGCCTGTCAACGCTGGCGAGCTAGCTTCGGATACCAGGCAATGGAAGGTATTTTTAATAAATATGGCAGAGTCCTTAGTGGCCTGTCATTGGACCCGGGTTCGACTCCCGGTTGATATAGAGGTGAAATGAGGCAGTTTAGCAGCCACTTAGTGGTCTGCCAGGGGTGGGGTGGGCAGTCACGTAGTGGCTGTCTGTAAGGGAGGCACACACATACACTCACTTCCTAAAACAGACATACAGAGAGCTTATACAAAACAGTTGGGCGTGGAAAGGAGGGGGGAGGGTTCTTTTAAGTAAAAAAAAAAAAATACTTAAAAAAATATATATATCCTTTTTTTTTTTTTACAAAACCGTCATCCTTTCCACGCCCTACTGTTTTGTATAAACCCTCTGTGTGTCTTTGTGAGTGTGTGTGTGTCTTGTGTAAATGAGGCATGAGTGTGTCAGTGAATGTGTATGTATGTATATGTGCATGTGCCTACTTAAACATTTCCCCCTTCCACCCCACACCGCTGACAGACCACTAAGTGGATGCCAACTTCACAAATTTACTTCCATTTCAACCGGGAGTCGAACCCGGGTCCAGTGACAAGCCACTAAGGACACTGTCATATGTTATAAATATAAATATTCCAATAATTGCCCAGGAATCGAACCCAGGTCGTCAGCATTGGCAAGCCAACGCTCTCCTCACTCGGCCACCACGGTCCCACTACGTGTTGAGAACTTCCACTGTATTTTGGTTGTTAGATGTCAATAATAAAGAAAACAATACTAAGCTCTAACATACAAAGTAAGTTTCTAAGGAAGAGTTATTACGATCCAGAACCACTTGGAATATTAAAAGACTTATTCAGTGCTAGTCACGGTGAAGTGAAGAGTATCGTGTATCGACTTATAAGAAGCAAATAAAAACTGGAATTTACTAGTTTATTTTTCATTTTTTTATTTTGAATAATTTACAATACTTTCTTTACTCCCAACGTGTTATTCTTATTTAACGTCTCACTCAAGCTCCTACGTCCCACTCGACTGGACCAAATCTCCTGGAATCAGCTGTAAAGAATATGCTGTTTATGTAGGGGTTAATGCAAACAGTGTATTAACTTTCTTATGCTCGTATGACTCACTCTCAGCTTAAGAAAATCGTCTGGTTTAACTGGAATGTCACTAGAATTGTCCAGAGCATCATGGGATTGATAAATGCGTAGGTTAGCTCTTGAATGCTTGGGAGTACTTTATGTCCAGCTGACGGGGGGGACTAGGTTATTCAACTGAGAGTAAGCCACAGGAGCCTGAGGAAATACGATACTTTGCTCACATTAGATAGACGAATAAAAGTATTTGTAATGCCTCCATCTTGATTTCTGACCTGTAGCAATACATTAACATTAGAATACGATGCTAGTCAACGATGAGATATTATGGAAAGGATGCAGGGCAGAAGTATTGTCTCACTCTGCCTCTGAGGTGCGGGAAATAACCTACAAAAGGACGAAAAAATCCGCCTAGTTAATCAGTAGCTACGACTCAGCATTCAAGATGCAGTGATGGCAGTTTTAGTCAAGGTTAGAGTAAAAAGAGCAGCGTCGTCCGCTTGACTTCTACCCTTAGCGGCAATGCAGAGGTGGCGCCACTTTGTGAGTGGAATGCCGGAATTCCAGGCCATTCAGCACGAGGTCGCATATCTGTAATTTTTCAATCTGGATGGGTTAGATAAGATTTTACTGAGTCTTCACATTCAAGGCTACCAAAAGCTGATTAAAATCTGAAGGAATCAAAAATAAAATATAAAACGTCTACATAATATAAAAACATCTGGCCACCCCTGGGATTCGATCCGTAGCGCCTAAAACACAGAGTACGCATCTGCTGACGTCATTTTTTACACTTGCTCTGCTATATTCAGATAATTAAAAACTGGTTTTAAAACACTCCTAGGATGATTGAACAGGAACAGTCTTTATTGACCCCAAGACTGAGAATGATTTATTTACTTTGTTCAAATATCACACCCCACGCAACCCCATTCCAACCCCCTCCACCCCACCAAACCCCGATCCTACCCCATTCCTCCCCATTCACCATCGCTCGTACCCCACTACACCCCATTTAGCATCTTGTCATACCTTACTGCACCCCAGACAACCCTGCTCTTACCCCACTATACCCCAGCACACCCCGTTCCAACCCCTCTCCGTTCCAACTCCCACTGCACCCCATCCAACCCCGATCCTACCTCGCTGCATCCCAACCAACCCCGATACTACCCCTTTTGCACCCCACCCAACCCCGATCCTACCCCACTCTACTCCACCCAACCCCAATTCTGCCCCACTGTACTCCAACCAACCCCGATCCTACCCCACTGCGCCCACCCAGCCTCGATCATACCCCACTGCAAACCTACCTCCGTCCCTATCCCACCGCACCCAACCTAACCCCATTCCTACCCCACTGCACCCTACCCAACCCCGATCCAACCCCACTGCACCCCATCAAACATCCTACACTGCTGCATCCCACCCAACCCCGAACATACCCCACTGCGCCCCACCCAACCCCTATCCTACCCCACTGCACCCCATCCAACCCCGATCCCACTCCACAGCATCCCACGAAACCCCGTTCCTAACGCACTGCTCCCCACCCAACCCCGATCCTACCTCATTGCACCCCACCGAACCCTGATCCCACCCCACTGCACGCCATCTAACCCCGATCCTATCCCATTGCACCCCACCCAACCCCTGTGCTACCCCACCGCAGTTCAACCAACCCCACTCTTTCCCCAGTGCACCCCACCCAACCCCACTCCTACCCCACTTCACCCCACCCAACCCCACCACTACTAACTGCACTTCACACATCCCCGATCCTACTCCAGTGCACCCATCCAACCCCGATCCTACCCCATTGCACCCCAATAAAACCGCCTTTACCCCATTACACCTCACCCAGTACCTCCCTACCCGACTGCACTCCACACAACACCGCCATTCCCCCACCTCACCCCATCAAACATCTTTTTTTTTTTTTTTACCTCACTCCAACCCATCCTACAACACCATTATCTTACTGCACCCCAGCTATACAATAACACTAGAATACGATGCTAGTCGCCAAGAAGTGCTATGGAAAGGATGCAAGACCGTAGTATTATCTCACTCTGCCACTGAACTACGGGAAATAACCTACAAAAGGATGAAATATTCCGGCCTGTTAATATATAGTTATGACCCAACGTTGAATATGGAGAGAGAGCAATTTTATTAAGAGTTAGTGTAAAAACAGCAATGTCATCTGCTTGACTGCATCCTTTCAAAGAAATGCAGAGGTGACGCCACCTTGTGCGTGGAATGCAGGATTTTCAGGCCATTCAGCACGAGGACGCATGTCTAATTTTTCGAACTGGAGGGGTTAGATATAAATTTCACTGAGTTCTGTACGGCAAGGCTACATAAAGCTGATTCAAAGCTTCTGAAAGTATCAGAAGTAAAATATAAAACGTCTATATCATATAAAAACATCTGGCCACCCCTGGGACTCAACCCGTAACGCCTAGAACAAAGAGCATTCATCTGCTGACGTCATTTTTTACACCTACTCTGCTCAATTCAGACGATTTAAAGCAGGTTTTAAAATCTATAAGAATGAACATGAGCAATCTTTATGAACCACCAGACTGAGAATGATTTATTTACTTTGTTCAAGCTAATATCACATTTCACCCAACCTCATTTAAACCCCCTCCACCCCACCCAATCCCGATCCCACCCCTTTGCTCCCCATCCAACAAAACTCGTACCCCACTCCACCCCACTTAGTATCTGGTCCTACCTTACTGCACCCCACACAACCCTGATCTTACTCTACATCAACCCCCCCTTCCCGAATAATATCCTACCTCACTGCACCCTACCCAACCCCGTTCTAACCCCTCTGCATCCCAACCAACTCCGTTCCAACCCCAATGCACCCTACCCAACCCCTATCCTACCCTTTCGCACCTCGCTCAACCCCTATCCTACCCCACTGCACACTACCCAACCCCTATTCTAACCACTAGACCCCACCCAACCCAAATCCTACCCCATCCAACACAACCCAACCCTGATCCTATCCCTCTCCACCCCACCCAACCCAGATCATACCCCACTGCACCCCACATAACCCGATCCTACTCCACTGCACCCCACCCAACCCCAATCCTACCCCACTGAACCCACCCAACCCTGATCGCATCCCACTGCACCCCATCCAACCTTTTTCGCATCCCACTCCATCCCACCCAACCCTTTTCGCATCCCACTCCACCTCACCCAACCCCGACCCTACCCCACACCACCCCACCCAACCCTGATCCTACTCCTCTCCACCCCACGCAACCCCGATCCTACCCTTTTGCACCCCACCCATCCTTGATCTTACTCTACTTCACTCCACCCAAACTCGATCCTACCCATTCCACTCCACCCAACCCCAATCCTACTCCACTGCACCCCTCCCAACCCCAATCCTACCCCACTGCACCCAACCCAACCCCGATTCTGTCCCACTGCACCGCACCCAACCCCAATCCCATCCCGTTGCATCCCACCCAACCCCGATTCTATCCCACTGCATCGTATCCAACCCCGATCCTATCCCACTGCAACCCATCCAACCCCAATCCTACCCCACTGCACCCTACCCAACCCCAATTCTACCCCATTGCACCCCACCCAACCCCGATCCTATCCCTGTGCACCCTATCCCACCCCGACCCTATCCCACTGCACCCCACCCAACCTCGACCCTACCCCACTGCACCCCACCCAACCCCGATCCTACCCCACTGCACCCCACCCAACCCCGGTCCTACACCACTGCCTATCTATCTATCTTCCCAATCTATCTAACAGGCGAATGATAGTGATAGATATTATTAAGAGAAATATGATCGGCTCTTAATGGCAAGCAGAGATGATGGCTGACTGACTTTCTTCCCGGCTCTCTCCCTGGGATTTTTCCTAGCTTTCTTCCTGATTTACTTCCTGGCTGGCTTTCTTCCTGGCTTTCTTCTTGCCCTTCCCAGGCCTTCTGCCTTTTCCCTGACTTTCTTCCTGGCTTTTTCCTTGGCTCTTTTACTGACTGTCTTTCTTCCTGGCTTGCTGTGGATTTCTTGTAGCTTCATCCGTCTATCTGTCGACAATAATTAACTATCATCATAATCATCATTATTACCATCATCATCATCAATATTGCCCTCTCTCCATTTCCAGTGCTGAGATGTAACAATAGATTAACCCTGGAAGATGATGCTGGTCACTAAGAAGCGCATTATGAATGAAGCCGCGGCACTGTTTATTCTGCCTGTCTCTATATGAAATAAACTATAATATGATGCAAGTCGCGAAGAAGTGCAATGAAGGATTCATCCTCGCTCTCACTCTCTCTCTGTTTAGAACAATGTTGTCAGCAGGAGGAGTCATAACGGCAAACCTATTTAATATATCCCCATTGACCTTCTTAATATACTGTACTATGAATGTAATATTACTTCTTTTATCTGTGCATAGGCAGACGCCTTAATTTCTAATGGGTAGCCACAAACTGTTTCCATTTCAGCTTGTCCTCCAGCTTCAATCTATCCTCCCTCAAGCTCACACTGTCCTCATTTATATACCTCTCCACCCATCCCCCCCCCTCACCTCTTCCTAGTTCTGCCTCTTGCTCTCTCACGTTCCACCTCACTCACATACCCTCTCCTAGTCATTCTCCATTTTCTCCATATGGCCAGACCATCTCAGGGTATTTCTCCCATCACTTTCTAGCACATCTACCTCAACTCCACAACGCACTTTCACTTCCTCATTTGTCTGTCTCTCTAAATAACTCCACATCTACATCAACACCACAACGTTCCTTCACTTCCTCATTTGCCAATCTCTCTCTCCATGAAACTCCGAATCCACAGTACCTCAAAGCTCCTTTACTTTATCATTTCTCTCTCTCCCTCTTCACCTAACTCCACATCCACCTCAAAGCCACAACGTTCCATTCCTTCATTTCTCTCTATCCCCACGTACTACTCCACACTCCTCTCAGCTAACTTATTTCCACAACACTTTTCTGCCTAATGAAGACGAGTTGGCCCAGCTGAAACAACTGGTAGCTATTCAAGAACAGATGAGCAATATCCTAGCTTACCTTTGTTTATCTCGGCAAGATGGAGGTGCTGTTTACACACTATATTATCACTGACAAAATATAAAAACAGTTCCGACGTCCTCCCCCTCCCACGGTTGGAGGGTGACTGGCGGGATCCGAAGCTTCTATGGTTCACCGAGCTCCAATTCGAGATATTCAATTTTATCATGCTGAGTAATATTTAGCTTTAATATCATTCTAATTGCACTTTTTTCACCTTAACCTGGCTTAAAATTGATTTCTCTCCCTCCTAAATGCTGAGTCAACGGACTAGGGTATGATGCCAGTCACGAAGAAATACTATTGAATTAATATACAGCAATCTTGTTTTAATCTACCTACCTACCTACCAATCTATACACCTGTCTTTATACTTATCCATCTGTGTCATTGATCCACGTGAATTAAGTTACAAAAAGACGAAAATCTGGACCAAGTTAAGGTGAAGAGAGTAGGCATATGTAAACCTTATCTTCGCCATGCTTGTACTGCATATTAAATGTTCAACTTCTCCAGATTTCATCACGTTACTCATTTCTATCCCAACTTGATTCTTATAAAATTCCAACCCTTTTATTGCAATATTTCCACGTCCTTCCTTCTGCTTCCAGACGATTTCATCCAGCTTAGGACAACCCCCCCTAGTAGTGAAAGGGTTAATGAAGACTAAGCCCTCCAGTTTCGAAATCTCTTGAATATGTGTTAAGATGAAAAATGTATTGTAATGAAAAAAATCCAGAAAAAATATTGATTTAAAAGTCATCGCAGTTAAGAACACATTTTAAGATCGATATATCTTAAAAGTTATCCTTGCATGTTTTAGTGTTCAAAATATCTAAGCGAAGGACTACTAACCACAATTTATTTTATTTTATTTTTTTAATAGATGTATCGCCAAAATTGTCAGACCATTTCTCTCTTTTCTACCATCTTCAATTCGTTGACGTATTTTCTAAGGCCAAAATTGCTAGAATCAGATTATTACGAGTTAGAAATAATCTCTTGCACAGGAAAGGTCAATGAAGCTGCGTTTCCATATTTATCGCCAGACGCCTTAATCTAGTTAGGGGGTGGCCACAAACGACCTCCATGTCACCCTGTCCCCTGCCATTTCGCTGCCCTGTATTTAATGTATTGAATATATTAAGATTAAAATGTCCCTATAAAACTGATGCCATGAAGCAAGAGTGAAATAAATATAAAATGGATAAAAATAAATACGGCAGGTCGTTGTAGTTAAGCTCTTACGAAAACCACGAATTTTTACGCCACAATGTCCATGGTGAAAAAATTACCACATTCACTATACTCTTTTTACTCTAACTTGGTTTAAAATTGGCCTCTCTCCGTCTTCAATTCTCATTTGTAACTAGAGATTAACGCTAGAGTATGATGCTAGTCATGAAGAGGTGCAATAGAAAGGGTGTAGAGCCTTAGCAGTCTCTCTCTCTCTGCCACTGAGCTACGTGAAATAAGCTGCAAAAGGACAAAAATTTGGGCCAGGTTAGAATGAAAAGATAGGCTGTCTTTTAATTGGGCATTATTTTGTCATTTACGTGTATTTCTCGTGCCTTTCACTATTACAAAGGCTAATGAAACAAAGTCACTATTATTTGTAGACAAAATCAGGTTGGCACAGAATTACAGTTCCAGTACCATCATCATCATAACCATTAACACTATCATCACCACCATCACCAACTGCACCATCACCATCACCACCATCGTCATCATTATCAACGACATCATTATTATTAGGTCCTACTACTATTACTACTACTATTACCACTACCACTACCACTACTACTACCATTCCTACTACCATTACTACCACTTCAACTACTACTACTACTACCACAACTACCACTACTACTACCATTACTACCACCACTACTACAGTCCAATCATGAGCATGTTCCTTATGATAAGTCAACCTAGTCGTTCACATTTCATATCAAACAAACTCATTTTGGTCACGATTTTCCACTTGCTGCTTCATATAAACAAAAGCAAAAAAAACTCTTTGGACACACTGTATATCAGTCCATAAGAAAACAATGCTCGATACCAAACGGGTGAAAATGTGAAGAATTAATCGTTACAGAAAAGGTGTTTGGTGATCTCCAGGTGTCCCAGTTCTCACTGTCTGGTGGCTGGGACTGATGTAGCTGCCGCCCAGGTCTTGGTGAGGAGCGAGGAGAGAATGGAGAGAAGGGAGCATGAGAGTGTGTGGAGAGAATCTATCCTGGCCAGTACGACACCAGCGCCCACACCAACCACACAGAACACTAGGCAACCACACAGAACACTCCTAGTCACACTAGACATTAGCAAAGCTTTTGATGCCATCCCCCGCCACAACCTCACAAACAAAATACTCAAAACAAACATGCACAATAACATAAAAAGATGGCTGGCAAACTACTTAGCAGGCAGATGTGCACACGTAACATTTGCCGGTCAGTCTTCTAACATCAGAAACTTCACAAACGGCGTCCCCCAAGGATCTGTTTTGTCCCCTACACTAATCTATAATGTACATGCACGACGTACCCACACCCCACACACCACAGATACACATGGCTTCCTATGCAGATGATATAACACTTACATGTACGCACCAAAACGCAAACACAGATGCACACCTCATTCAACCTTACCTCAACACACTACACGAATGGTTCACCACAAACAGGCTCAAATTAGCCCCAGCCACATCTACAGTGACCCTTCTCACAAACTGGACAGCAGAACACAGTCACATCCCACACCTCACCATAAACAACACTCCCCTACCACATACACACACACACAAAATCCTTGGTGTAACATACAATACATCAATGTCATTTAAACAACACATCACAAACATTAAAAATAAAATAACACCAAGACTCAATGCTTTAAGGTCACTTGCCCATACAACATTCGGACACAACAAAGAAACCACCACCACAGTATACAAACAATACATACGTTCAGTGATGAATTATGCAAGCCCTGTCTGGGCTTCTAACCTGACCAAAACACACTACAACACTCTACAGACCATACAGAACAAGACCCTGATAATAATCACAGGCTGCACAGCTACTACACCCACAGACCACCTACATCAAGAAACCAAAGTCCTCAAAGTCAAGGATCACCTAGACATGAGAGGCACCCAGTTTCTTGCTGCAGCCTCCACAAACCCACAACATCCACTACAGTACATGGCAGCACATCCACCCACACCAAGGAAAATCAAAACAACACCCAGCACACGATACCATACACAAATACTGTCATCTCTCCCCCCTCGCCCACCTCAGACCAGCTTCCAGAAGCATATCCACACTCAGATCACTCACCGCTCCATTCAGTCACTTAAAGACAACACACAGCTGCATGCACGGCCTCCTGACATCCACCCTTCTGAATCCTATCTTCCTCGTGAGGACAGGGTCCACCTGGCCAGGCTGAGATGTGGGCACCATCCAGCCCTCTTAGGTTACCAGAAGAGGCTGGATGACTCCGTCGCTGATGCCTGTCCGGGATGCAACACAGCACCCCATACTATTAAGCACATTATGGAAGACTGCATTGCACACAATCACCTACGCCAACAACACAACATACACTCTCTGAGAGCTCTTTGGGAAAGCCCGGTCTCGGCCATGGCCTTCCTAAGGGACTCGGGGCTGTTCGGCCAGACTGCCTAGGGAACAACTACTGCTACTACTACCACACTCAGGATGCGTATCATCACCTGGAATTATAATAAGGGATGCCTTCTATAGCGAGATGAGGAGAGTGGTGGCTGAACAGGGAGCAGTAGACAGAGGCGTTAATGAACAGTACAGAGCCCTCAAGAACAAACTCTTAAGAGTTACTGATGTAACATGCGGTTGGACAAAAGGACCACCAAGACATAAAGTAACTTGGTGGTGGGATGAGGGTGTAGAAGCTGCAGTTAAGGAGAAAGGAAGGCTTTTCCGGGAATGGAAGAAGGTTAGCAAGGAGGAATACTTGGCTGCCAATCGTAGGGCTAGAAGAGAGGTATACAGGGCGAAGTCCGAGTCAAAGAGACTTTTACCTGATGTACCTGATAATCTGAATCATGGAGAAAGGGAAAATATGGTATTTAAGGTGGCAAATCAGATGAAGAGGGATAATCGGGATATTATAAGTGAGCAGTGTGTGAAGAATGATGAAGGATGGGTAGTGGTGAACAGTGAGGATATTAAAGATGCATGGAGAGAGCATTATAGCCGGTTGCTGAATGATGAGTTTGACTGGGACTGGGAAGGTTTAGAGCCAGCAGGTCCAGTGTCTGGCCCTTGGCCTTTGATTGATGCTGCCAATGTGAGTGAGGCAATAGGCAGGATGGTGGGGAATGCAGCAGGTGCGTCTGTGTAACTGTAAATGTGTATAAAGGGAAGGGTGATGCCCTGGAAAGAGGAAATTATAGAGGTATAAAACTTTTAGATCAGATAATGAAGGTAATGGAGAGAGTTTTAGAAGGTATGATTAGAGAAAGAGTTAATATTGATGAGATGCAGTTTGGGTTTATGCCAGGTAGGGGCACCACTGATGCCATATTCATTGTTCGACAGCTTCAGGAAAAATATATTGGTAAGAAAAGGGATCTGTATTTTGTTTTTGTTGATTTAGAAAAGGCCTTTGACAGAGTCCCTAGAGAAGTAGTGAAGTGGGCAATGAGAAAGCTTGGCTTGGAGGAGTGGCTGGTTAGGGTGGTTATGGCTATGTATGTGGGTGCTCTCACCCAGGTAAGAGTGAATGGAGATTTGAGTGATGAGTTTTCCGTGAACGTTGGTGTGTATCACGGGTCAGTTTTGAGTTCCATGTTGTTTATCATGGTGCTTGAATCCCTCTCACGTGATCTCAGAAACGGACTTCCGTGGGAGATGTTGTATGCTGATATTTGGTGTTGATTGCAGAGAACGAAAGTGAGGTGGAGGAAAGGTTTAGGAAGTGGAGAGATGGTATGGGGCACAAGGACTTAAGGGTAAATGCAGATAAAACAAAGGAGATGATTTCTAGGGTTGGTGGCGGCACTGTCAAAGACGAGGGAGAGTGGCCATGTGCAGTTTGTCACAGGGGCGTGGGAAGTAATTCCATCTTGTGCGGTGCTTGTGATAAATGGGTGCACAAGAGATGTAGTGGTATCAGAGGTAGACTGCGAGATAATGCTGATTTTATGTGTACGGCGTGTCGGGGAGAGCAGGTGGAGATTGTCAGGCATGAAAGGATTGAACCTGCTGGCGAATCTCTTGAGTGTGTGGAAGAGTTTTGTTATTTGGGAGACATGTTGTGTGCTGGAGGTGGAGCTGGAGCTAGCTCTGTGGCTAGGATGAGAAGTGGTTGGAAGATGTTCAGGGAGCTCTTGCCTCTCCTGACAATGAGAGGACTCTCCCTACGTGCTAAGGGGTCTTTGTATGCAGCATGTGTTAGGAGTGTAATGCTGTATGGTAGTGAGCCCTGGGGAGTAAAGGAGAATATTCTCAGGCTCAGACGTACAGAAATGACAATGACTAGGTGGATGTGTAGTGCGTCCCTGCGTGCAAGGTCTGGGGGGGCTGGGTTTACGATGGAAGAGTTGAGAGGCAGGATGGGACTGGAGTGTATTGGTGTTGTGATGGGGCGAGGTAGATTGAGATGGTTTGGGATGTGGAGAGGATGGGGGATGATAATTGGGTGAGGAAGGTGAGAAATGTTAATATTAGGGGTGGGTTTTTGAGGGGTCGACCGAGAAAGACATGGGACGAGGTCATGAAGCGTGACCTCAGGGTTCAGGGACTGAACAGGGAGGCTGCAGTAGACCGTGCATCAGTGAGAGCCGCCATTAAGTGACCAAGGCCGACGCATGCAAGCCTGTTGGAGCCTTTAAAAACGAAACGAAACGAAACGATCATCACGATAATAAATATGCAAAATAAATGGCTAAAGAAAAAGTGTTAACGAAAAATCATAGGGCTGATGTGTGCATGCCAAGGTGTAATATGCAAAATAAATAGCTAAAGAAGAGGTGTTACGAAGCCCCGTATACCACTTACCCTACCCTGCGACTTTTTCTGACGTGTGAAGGCAACCATGGTATAGAGGAAACCAGCAAGATGGCAAGATCGTGCTAAGGTCATCAAACTTCTTGCCCAGGAGGAAGGCACGGAAATCTACCAGCTCGTGTACCTGCAATAGGAAATCAGTCATTCAATCAATCACTTAATCAGTCAGTGAATCAATCCAAGAG
This sequence comes from Coenobita brevimanus, assembly GCF_032717465.1. Classification (NCBI taxonomy): domain Eukaryota; kingdom Metazoa; phylum Arthropoda; class Malacostraca; order Decapoda; family Coenobitidae; genus Coenobita; species Coenobita brevimanus. Next base: position 37,683,109 of record NC_137019.1, read on the forward strand.
CAAAGGCTATCAATGTAAAGTCAAGTTACACTGAAAATAAAGTAGGAACCACCACATTAGAGTAGAGAGAGTGAAGAGTAAAGGGCAGAGGGTAAAGTATTGAGAGTAGGGTAAAAAATTCTGTGAAGAGAGTAAAGAGAAAAGTATACAGTCGAGAGTAAAGTGAAGAGACTTAAGGTAAAGAGAGTAAGGTAAACAGTAAAATGAAAAGAGCAAAGAGTAGTAAGTAGTACAAATTAGGAGTAAAAGAGGAAGAGTAAGGTAAATAGAGTAAGATAAAGAGTAAAGTGAAGACAGTAGAAAGTAAAGTGAACAGAGTCAGGTGAAGAGATTATAAGTGAAGAGCGTAAAGAGAGCCGATTAAAGAAAAAAGGATATCAATATAAAGCCTAGTTTCAGTAACAATACCATAGAAAACACCACCTCAGTTTAGTTATAGAGAGCCAGGTCGACAGTAGCCTCAGCATCTGGGTTGCGTTTGGTAGGGTAGGCTGGTAAGACGGTCGAGAGGTCATTATACTTGTCTTGTAATTCGTCCGGTACCACACAGTCCTCCATTCCCTGTTAAAGAGGATACAGGTTAACTCTCTCATGATTGGGAGAACTCTAGTGACGCATTTTATTCGTCTAAGTGAGCTATAGGAGCCACAGTAATTAAGGAGAATTAAAATGTTGGTCTAGTAACATCCCTACTCTTTTTACTTTATTTATCTATCTATCTATAGCCCGACGCCCTAATCCCGCTCAAATTTTCGTCCTCCTTCACCTTATATCACTTAGGTCAGTGGTTGGAAATGACGACGTTGCTGCCCCACATCCTTTCCATAGTACTTCTTCGCATCGAGCATCATAGTCTAGTATTATCCTCTCGTTACTACGCTACGGTGGAGAGACCAATTTTAGGCCAAGCTGGAGTAAACAGGGTATAGTACAACGCAGTCCTCCACGTCCTGTTAACAAGGATACAAATTAACTCTTTCATGGTTGGGAGAACTCTTGCAATCAGTTTCAGGTGAATGAGTCAAAGGTGCCATATTGTCATTAACTTTGAAATTGCACAGAAAATTGTGCAAGTATGATTAATAGATAATACAGTATAGTGACGTAATAATGCAGCAAATTATCATGAACTTAGGACTGTACAGTATCCAAATATTTAGTAATTCCAGAAAAAAAAAATGCAGAAGCAATCAATGGTCAACAAAAGAACTAATATCTCAAACACATTGCACTCAGTCTACAGCTCGATTGGGGCAATAACAGATTAATAATTGTATGTAAAAGATTGACATGCTGGAAAGAGTTGCCTTCACGCAGTGGCACCAATATAACCGAGGGACTGAACTGACCTGCTTTGGTTTCTAACCTCACTAAAAAACACTACAACACCCAACGGACCATACAGAACAAGGCCATAAGAATTAAAAATCACCGACTGCACAGCTACTACGCATACACACCACCGACACCAATAAATCAGTCCCCAAAGTCAAGGATCATCTAGAAATCAGGCACACAAATCCTTGCCGTAGCCTCCACAAACTCACACCATCCACTACACTACATAGCAGCACATCCACACACATACCAACGAACATCAAAACATCACTCAGCACACGATGTCATATACAAATACAATCATCTCTCCCCCCTCGCCCGCCTTAAACCAACTTCCAGAAACATATCCATATTTAAATCACTTGCCACTCCATTCAGTCACTTAAAGACAACACAGCTGCATGCACGGCCTCCTGATATCCACCCTTCTGATTCCTGCCTCCATCGTGAGGACAGGGTCCACCTGGCCAGACTGAGATGTACACATAATCCAGCCCTCTTGATTTGTCAGAAGAGGCTGGATGACTCCGTCGCTGATGCCTGTCCAGGATGCAACACAGCACACATACTATTAAGCACATTGCGGAAGACTGCATTGCACACAGTCGCCTGCGCCAACAACACAACATACACTCCTTGAAAGCTCTGTGGGAAAGCCCGGTCTCGGCCGTGGCCTTCCTCAGGGACTCTGGGCTGTTCAGCCAGTCTGCCTAGGGAACAACAACTACTATTACTACTACTCCCTGATTATAAATACATCCATCAACTATTTATCTCCTGAATGATGGCTGGTGGACTGTAAGAGAACCAACCTCGGCTTTCAGTTCACAGGGTTCACGCTGAGAGGAGCCTGTAATCAAAACATAAGTACTAGGGGAATTGTCAAGTTGAAAAAGTTCGTCTGGAAGGACAAATAATAATAATAATAATAATAATAATAATAATAATAATTATCTATCTATTGCCAGACTCCTTAATCACTTATACGGGGTGGCCACAAACAATTCGCCTCCACGTCACCCTGTCCCCCACCATTTCCTGCCCCGCTCCCAGTTCACACCCCCTTCTCTCATATACCTCTCCACTCCATCCCTCCATCTCATCCTTGGTCTTCCCCTCCCTCTCTCCCCCTCCACCTCAATCACATACACTCTCCTCGTCAGTCTCTCACACTCCATCCTCTCCACATGGCCAAACCACCTCAGTGTGTTTCTCCTAGTGCTTCCTATCACATCCACATCCACACCACAACGCTCCTTCACATCCTCATTTGTCAGTCTGTCTCTCTATGTGATTCCATAGGTTCCACTCATATAATTTACTTCCACTGCTCTCACTCTTGACTTGTGCCCTTCCAACAACGTCCAAGCTTCACTTCCATACGTCAGAGTTGGTATCACAATACTGTCATGTAATAACTTTTTCACTTCCATGCTCACTTCCCTGTTTCTTATCACTGCCTTCAAGGAACCAGCAACTTTTTTTCCTTGTTGTACTCTTTTAAGCACTTCACCCTCCACTCTTCCATCCTTACTCATCACACTACCCAAGTACTTAAACGTACTCACATTTTCCATATCCTCACCATCCAACCTCACTGTACACACACTTAAAAAAGTATCGTTACAGGGCAGTCCGATGAGTTTCACAGTGAACGATGCTGCTGTCTCGGTAGGGTTGGAGGAGGGCTGTTATCAAAAGTTTCATTCGTGGTGTCAGTTTGTATCGCGCAGAAGGTGTAACGATACTTTTCTGAGTGTGTGTACATTCACTGACTTCACCTCTCTCGAAGACCATAACTTTACTCTTCCCTACATTCACCTTAAAATTCCGTTTCTTACACTCTCCCAAACTCATCCACCAAGCCTTGCAGCTCCCCTTCGTCTTCACTTAACAACACAGTATCATCAGCAAACAACAGTACAGGGAGTGTCCAAACACTGCCCTTTCTCATTAGGGCCACCCCAACATCCACTGCCCTACCTTGTACCTCTTTTATAACCCCATCAATGTACAGATTGAACAACCATGGAGACATGACACATCCCTGTTTCAACCCAACCTTCAAATAGAAAAAACTCACTCAGTTCACAATCTACACGCACTGCAGCCTTAGCACCCTCATACATACTCTTCACAGCATTCAACAACATCCCATCTACTCCATATATTCTTAATACTTTCCACAATCCTTGTCTCTCCACCCTGCCACATGCTTTCTCCAAATCCATGAAGGCTGCATACAACTTCTTTCCCTTCTGTAGACACTTTTCCACTAAAGATCTAAAAATGAATATCTGCTCCACTCAACCTCTTCCCATCCTAAAGCCTCCCTGTTCTTCTCAAACTAATAATAATAATAATAATAATAATAATTAATAATAATGATAAATAATAATAATAATTAATAATAATGATAAATAATAATAATAATAATAATAATAATAATAATAATACTTACATGAAACGAGCAATCCTTGTAGGATATTAGTAGGCTTATTATTTGATGGGAAGAGACTGTGGTTTTTGTCTGCTCACTTTAACGAACTAAAATTGCTATCTTTCCACCTTGACGCTGCACTGTGATTCGAGATGAATAGTAATATATGGTGCTAGTCACGATAAAGAGCTGTGGAGGTAATGGTATAATCTTAATTCTGACATTAAGATGCGGGATATAAGTTGCAAGAGGGTGAAAATATCCACCAGGTTTAAGACCGGTAGTCTCGTAGGTTAAGGAGCTCCCTAACATCTATTCCATACTTACTTATTTTTGGATATGGCTAGTCAGTATCCTTTTGTACGTTATGTGAGGAAGTGGAAAATGCTTGCATTTAGTTACTTGAATAGTGTGATGATTAAGGAGGGAAATTTGAAGGATGAAGTGCTTGAAAGGGTACAACAGGGGAAAAAGGTTGCTGGTTCTTTGAAAGAAGTGATAAGAAATGGGGAAGTGAGCATGGAGATAAAAATGTCGCTGCATGAGAGTACTGTGATACCAACTCTAACGTATGGAAGTGAAGTTTGGATCTTGCTGGAAGGACACAAGTCACGAGTGAGAACAGTGGAAATGAGTTACTTGAGAAAAGCATGTGGTTTCACGGAGAGAGAGAGAGAGAAATGATGACGTGAAGCAACCTTGTGGTGTGGATGTTTATGTGATGAAAGCGTTACGAGAAATACGCTGAGGTGGTTTGGCCATGTGGAGGGGATGGAGAGCGAGAAGCTAACGAGGAAAGTGTATGTGAGTGAGCTGGAGAGGGGATGAGAGACGGGGAGGTCGAGGATGAGATGGAGGGATCAAATGGAGAGGTACTGTATATGAGAGGGTGCTATGAGCTGGGGGGTAGAGCAGCGACATGGCGGGGGATAGTGCGACATGAAGGCGACTTGATTGTGGCCACCCCTTACTAGATTAAGGAGTCTGACAGTATATAGAGACAGACGTTATTTTTGTAATGTACGATCGTACTGGATGGATCTGTGTAATATACATGAGGTGAGTAAGCTGTAATAAAAACTGCTTTGGAAAAGGTGATTGGGATACCGTCCTAAGTGAAGTAACTATGCGGTCACAACAACAGCAGCAAGAAAATCCAAACATTCCACACCTCTCCATGCGATGTGGATGGAATGCAGAGCTAAATATATCTTTGTGGAATGATAAGCCTGCAGTCCACCTTGTTCACATCCACACAAATTTTGATCCACAAGAAGGAAGAAAATCCGAATCATTCCTCACCTTTCGCTCCGGCGTGGGTGGAATGAAAACCTCCATACATCCGTGTGGAATGTAATTTTGGCTTAAACTGACGAATGGTTGCAGCATGATATACACATTTGAGTATGCACCATGAGAGCTCGCTAGAAAGTCTGCATCTCTTGTATTTCCTCTCCTGTCACTGCACTAGAAAAATGATGGAGAAAGTTGGATACTGTGTGTGTGTGTGTGTGTGTGTGTGTGTGTGTGTGTGTGTGTGTGTGTGTGTGTGTGTGTGTGTGTGTGTGTGTGTGTGTGTGTGTGTGTGTGTGTGTGTGTGTGTGTGTGTGTGTGTGTGTGTGTGTGTGTGTGTGTGTGTGTGTGTGTGTGTGTGTGTGTGTGTGTGTGTGTGTGTGTGTGTGTGTGTGTGTGTGTGTGTGTGTGTGTGTGTGTGTGTGTGTGTGTGTGTGTGTGTGTGTGTGTGTGTGTGTGTGTGTGTGTGTGTGTGTGTGTGTGTGTGTGTGTGTGTGTGTGTGTGTGTGTGTGTGTGTGTGTGTGTGTGTGTGTGTGTGTGTGTGTGTGTGTGTGTGTGTGTGTGTGTGTGTGTGTGTGTGTGTGTGTGTGTGTGTGTGTGTGTGTGTGTGTGTGTGTGTGTGTGTGTGTGTGTGTGTGTGTGTGTGTGTGTGTGTGTGTGTGTGTGTGTGTGTGTGTGTGTGTGTGTGTGTGTGTGTGTGTGTGTGTGTGTGTGTGTGTGTGTGTGTGTGTGTGTGTGTGTGTGTGTGTGTGTGTGTGTGTGTGTGTGTGTGTGTGTGTGTTTAATAATTTAGACAGTATGTTAAAGAATTTCAATAAACATGTATGCCCTACTTTGCGAAAAGGTAGGTTATATGCGTAAAAGGAAAAAACTACCATTGAAATATATAAAGTCCAATTTTTTCAACACTAAGCAAAAGCAAGGTGCACCCCCAGTACAAAACACCTGCATGTAGAATCAAGTAGAATAACCTTACTTCTGAGTGGTGGTGGGGGCAGGGAGGGGGGTTGTGATGGCTGGGATGGTGGTAGTTGTGGTTATAGTGGTTCTTCCCAACTTCTGTCTTCTTTTCTTGTCTTCTCCCGTCATCCTCAACTCTTCAGGTCCAAATTAATCTGGAAAAATGATTTCAAATTAATGTAGGCTCTTTGGACAAATAACAGGAACAGAATATTTTCTATTATAACAATTACAACAAAATTTTGGGAAATGTAAACGTTCTGCTGCTTCCAGAGTTTATCATAACAACACTAACATTATTTCACTGAATTGAGAATGGCACAGAAATTACAACAGTACAGATCATAAAGTTAATGGTGGTGATGGAGTGGTGGTGTTGATGGGATGGTGGTGGCGATGGGGTGGTGGTGGCGATGGGGGTGGTGGTGGTGGCGATGGGGGTGGTGGTGGTGGCGATGGGGGTGGTGGTGGTGGCGATGGGGTGGTGGTGGTGGCGATGAGGGTGGTGGTGGTGGCGATGGGGGTGGTGGTGGTGGCGATGGGGGTGGTGGTGGTGGCGATGGGGGTGGTGGTGGTGGCGATGGGGGTGGTGGTGGTGGTGGTGGCGATGGGGGTGGTGGTGGTGGTGGTGGTGGTGGGGGGTGGTGGTGGTGGTGGCGATGGGGGTGGTGGTGGTGGTGGTGATGGTGGTGGCGATGGGGTGGTGGTGGTGGTGGTGGCGATGGGGTGGTGGGGTAGTGGTGGCGATGGGGTGGTGGGGTAGTGGTGGCGATGGGGTGGTGGGGTAGTGGTGGCGATGGGGTGGTGGTGGTGGTGGCGGCGATGGGGTGGTGGTGGTGGTGGCGGCGATGGGGTGGTGGTGGTGGTGGTGGCGTCGGCGGCGATGGGGTGGTGGGGTAGTGGTGGCGATGGGGTGGTGGTCGGGTTGGCGGTGATGGGGTGGTGGTCGTGGCGGTGATGGGGTGGTGGTCGTGGCGGTGATGGGGTGGTGGTCGTGGCGGTGATGTGGTGGTGGTGATGGTGGCGGTGATGGGTGGTGGTGGGGGTTGCGGCGATGGGGTGGTGGTGGTGGTGGCGGCGATGGGGTGGTGGTGGTGGTGGCGGCGATGGGGTGGTGGTGGTGGTGGCGGCGATGGGGTGGTGGTGGTGGTGGCGGCGATGGGGTGGTGGTGGTGGTGGCGGCGATGGGGTGGTGGTGGTGGTGGCGGCGATGGGGTGGTGGTGGTGGTGGTGATGGTGGCGGCGATGGGGTGGTGGTGGTGGCGATGGGGCGGTGGTGGTGGTGGCGATGGGGCGATGGTGGTTGTAGGCTGGTGGTGGTGATGGGTTGGTGGTGGTTTTGGGCTAGTGGTGGTGATGAAGGTAGTGTGGAGGTGGTGATGGAGGTGGTATGGTGGTGATGGGGTGGTGGTGGTGATGAGACAGTGTTGGTGATAGGGGTTGTGGTGGTGATGGGCAGATGGTGGTGTGGTGGCAGGGGTGATGATGACTGCTGTAGTACTGCAGCTGCTGTTTTCTTGCTCCCATCTGACTTTTTCTTGTCATTTTGTCTCGTCTTGTCCTCACTACTAATATATCAAACTTGATATATATATACCCCCCTGGGGGTAGGGGGGTTTTTCAAGAATACTCCCCCAGTATCCCTGCTTGTCGTAAAAGGCGACTAAAAGGGTTGGCGGAGGGTTAGTGCCCCTCCCCGGAAAACAACTAACTAAAAAAACAAACAAGAAGCCTCGGACAAGGACTGACCAAACGTTGACGACCCAGGACCGGACAAAGGACTTGGTAATGTGTACATGGAATGTAAGAGGAGCGAATGATGAAGTGAAAGAGAGAGAGATTGTCCAGGTGCTTGAGGATGCGAAAGTGGATGTATGTGGAATAACTGAAACAAAATGGAGAGGAGAAAGTGTGAGAGAATGGGAGTATGGATGGGGTATATGTGCAGGAGTAGATGAGAATGAGAGGGCAAAGGAAGGAGTGTGTATAGTTGTGAGTAAAAGATGGAAGAAGAGCATAAGACAGTATGGATCAGTTGGGTAAAGGATTGTGTGGGTAAAGTTGAAAGTTGGAATACAAATGTGGGCGAGTGTGTGTGTGTATGCGCCAACGCAAGATCGTGCTAGAAGAGTGAGAGAAGAGTTCTGGACAAATGTGGAAGTGTGCATGTAAAAGTTTGGAAGGAATGAGAGAGTGTTTTTGATTGGTGATATGAATGGTAAAGTTGGTAATGTGAAGGTGGATGGAATAGTTGGTGAGTGGGGTGTGCCTGCTGAGGTAGATGAGAATGGGAGTGCGTTAGTGGACATTTGTGCTGGGAGGGGGTTGGTAATAGCCAATACCCTCTTCAGGCATAAAATGATCCACAGGTATACATGGCGAGTGATGAGAAGGGTGGGTGGTGAACTGAATGAAAGGAAGGCAATGATTGATTATGTGTGTGTGGATGAAAGGATGCAAAGATGTGTAAAGGATGCAAGAGCTTATAGAGGTTGGGGGAGTGGACTTTCTGACCACTACTTGGTGGTGGCCAGAATTAAAGTTCAAGTAAGATGGAGGAATAGAAGAAGGGAAAGACGAGAGGAAGGAGTAGTTGCAAGGAGAGTGGAAAGGTTAGAAGAGGATGAGAAAAAGGCAGAGTATAAGAGAGAAGTGGAGGAACGATTGGGCAAATATGAATTGGAGCAGATGGGAGACGTGGAAGGTGTGTGTAAGATATTTACAGAAGAAATATGTGCAGCATGTGATGTGGTGTGTGGAAGGAAGAGAAGACGGAGGGGGGTGCAAGGAACAGCGTGGTGGACTGAAGAGGTGAAACAGGTAGTGGCACAAAAGAAGAAAGCATACAATGAATGGATGAGAAATAGGGGCGTGGAAGAAGTTGAGAGGCGGAAGAGAGAGTTATATGTGGAAAGGAAGAGAGAGGTGAAAAGATTAGTAAGAGAGAGTAAGAAGAGAGTGGATGAGGAATTTGGAAGGAATTTGAGTGTAAAGTGGAGGGACTGTAAGAAAATGTTCTGGAGAGAAGTGAAAAGAGTAAGACAGGGTGGAAGTGAAGTTAGCAGGGGAGTGAAAGATAAAAATGGTAGATTACTAGTGGAGAAGGGAGAAAAAGTGAGCAGATGGAGAGAACACTTTAAGGAATTGTTGAACGTAGAGGATGGAAGTAATGCGAGTATAAGTGGCTGGGGAATGACTGGGAGAACTAGGGAGGTGAGAAGACAGGAAGAAATCAGTAGGATAGAAGTTGTGGAAGCAATGAAGAAAGTTAAATTGGGGAAAGCCCCAGGAATTGATGGAGTGTGTGGTGAAATGCTGAAGCATGGGGGAGAGATAGTAGTAGAATGGATGTGGAAGATGTGCAGATTGGCCTGGGAGGAAGGTAGAGTCCCGGAGGATTGGAAGTCAGGTATAATTATTCCCTTGTACAAAGGAAAAGGTGAAAGAAGTGTGTGGTAATCATAGGGGCATTTGTCTTCTTAGTATAATAGGAAAAGTGTATGGTAGGATACTTATAGACAGAGTTAGAGAAAGAACAGAGAAATTAGTTGGAGAAGAACAGGGAGGCTTTAGGAAGGGAAGAGGTTGTGTAGATCAGATATTCATTCTTAGATCTTTAGTGGAAAAGTTTCCTAGAGAAGGGGAAGAAGTTGTATGCGGCTTTCATGGATTTGGAGAAAGCATATGACAGGGTGGATAGACAAGGATTGTGGAAAGTGTTAAGAATATATGGAGTAGATGGGAAGTTGTTGAATGCTGTGAAGAGTATGTACGATGGTGCGAAGGGTGCAGTGCGTGTGGATGGTGAACTAAGTGAATTTTTCTCTTTGAAAGTTGGTTTGAAACAGGGATGTGTCATGTCTCCATGGTTGTTCAATCTGTACATGGATGGGGTAATAAAAGAGGTACAAGGTAGGGTAGTGGATGTTGGAGTGGCCCTGGTGAGAGAGGATAGTGTTTGGAAACTCCCTGTACTGTTGTTTGCAGATGATACTGTGTTGTTGAGTGAAGACGAAGGGGAGCTGCAAGGCTTGGTGGATGAGTTTGGGAGAGTGTGTAAGAAACGGAACCTAAAGGTGAATGTAGGGAAGAGTAAAGTGATGGTCTTTGAGAGAGGTGAAGTCAGTGAATGTACAGCGAGGTTGGATGGTGAGGAATTGGAAAATGTGAGTTCGTTTAAGTATTTGGGTAGTGTGATGAGTAAGGATGGAGGTTTGGAGGGTGAAGTGCTTGAAAGGGTACAGCAGGGAAGAAAGGTTGCTGGTTCCTTGAAAGCAGTGATAAGAAACAGGGAAGTGAGCATGGAAGTAAAAAAGTTACTACATGACAGTATTGTGATACCAACTCTAACGTACGGAAGTGAAGCTTGGACATTGTTGGAAGGACACAAGTCAAGAGTGAGAGCAGTGGAAATGAGTTATTTAAGAGGAGCCTGTGGAGTCACGTGGAGAGACAGGCTGACGAATGAGGATATAAAGGAGCGTTGTGGTGTGGATGTGGATGTGATAGGAAGCGTTGTGAGGAACACACTGAGGTGGTTTGGCCATGTGGAGAGGATGGAGGGTGAAAGACTGACGAAGAGAGTGTATATGAGTAAGGTGGAGGGTGGAAGAGGGAGGGGGAGACCGAGGATGAGATGGAGGGATGGGGTGGAGAGGTATATGAGAGAGGGGGGTGTGAGTTGGGAGCAGGGCAGTGAAATGGCGGGGGACAGGGCGACTTGGAGGCGATTTGTTTGTGGCCACCCCAAACGGGATTGAGGCGTCTGGCAATAGATAGATAGATAGATCAGTTGTGGTAGTAATAATTATGGCAATAATAACAGTAACAGTAATAACAACAGTAGCAATGGGTAATAATAGCAAGAGTAATGAGTAATAACAGCAACAGTAATAATACTAGCACCAATAACAACAGGGGAACCGGATAAATGGACGTTTTACTTTAAGCAGCAGAAGGACGGTACCTATTCAGCTCCTGTCAATCCAGTTTGTTTTCTGTAGTTTTCCTGACTATACTCACTGTGGTAAACAATTATCTTCCTTATGCCTCACGTACGTTTGTAATGGCGGACGTACTAATAGTTACTCGAATCTCTGTTAAGTTAGGAAGAGGTACTAAGAGGCGACAGGAACGCACTGTATGTTGGAGTACGTGTCCGATATTACACACAACTGATAACAGCGATAGGATTATGGCTAAAAACAATAGGGAAAGAAACCGTCAAATGAACGTTTTACTTCAAGCAACAGAAGGACCTCACCAATTAAATAACTTACACCAACTTTTCTGTATTTTTAAAATCTATTTTCGTGGTAGTAAATGTTTTCTGTTGCCCTTTATTTTTCACTATGCACTCCCGACGTTTCTAATGTCGGATTTGCTAAACTTACTTTAATCATTGTTAAGCCTGGTTAGGTTAGTTGAATTACTAGGTTAGGTCTGTTTAGGTTTGGTTAGGTTGAAATCCAAGGTTAGAAGTGGCCGCCATTACACTCTAGAAACAGTTGATACAACGGAAGAAACATGACTAAAAACAATAGGGAAAAAATGATCATGAAACGTTCATTTACCACCCAAAAAATAACCAGAGAAATATAAACGACTATCGAGAAGAAGAACTGATTTGAAAGCTGTCTCTGCTGCTTAAAGTAAAGCGTACGTTTAGCAAAAAATTTAAAGTCCAAAGTTCATTTACCATCAAAAAAAAAGAAAAAAAGAAAAATGGAAAAGACTAACAGGAAGATGAAATGATTTGGTAAGGTGCTTCTGCTGCTTAAAATAAAACATACGTTTATCGGAGAATCGTAATTATGGCAATACCAATAACAGAACAGCAGCAATAACAGTAGCAATAACAGCAAGATTAATAATGGTACTAGTAACATTAATCATAGCTATCATAGTAATAACGGCAATAATAGTGACAATACCACATTCTACATGGAGCACTCAGAACAACACCTGCGATAGCCAAGTGGTCTTAGAGCCAAATAACTGATTCAGCCCTGTGTCCTTGGCCTTCAGCAGATTACGACATATCGTGATACTTTCCAAAATACGTCGCTAAGTCAGAGGTGCTACGAAGCCTCCAAAGCCAACTAGAATAACCAGCATGATGCTATCAAACAACCACAAACTTCTCTGGTAATTTATATTTAAGGAGATTAATCCCCGAGCTAGACCGCATCAGATCATATAGCCCTGCTAGGGTTACAGAAGAGCGCTACCCCTCCCAGCACAGCAGCAACCGGGCGGGGCGCGAACACCTCACGATTATGAGCCCCATACCCTACCACCAAGCTACCGCGCTCCTCAATTCACACTTAAGAAAACAGACAAAATAATCCCACTCATTCTGGCCTAAGTCCATCTATATTTACTCACTTGCCTATCAGTCATTTCTAAGTTAATATAATGTGATTTCCTTAACATATGCCTTACCTTTAATAAGAAAAATGTCACAAAGGCAATCGGCAGTCCTTCTACAGCATGGCTCCAGTTCAAAGAAACTCACATTACACGTATCCTCCTGCTTAAAATAATTTAACCCGTACTGGGTCACACGCGTATTAACCTAATATAAATTAAGACACTAAGTTTTTGAACATATCATTTACCCTAATTGAAGAAAAATATCCCAGAGACACCGTTTGTAACCCTCCCCTCGAGTCGACCGCACGGCTTACACTGAACATTTCAGACAGTATGTGACGTCATCAAAAATTCTCCTTGTTTTTCGGATGCCTCTCCATTTGAAAAATTAAACGGAACGCCTAATTGGCAACTCAGCCAGGCAAAGAAAGAAAACGGGGGCTTAAAAGAGAACGTGAAGTTAAGATAGAACAGAAGATTCAGGGAACGTAAAAAAATGAAAGCCTTAGAAAGAACGTAAACAAACGAGAGAGGATGAGCTGAAGAGAACGTAAGTTTAGAGCAGAACATGAGGCTATGGGAGAACATGGCTTAATAGACAGACAGACAAATGAGGAAGCAAAGAAATTTTGTGTTGTTGACGTGGGTGTGCAGTTACGAGGAGGGACAGACAGATAAATGAGACAGTAAAGGAGCATTATGGTGTTGATGTGGTTGTAGTGTTACGTGGAGAAACAGACAAATGAGGAAATAAAGGAACATTGAGATGTTGACGTGGGTGTGGAATTACTTGGAGCTACTGACAGACAAATGAGGAAGTAGAGACGTTGTGATGTTGATGTGGATGTGGAGTTACGAGGAGAGACAGACAGACAAATGAGGAAGTAAAAGAACGTTGTGCTGTTGATGTGGATGTGGAGTTGCATGGACAGACAGACAAAGGAGGAATTAAAGATGAGCTCTGGAGACAGATATCAGGAAGTAAAGGAGAGCTCTGGTGTTGGGGAGCAGCTTCTCCGACTCACAGGGGATAACTCGAGCCCGTCTGGTCATCTCTAGTAAACTTCCATGCTCCACGGCCCTCAGTAGAACACTCCTTCTAGCCGCACTTACATTGAGTGGAAGTCAAGCAGGTGGCGGCGGGACACCATGCAGTCCAAATACAAGATGCAGGGGTCTCCAGTATCGCACCCCGGCACCCATCGATCCTTCAAAACCAAAGTCGCTCCCTGTTACTCCCCACAGTTGCTGCGAAGTCCCTGGAACCTGCCTATGACCCACCATTTCCAGCTGCCTCTCTGATCCTGTGTCAGCGACCACTGGACTTGTTGTTGTTTTTGATTCTCTCCTCATTAAAGGAGACCGGGCCTTGCTGTAGCCCGGTTGGTGGTGGTTGGCTTGAGTGGGGTAAGGGGGAAGACAGAGCCTGGGGATTGCCCAGCACACACGCCCTGTCTCCTGGCTGAGTTTGTGGTGTGTGTGTGTGCCACTGGACTTGATACGCCATTGATCTCACCACCCCCTTCTGCGCACCTGTCACTGTCACCTAAGGGGTATGCTGATCCTCATCCAAAAACTATTCAAGGACTTTTACCCCATTACTCACTTCCTGAAATTCACCTCTAACTTTATCCTCCACTATACACGAATCACTTCACGTCTCTTACCTGGTCGTTTATTCTCTCTACCTTGTTGTATGCCTCTTCTTGTTGTGCTTCTTGATATCTGTTTTGTTCTTCATAATAGTTCTTTTGTTCTTCTTGTGCTCTGAACACTAATAGAATATCCTTCTTTAGTTCTTCATGCTGTGTTTCTCGATATTTCAGTCGTTTCTCATACTGTGTTTCTCGATATTTCTCTTGTTCCTCATGCTGTTTCTTTTGTTCTTCGTGAAATTTCTTTCTCTCCTGTTGCATTTCTTTCAACACTGTGATTATATCAGCCAGAGATACGTCTGCCATTTCGTTAGCCTCTCCATGCGTCTCCATCTCTCAAAACGTATCCCCACATTTGACACCAATTGTTACAGCGTAGGTCTTTCCATTCCTGACACCAGTTGTTACAAGTGTAGGATTCTTTCCACTCCTGACCAGTTGTTACAACCTTAGTGGTTCGCTGATACGTCGAGAATGGCACATAGACAGGTTAGCCAGTTAATCAAAGGCAGCTGAACACATCAGGATTTTATTCCTTCTAGATACAGCTGAGGTACACACACAAAACACTGACTTTTCTCTTTCACGTCAACTCTGTCCTTCACTCACGACTGCTCGTTTACCGGCTAACTCTCACTTAGCCTCTGTTTAACCACTCCGTCCTTCATTGATTACTCTCACTGTTTGAATCACTGTCACTGATTCACCATCTGTTCACTCTTGGCACACTCTTGGCTCATTTTCTAACTGCAGAACTGAAAACTCACTGACTTGGCAGCTCAACGGTCTTTAAATACACTTACCCCCCCCCCCCCCTTCCGCCTCCTGCTAGCGTAGCTAGAGGCCAAGAACATTCCAGCAGAGAACTCACACTATCTGGAGCAATAATGGACATTCTAGATCCTACGAGAAAACTCACATTTACCCACACAACAACACACTTAAATCAGCAATATACAATAACCATAATGACAAGAACTAATTTCTACCTTAATATAGAATAAACACAAAATGTGTGTGGTGAAATGCTGAAGCATGGGGGAGAGATAGTAGTAGAATGGATGTGGAAGATGTGCAGATTGACCTGGGAGGAAGGTAGAGTCCCGGAGGATTGGAAGTCAGGTATAATTATTCCCTTGTACAAAGGAAAAGGGAAAAAAGAAGTGTGTGGTAATCATAGGGGCATTTGTCTTCTTAGTATAATAGGAAAAGTGTATGGTAGGATACTTACTGACAGAGTTAGAGAAAGAACAAAGGAATTAGTTGGAGAAGAACAGGGAGGCTTTAGGAAGGGAAGAGGGTGTGTAGATCAGATATTCATTCTTGTCTTTAGTGGAAAAGTTTCTAGAGAAGGGAAAGAAGTTGTATGTGGCTTTCATGGATTTAGAGAAAGCATATGACGAGGTGGATAGACAAGGATTGTGGAAAGTATTAAGAATATATGGAGTAGATGGGACGTTGTTGAATGCTGTGAAGTGTATGTATGATGGTGCTAAGGCTGCAGTGCTTGAGAATGGTGAACTAAGTGAATTTTTCTTTTTGAAGGTTTGGTTGAAACAGGGATGTGTCATGTCTCCATGGTTGTTCAATCTGTACATGGATTGGGTAATAAAAGAGGTACAAGGTAGGGTAGTGGATGTTGGAGTGGCCCTGGTGAGAGATGATAGTGTTTGGAAACTCCCTGTACTGTTGTTTGCAGATGATACTGTGTTGTTGAGTGAAGACGAAGGGTAGCTGCAAGGCTTGGTGGATGAGTTTGGGAGAGTGTGTAAGAAACGGAATCTAAAGATGAATGTAGGGAAGAGTAAAGTGATGGTCTTTGAGAGAGGTGAAGTCAGTGAATGTACAGCGAGGTTGGATGGTGAGGAATTGGAAAATGTGAGTACGTTTAAGTACTTGGATAGTGTGATGAGTAAGGATGGAGGTTTGGAGGGTGAAGTGCTTGAAAGGGTACAGCAGGGAAGAAAGGTTGCTGGTTCTTTGAAAACAGTGATAAGAAACAGGGAAGTGAGCATGGAAGTGAAAAAGTTACTACATGACAGTATTGTGATACCAACTCTAACGTATGGAAGTGAAGCTTGGACATTGTTGGAAGGACACAAGTCAAGAGTGAGAGCACTGGAAATTAGTTATTTATGAGGAGCCTGTGGAGTGACATGGAGAGACAGGCTGACAAATGTGGACATAAAGGAGCGTTGTGGTGTGGATGTGGATGTGATAGGATGCGTTAGGAGGAACACACTGAGGTGGTTTGGCCATGTGGAGAGGATGGAGGGTGAGAGACTGACGAGGAGAGTGTATGTGAGTGAGGTGGAGGGGGGAAGAGGGAGGGGGAGGCCGAGGATGAGATGAAGGGATGGGGTGGAGAGGTATTTGAGGGAGAGGGGTGTGAGTTGGGAGCAGGGCAGTGAAATGGCGGGGGACAGGGTGACGTGGAGGCGGTTTGTTTGTGGCCACCCCAAACGGGGTTGAGGCGTCTGGCAATAGATAGATAAACAGACATACCCAAATCTACAGAATATTCTTCACGTTTCCAGATTCAAACACCAGCTTGAACCTACGACAGAACACTTAATGTCTAGAAGGTTCCCCACATCTCCAAACATAAAACACCACCCTAAGCCTACCTGCATAACGCTAGTTTAACCCCGCCATTCAAGGCCATTCTTAGTTTTTCCAAGTACAGTATGTTGAAGTTATTATTGACCCGTAGGCTATGTTTTCCTGCATGACACTAATTATTATCAGAAATAAAAAAAGCTTCGGTATCCCGACTGAATTACAAAATTCCAATGTCATATGATAATTATTATTTAGTATATTGATTATAGTTGGGCATAAACAAAATCCATTTTCTGTTATTTCCTATCGTTTTCTTTGATGTTTCGGTGGCTACCAATTATATTTTACTTATAGCTCGGATGTTCCGGTTCCTAATCACTGAGCTCTCAGTGGTCATAATATTATGATAAATTTTGCACTGAAAAACAAAATATTGACACATTCTATCATAAATAAGGGAACAGGGAACAGAACGGTATGTACTGAATTTTAACACTGCAATTTGGTTGTAACTTTGCTTGTGCTGTTTATGGCCAATGTTGATTCTGATGATAATTTTAAACTGAACAATAAAAATTGTGGGTTCATACTTACGCCAAAATCATTCCGAGTCGATCTTAACCTACAGGCTTTCAAGGTTAGGTTTCGTGGCAATCAGTGGTTCTATAACCTGAGGGGCATGAGACTGAGCAGTTTCCAAGGGTGATGATGGAACTCAGAGGAAAAACAGAGTGCCCTCAGCAAGTGTGTGTGTGTGTGTGTGTCACGACGAACCACTGATTTAATTTCAGTACTCATATTCGGTCTTTGCTCCAGACATCAATGCACATTTTTCTTTGTACCCGTGTAGTAAGGACTTTTTTTTTTCCCCTTCTCTGTCTGTCTCCTGGTCACCTTTCTGCTCTGTTCATCTTTTTCTAATCTGGTCGGTTTGAGAGAAAAATGAAACCTACCAAGAAGTTTTACATTGCAAGACTGACCGCACCCCATTTAAAATATAAACGTTCCTCATCTCCCTGTCTCCCCATATCCCGAAAAGGTGGATAGTGGAGTGCAGGAGAAGGGCTATTTCGGCCTGTAATCACCTGGGTCAATATGCACTTTAATTAGCAGAAACAGTAATAACAGTGACTCGGGAACAAGTTTATGGAGTAACGTGACTGATGGAAGGGAGAGAGAGGCGTGGATCTGTGAACCAAGGCGAAGGGGGGCGCGACCCGGAAAAGGCCTAGGACCGTTGGTGGCATTCATAGCCCAGCTAAAATCTTTCTGGGGCGGGGGGGGGGGGAAGACTCCTAGTTAGGTTAGGTGGAAAGACCCCCGGTTTGATTTGGTTTAACTTGCCTAGGGTAGGGTAGGTTGAATATGAATGGCTAATTTTGACCTTGTTTGCGGTGTTTTAGGGTCTTTTTTTTCCTTGGGATAAATGATAAAAAAAAAGAAAAAAGAAAAAAAAGCCTTCTCACAAAGCAATATCTTCAAAAATAAGGCAGACAAATTAAAGCCCCCTCCCCCCCAATCAAAAAGATCCCCAAATCTTTTCATTTTCAACTACAGTACTTGTCTGTAATCACGTAAATAAGTACAGACAAAATTAACGGCATATTTTACTCAGTAGAACACATTCCTTATTCCTCCACCATACTTTGAATTTACATATTTTATTTTATGACAGCAAGCGATCATCTCCTGGTAATTTTGTGTCCATGTTGTTTTTATTTATCTTTCTGGACGCTTGTTTGGTTTTCCAGCGTAATGCCGGACGCTTCCTAAAATATACAGTTCATTTGAGTTTCGGCAGTCTAAGTTAGTGTGGATTAGGGTAGGGTAGGGTAGGTTAAGGTAGGTTATGCTGGGTCACGGAAAAAATACCCAAGATAATGCTTGCATTGGTGTCTTTCGGGAAGAATTAATCACGTAACTAAGAGAAGAACTGAAGTTGATGGTAATATGTTAATGACTTGTTTTTACACCCGCGCTCGCAAAATGGGACCGGGTGTTTCGTTTTGATCAGCATTTATGTCTGTTTCCCCCCACTCTCTCTCTCTCTCTCTCTCTCTCTCTCTCACCTAACCTTAGGAAAGATCCACAGTAAGGCAAGAATGAAGATTTCAGTTTCGAGAATAATCAATCAAAGGCCGAGGTCACAAAGCAGGGTAAAATTTCGACCACTGCGCATGGGGATTTACAAACTTAAAAAAAAAAAAAAAATATCCGACTTCATCCAAACTTCGTGGAGCTGTTGATGGACATAAGGAATACGTTTTATTATTATTATTATTATTATTATTATTATTATTATTATCATTATTATTACTATGAGAAAACGGGGTAAGAGTCAAGGTTACAAGGCAGGGGCAACTTAATGTTTTTGTCTGACTGAAACCAAACTTTGTGGAAAGGTTGAGTTTGAAGCACGCATTCAATTTGGAGAAAAAAAAATCAAAGGTAAGGGTCACAGGGTAAAGTCAGCTAAAAGAGTTTTGATCTGAACGGAACTAATCTCTGTAGCAGTGTTAAGGGTTAGGCAAGAATGAAGTAGTTTGATTTTGAAGGCACTCTGTCGATGGTCGAAATCAGCAGGCGAAGTTAAATATTCCGCCCTTAAACTAGTTGGAGGGCGTGGCTGTTCCACTCGCTGGGCCTCTGTCTATCTGTCTATTGCCAGACGCCTCAATCCCATAACGGGTGGCCACAAACAAATCATCTCCATGTCGCCCTGTCCAATGCCACGTCACTGCCTTACACCCAGCTCACACCCCGCTCTCTCATGTACCTCTCCACTCCATCCCTTCATCTCGCTGGGAGCTCCTTGTTTTTTATGGCATAATTTTACGCAATGCATGGCTGAGTAATAGGCTATCCCATTATCATGAAACTTTTCCTATTGGGTGCATCTGTGCTTACATAATTGTTACCTGTGTTCAAAGAAATAAGATATACACAATGTAGGGACGGGGTTTTATGTCCAGCCTTGTTCAAATGGATTTTGGGGCACTGCCATACATATATCTTTTTTAATTTTATAATATGTTTATACTTTTTTTCACATATTTTTAAGCCTCTGAGACAGAAAGTTACGAAGGGTTTCGTAAGTTACTCAACTTTGAAGAGAGGAATGGTAAGGACGTTCTTCATGTAGATTCTGATTATTTCTCACCCGTTTGAAAAGTCACTCGAGTTAAATAAAATCGTCTGGAGAGAAGAACAAGAAACACACTCGGACAGCACAACGCCTGTGCCCTATCGTAGATCAACGAAAGTAAATTTGCCCATGCTTTGTGACCTTGACCTTTGACCCGATTGTTTTCAAGCTTTGAATATTTCATCCTCGTGTAACCAACAATTTTTCCATTATGTCTGGTGCAGTTTGGATCAGAGGTGTTTAATCTAACATTTCCCTATGACCTAGACCATTTACCTAGTGCTATCAAAATACAATCACTTCATCTTTGGTAAACCCCGCTAATACCAATACACCAGTACTGTATGAGACAGCCCTAGCATGTATTCAATATGGACGGTGGGTGTCAGCGCCGACGTGGTGACGTGTAGAGGTGTGCGGTACGTAGGAGGACTACTGGGCCCTGAAAGCAGGCTGTGAAGCCTATGCCCAGAGTCGGTCACATTAAAAAAAAAAAAATAAAAAAAAATAATAATAAACGCGTCCGCTTCGTTTGATTCGAGTGGAAAATATATATTCTTTAGTTAAAAGACCAAATCTTTGCCCTTATCCTGTGGCTTTTACCGTAGATCAGTTTGTCTCAAAACTGAATCACACCATCCTTTACTGACCCTCATCGCGTCCACCAAGTTTGGTCTACGAGGTATATCGGAACAAGATTGTAAATGTTAGCCTATTCTCGACCTATGGCCTACATTTTTCGTCCAATATCTGTCAATGATCATAGCCAGTAGAAAATGACACTCCTTTGCGAGAAACTAAAAAGTGAACAGTTTTGCTGTTTTGTCGCTAGGAGAGAGGATAGCCAATTATGAAGAAATCTGGATTATAGCAAACTGTGTTTTAGCATAACATCTAAGCTACATCAGAAGTTTTTATAAGTATGGAAAAGCTTCAGGCTAATGACTAGATATCAATAAAGATTTCAAACCTTTGTGATTTGGAGTTACAAAGATTTATTTCTTTTTTTATTTTTGTTAAGACATGGGCAGGTGGGAGCCATTTCTACATAGTCTGCCAACACTCTGACATATTTAATGAGCAGTGATGTATAGCATAGCCTCCCTGAAGATTATGGCACCATCAGCAACACGCCGATTGTCTATTTTTATTTGTGTGGACAAATACTGACATAGTGGAATGAACTAACACTACACTTTTATCTAGGAAAGTCAAATTATAATTCTTATACAGCTCCTTTGTCGCATCAGATGTACTCACAGGTCATAAAACTGAAGCCAGTATTATGAGAATCTATCGCATCAAACAAGCTATTTGAGATAGTGTGTTGTCTAAAGCTTTGTTCGGCACCCACAAGCATGGGAGAATATAGTGCATGCCCCATCTGTGTCACTCACTCGCCGATTTACCGTACGTTTTCGACAAGTGAGATCCAGGGCATATGGGAGGGCCGTTAGGAAAACAGAGTTTGCACAATGGTCATTTCTAATTTTGTCCAACCTCGTCACTCCTAGTGAAAAACGCATCATCTTCAATTCTGCTACCTCCAACTGTGCCTCCTGTCTTTTTGTCAGTGGTACTGTCTCCATTTCGCACAACATGGCTGGCCTCACTACAGTCCTATAAACTTTCCCTTTCATTTCTACAGAGACCCTTCTGTCACAGATCACTCCTGTCACTTTTCTCCACCCACTCCATCCCGCCTGCACTCTCTTTTTTACCTCTCTACCACACTCTCCGTTACTTTGTACAGTTGCCCCCAAGTATTTGAATTCACCTACCTTTGCCACCTCTACACCTTGCAGCCTCACGATTCCCCCGTCATCTCTTTCATTTTCATACATGTACTGAGTCTAACTTCTGCTTACTTTCATTCCCTTTCTCTCCAGTGCATATTTCCATCTCTCAAGCTCTGCCTCAGCTTCCTCCCGGCTCTCACTACATATCACAATGTCGTCCGCAAACATTTTTGTCCACGGAGGCTCCTGTCTAATCTCATCTGTCAATCTGTCCATCACCATTGCGAACAAGAAGGGGCACAAAGTCGATCCTTGATGCAATCCCACCTCCACCCTGAAACCATCAGTCATTCCTATTACACATCTCACTGCTGTTGCACTATCGTCGTGCATGTCCTTTACCACCCTCACGTACTTCTCTGCCACTCCTGACTTTCTCATACAGTACCACAGTTCCTCTCTCGGTACCCTGTCATAAGCCTTCTCCAAGTCTATAAATACACAATGCAAGTCCTTCTGGCCTTCTCTGTACGTCTCCATCACCATTCTCAAAGCAAATATGGCGTCTATAGTACTTCTCCCTGGCATGAAACCAAATTGCTCCTCGCAGATCCTCACTTCTCTTCTCAGCCTAGCTTCCACCACTCTTTCCCATATCTTCATTGCATGGCTGATCATCTTTATACCTCTGTAGTTGCTGCAGCACTGCACATCACCCTTGTTCTTGAAAATCGGAACTAGAATAATTTTTCTCCACTCCTCCGGCATCCTCTCACCCTCCAGGATTTTGTTAAACAATCTGGTAAATCATGTCACAGCCATCTCTCCTAAGCTCCTCCATGCTTCCACTGGTATACCATCTGGGCCCACTGCCTTGCCATCCTTCATCCTCTTCATGGCATTCCTCACTTCCTCTCTGCTGATCTCTTGCACTTCCTGACTCACTACCTCCAACTCTTCCAACCTTCCCTCACTCATATTTTCTATATTCATCAACTCTTCGAAATACTCCTTCCACCTTCTTAGTACACTCTCCTCACTTGTCAGTACATTGCCATCTGCATCCTTTATCATTCCAACATGCGCACATCACGCCCAGCTCTGTCTCTCTGCCTGGCTAATCGGTACAGGTCTTTTTCCCCTTCTCTACTATTCAGCTTCTCGTACAGCTTCTGGTATGCCTTTTCTTTCGCCTTAACAACCTTTTTCTTGGCTATGTTCCTCGTCTCCTTCTACTCCCGAATGCTTTCTTCGTCCCTGTGTCCATCCATATTCTTTCCCTGACATGGGTTTGGTCCCCTGATATTTTTTTTAACATTAGGTTCGTCGACTTGAATCTATTTCAGAGAGAAGAATGAAGCTATGTGTGGAAAAGTGTGCCTATGAAGTGGAGCCAGGACTAAAGGGCTTGAATAATGAACGGAGGGGCGTGCGACCCATTTCTTTGGGAATGCTTTGAATTAATTTTCCTTCTCTAATGTACCTTTAATTGTTTTCTGGACCTTACCTCACTCCACCTGCAGGAAGGAAAATTGAGGCGAGATGATGATGATTCTTGAAAATATTGGCATTTGGGGTTCATTTCGGGAGAGGGGGAGGGGGGTGGCGGAAACGGGAGTCCTCCGACCTGGCAGGCAGGCAAGTCAGCTCAGTGTTCGTCTGGCAACGGTTGAGTGTGGGTGGCTGCAGCGTCTGTTCTCTTTATCGCCCTCACCCTCTCGGTACCACCCGTTCTTTCCCTATCCTCTCGTCTTGAAGATGAAATACCTACTTGGTTGCTCCTATAATACCCACTCATTGCAGGTTTAACAAAATAGCTAAAATATTACAGTGCTGAACAAATTATACGTACCTTAGGTGAAACTAAAAGAAAAATTTAAATGAATGGAATGATGTTCATAATAGCTTACAAAAAAGTTCACTTTTATGATCGTGCAAGAATATTTGTCTCTTTTTTACCAGTGATTTAATAGTGTGATTATGGTACGTAAGTCAGTGAGTGTCGCACAAAAAAAAAAAAAAAATGAACAGAAGGGAAATCAACTTATAGAAAGCCAAATTATTTCACGAAGAGTTATAGCGACGAAATATTTAGATCTAGAACGGAACAACTGTATTCTTGAATAATAAAGAAAAATGTGTTTTTGGTTTTACTTGGGCTTTTGAACCTATTTCTCATAGTGAAACAAAGAAGTATAATGATAATTTTTAAGTTTGAAAAGGATAGAAAGGAAGGAAAACAGGGCTGCCTTGGATAAACATGTAATTCTGTTTTCTCTGCCAAGTACTACTTTTGAAAATGAAAACCATAACATAAAAAATACATACACGGTTGACAGTAACTGAGGTTCTCCTTTTATGGACCTGGAGAGAAAATACACTTGCATTATAATGTTTATAGAGCTGCCGCAGCCTTTATGACCCACTGGGCTTCTACTATACTTCACCCCAGATAAAAGGTATTATACCAGTGTGTGTGTGTGTGTGTGTGTGTGTGTGTGTGTGTGTGTGTGTGTGTGTGTGTGTGTGTGTGTGTGTGTTTTGTCCATTTTTTTCACCAGTGTCATAAATACCAAGAGTGCTGATAATTCCTGTGTTTTACCATAGGGATAATAATACTTTTTTTAAGGGCGACTTTTGAATATGAACACGCCCGTGTAAACGTGCTGGCAATGTAATGTGTATGTAATATACTTTCAGTGGCATCAGCTTTTAAAGTTGATAAAGACACGTGACTAAAGAATCCAACAATTTTTCTACATCTCTATCTCTGTCTCTATGTATCTATCTATATCTATATCTATCTATCTATCTATCTATATGTGTATATATATAGGAGCCTTTGTGGTACAGTGGTAAAGTGTGCGTTTTTGTACACTGGAGGACGAGGGTTCGCCCTCCGCCAGGATAATAAACTTTGGAAGCGTTCTTCTGGCCACGTACTGCATTGGCGGCACAAGCGGTACTGTGGTTGAACCAGTGTCGCATACTCTGAAGTATGCTTGCACCCAGTCGGCTTGCGCGGGCCGATTACACTTGGTTCACAGACTACACATACATCCAAAGCCACTCCAACACTACAATTACACTTAGAAGCACTTCTCACCCTACATACAATCTCTACTAGACAGCCTAAGCCACTTGGTAAAGATACATTGGCTGTATCGTCCCCGCTTCAGTTGGGATAGGCCGGTCCTGCAGTGGACACTCAAACGGCTGATGAGATGAGATTATATATATATATATATATATATATATATATATATATATATATATATATATATATATATATATTGTGGAAGGACACAAGGCAAGAGTGAGAGCAGTGGAAATGAGTTATTTAAGAGGAGCCTGTGGAGTCACATGGAGAAACAGGCTGACGAATGAGGATATAAAGGAGCGTTGTGATGTGGATGTGGATGTGATAGGAAGCGTTATGAGGAACACACTGAGGTGGTTTGGCCATGTGGAGAGGATGGAGGGTGAAAGACTGACGAAGAGAGTGTATGTGAGTGAGGTGGAGGGGGGAAGAGGGAGGGGGAGGCCGAGGATGAGATGGAGGGATGGGGTGGAGAGGTATATGAGAGAGGAGGGTGTGAGTTGGGTGCAGGGCAGTGAAATGGCGGGGGACAGGGCGACTTGGAGGCGATTTGTTTGTGGCCACCCCAAACGGGATTGAGGCATCTGGCAATAGATAGATAGACAGATAGATAGATAACTCGCTTCCCAGAGTTTTTTCTCCTTCATCCTACTGGTGTTCAAATCCAACTGTTACTGATTTTTTATGAATGGAGAACACCTGTAATCTGGTGTATGGATGACTTTTTTTTTTTATTCATTTGTTTTTCCTTCTATTCTGTTATTTAGGATAACCTAAACAGGGGTCTGACACGTCATCCTCAGCCCCTGTGTTCTATAACGTTGCCTTAATTTGGTTTCTAGAATGTTTGGGTAGTATTAAGAATTTCACAGCTTGAGAGACCTTCTTAAATATGTTCCATTGCAGTACGAAGTCCCTGGAGGTTTAGCGATCACGTAACCCGCCAGGGAGAGTAGGCTAGTCATCCACCCGTACAGTTCTTAATTACTGTAGCCTTGTCTCGAGCCACTACATCTCGATAAAGAGTAATATGTGCTTGGCTGTCAGCCAGTCACCTTTTAATACGATGCCTACAAAATCTTTCCCGGGTGATGCATCCCAAGTAGTGCTTTTCCTCTTCACTTTTATTTTCCTTAAAACAAATTTGTCTCAAAGCGCAGTGTCCTACAAAATTCTGTCTTAGTGCTGTATTACTGGAAATGACAGGTATAGGTAGCTTAACTGTACACACCAACAGAAAGTTACTGGAGAACATTTTTAAATTTTCATGTACTGTTTCCAACGCAACAAACGTAATCGTTGATCTTGTGACCTGCGTCGTGCTGTGAGGCCGTCAAAAAAGAGTAAATCAATGGGGGTGGTGAGCCAAGATATGGGTAGGATGGGCTGGAAAATTGGTAGACAATGGGGCTGGCTTAAGAAGTATGACCTGTACAATGAGCTGTATCAGTGGAGGAAAAGTTTACATCAAAATATCCTCCAAGCATGAATGTGTCAGGGAGGTAAGAAAATTGGCGAGGGGGACCGAGAAGTGTGTAATGGATGGGCTGGAATTGTGGTAGGGAATGAGTAGGTATCACGATAGTATACCCAATCGTATGGAAATGGCTGCTATAGGATTAGGCATAATAGCTTGAGTGCAGTGAAGGTTGTTTCAAAGTTCTCTCCAACTGCAAGATAAGGTTGTGTTTTCCGACGCAGAAAATGTGGATATAATAAGAGTACTTGTTGCAGTATTACAGCTCGGGACAATACGGTCTATAATACTAGTTAGCTATTATGGAGTATTACCGGTATCTACCCATATATCGGCTAGCATGATTAATAGGTAACTTAATTCCCTTGGAGCATTGATTAGACAGTGGAGTCCCTACAACAGCCTAGCCTCATTAAAAGCATAGGCAGTAGCTATCCTTATACAACTGTAGAAAAGCAGTGTACCATTAGTGATTAACAATAACCTTTATTTAAAGCTTGTTCATGTATTATAATGAAAGTGTTATTATGACGCAGCCAGCAGAGTTTATCCTCTTGCACACTTTCAGTATAAGCCTAAGCACTAAATAAATATGTTATATGGAATAAATATGTTACCGGTATGTAAATTTTTGGTATTTTTTGCATCACTGATAAACATTATCTCATGTTACGATAGTCTTACCCATCCACTTACCCACTTGACTCCCTTCCTGCCTCTTTGCCTACGCAACTCCTTGCTCATCCTCTTGCGTACCTACCTTCCTGCCAACCTCAAAACGTACATGCCTACATACTTACCTCATTGCCTGCCTAACTAATACCTCCCTATCTGCCTTCCTGCTTTCCTCCACCACCTAAAGAGGTAGCCACACAGGCAGTTATTAATTTCTTGTTATTCACTAGTTTCCATTGGACTGTATCAAAATTCTCTTCTATCTGTCAATCTATCTATCTATAGCCCGACGCCCTAATCCCGCAAAGGGTGGCCGCAGACAAAACGCCTCCAAGTCACTCTGTCACCCACCATTTGACTCCCCTCCCCCCAACTCACCCCCCCCTCCCTCATATACCTCTCAACTCCATCCCTCCACCTCATCCTCGGTCTACCCCTCCCTCTCCCTCCCTCCACCTCACCTACATACACCCTCTTAGTCAGTCTTTCATTCTCCATTCTCTCCACATGTCCAAACCACCTCAGTGTATTTCTCCTAATCTTTTCAACCACATCCACATCTACACCACAACGTTCCTTCACTTCTTCATTCGTCAACCTGTCCCTCCACGTCACTCCACATGCTCCTCTCAAGTAACTCATTTCCACTGCTCTCACTCTTGACTTGTTCCCCTCTTGCAAGGTCCACGCCTCGCTTCCATACGTCAGGGTAGGGATCACAATACCATCATGCAGTGCCTTCTTAACTTCCATACTCACCTCCCTATTTCTCATCACTGCTTTCAGTGTACCAACAACCTTTCTTCCCTGCTGTACCCTTTCACGTACTTCATCCCCCAAAGTTCCATCCTTACTCATCACACTACCCAAGTACTTGAATGCACTCACATTCTCCATATCCTCACCATCCAACCTCACCGCACACTCTGTGACTTCATTCCTCTCAAACACCATAACTTTACTTTTGTTTACATTAACTTTCAGCCTCCTCCTCCTACACACTGTTCCAAATTCATTCACCAAACCTTGCAACTCCCATTCATCTTCACTCAACAATACTGTATCATCAGCAAACAGCAACACCGGAAGCTTCCAAATCTCACCCTCATTCATTAGGGCCACCCCCACATCCACTGCCCTACCTTGCACCTCCTTTACAACCCCATCCATATATATATTAAACAGCCATGGAGACATCACACACCCCTGTTTCAGTCCCACATTGAGATCAAAGAACTCACTCAGCTCACCATCCACTCGCACCGTAGCCCTAGCTCCCTCGTACATACTCTTCACAGCATTTAACAATTTCCCCTCCACTCCATATATTCTTAATACCTTCCACATACCTTGCCTATCTATTCTGTCATAAGCTTTCTCCAAGTCCATGAAGGCAGCATACACTTTCCTTCCCTTCTCTAGATACTTCTTCACTAAACATCTTAGAACAAATATCTGATCTACACACCCTTTTCCCTTCCTAAATCCCCCTTGTTCTTCTCCAACTAGCTCCTCTGTCATATGCCTAACCCTATCAATGAGTATTCTACCATATATTTTACCAGTCACACTAAGAAGGCAAATATCCCTATGGTTACCACATACTTCTCTCTCCCCTTTTCCTTTGTACAGAGGAACAATTATACCTGATTTCCAGTCCTCTGGAACCCGTCCCTCTTCCCAAGCCAATCTACACAACTTCCATATCCACTCCACAACAATCTCACCCCCATACCTAAGCATTTCACCACACACTTCATCAATTCCTGGGGCCTTTCCCAGCTTAATCTTCTTCATCGCTTCCACTACTTCCGACCTACTGATCTCTTCCTCCCTCCTCTCATCTCTTCTTCTCCCAGCCATTCCCCAACCACTTATACTCACACTGCTCTCACGCTCTACATTCAACAAATCCTCAAAGTGCTCCTTCCATCTCCTCAATTTCTCTCTCTTCTCCACCAACAATCTATTATTCCTATCTTTCACTCCCCTACTATTTCCCCTTTCACACTGCCTTACTTTCTTTACCTCCTTCCAAAACAATTTCTTACTCTCCCTCCATTTCACACTCAGATTCCTCCCAAACTCTTCATCCACTTTCTTCTTACTCTCCTTCACCAGTCTCTTAACCTCCCTTCTCCTGCTCACATATACCTCTCTCTTCTCTCTCTCATCTTCTCCCCCTACCTCTACTTGCCAACCATTCACCATATGCCTTCTTCTTTTGTTCCACAGCTCGTTTCACCTCATCATTCCACCATGCTGTCCCTTGCACACCCTTGCATCTCCTCCTCACTCCACAAACCGCCTCACACGCTGCGCTTATCTCTTCCGTGAACATCTTACATACGTCTTCCACCCCTTCCATCTGCTCTAGCTCATACCTTCCCAATCTTTCTTCCACTATGCTTTTATACTCTGTCATTTTCTCACTATCTTGCAATTTCTCCACTCTTCTCACAGGAGCTGCTTCCTCCTGTCTTCCCCTTCGTCTCCTCAACCACTTTCTTTGCAGTTCTACCTTGGCCATCACTAAGTGATGGTCCGAGACTCCATTCCCCCACCCTCTCCACACCCTTGCATCCAACACTTGTCTTCTCATTCGCTCATCCACACACACGTAGTCTATCATTGCCTTTCGTTCAACAAGTTCACCATCCATCCTCCTCATTACTCTCCATGTATACCGGTGGATCATCTTATGACGAAAGTAGGTGTTGGCTATTGCTAACCCCTTACCAGCACAGATGTCCACCAAAGCACTACCATTCCCAAATTCTCTTGAGGGCATAAATTCCCAAATTCTCTTGAGGGCATAAATTACAGCATTCTGAACGCCAATTCCTAAGATACCAATATTATGCTAATATTCCAATATATAAGGACGGCTTTTGTTCTCGACCTTTTTTTAATCACTGTGACCCGGGGGTTGCACTGAGCGTGTTGACCATTTCAACCTCAACGAGGGCACACCATTCGATGGAGAGGATTTATTTGACACTTCGATCATCATAACTGAGGCGGAGAGGATTCACTTGACACCTCAGTCAAAACTGGACCTTAACTGCGACCTGAAGAGCATAAGAGGATGAACAAACGAACGAACGGCAGGGCGGATGGAAAATTCACCTCTGGCTCTCAGACTTCTCCTTGGGGAATGTATACAGTCGATCATAAAAGCTGTACGCATTGAGCTCGATACTGTACAATATGACACCATGAAGGAGTGGATAGATAAGGAATAAGGATAATAATAAGAATATATGGAGAAAATGGGAAGTTGGTGATTGCCGTGAAGAGTATGCATGAAAGTGCTAAGGCTGCAGTACGTGTGGATAGTGAACTGAATGAATTTATCTGTCTGAATGTTGGGTTGAAGCAGGGATGTGTCATGTCTCCATGGTTGTTCAATCTATATATGGATGGGGTTATAGAAGAGGTACTGTACAAAGTAGGGCAGTGGATGTTGGAGCGGCCCAAATGAGAGTGGGCGGAGTTAGGAAACTTCCTGTACTGCTGTTTGCAGATGATACTGTATTGTTAAGTGAAGACGAAGGGGAACTGCAAGGCTTGGAGAAAGAGTTTGGAAGAGTGTGTAAGAAATGGAATCTAAGGGTGAATGTGGGGAAGAGTAAAGTTGTGGTCTTCGAGAGAAATGAAGTTACTGAATGTACAGTGAGGTTGGATGATAAGGAGATAGAAAATGTGAGTGCGTTTATGCATTTGGGTAGTGTGATTAGTAAGGACGGAAGTCTTGAGGATGAAGTGCTTGAAAGGGTACAACAAGGAAGAAAAGTTGCTGTTCTTTGAAGGCAGTGATAAGAAGTAGGGAAGTGAGCATGGAAGTACAAAGGTCGCTGCATGACAGTATTGTGATACCAACTCTAACGTATGACAGTGAAGCTTGGACCTTGTTGGAAGGACACAAGAGTGAGAGCAGTGGAAATGAGTTACTTAAGAGGAGCATGTGGAGTCACTTGGAGAGACAAACTGACAAATGAGGAAGTGAAGGAGAGTTGTGATGTGGATGTGGATGTGGATGTGATAGAAAGCATTAGGAGAAATACACTCGGGTGGGTTGGCCATGTGGAGAAGATAGAGAGTGAGAGACTAACGAGGAGAGGGTATGTGAGTGAGGTGGAGGGGGGAGAGGGAGGGGAAGGCTGAGGGTTAGATGGAGGGATGGAGTGGAAAGGTATATGAGAGAGGGGGGTGTGAGCTAAGGGTAGGGCAGCGAAATGGCTGAGGATAGGGCGACATGGAGGCGAGTTGTTTGTGACCACTCCTTGCGGGATCGAGGCGTCCGGCAATAGACAGATACATAGAAGGATAGATGCTGCAAAACACCTATTGGTTCTACCCGACACCAGTAGCCCTGCCTTCAAGAGGGCTACATATATTGCCTTTAAGAAGCATTTGCTATCATGTGTAGCTCACTCAGTCTTGTTAATTCACATTCAGAAACTGTAGCCTTCATTGAGAAACGTGATAGAAGCTCCTCATATCGCCTGAAATGTTTTCATGATGAATGGCAAGGACACAACAGAGAAAAATAATTCATTCGGCTTACCAACACGTTTTGCACTGTTCAGTGCTTTCATGAATCGTTAACAGTATGACAGAAGAGGATAATGCTGGGTTCTTAATTAGGAAGTCTTGAAGACAATACTAACATCTTCATTACGTGACTCCTGGTCTTAGCTGAATATAATCCCTTGGTAGCCCTTCCCCCTCAAAAAAGAAAGAAAAAGAAGAAGAAAAAAGAAAAAAGAAAAATAGTTAAGGTGGGAAAGGGATTCACTCCAACAAGGTTCACTCCTTCAAGTTTGGGAATTTCTCCCAAGGATGAACGAAATCGGCGGTGTCTGTGAACATGAAGGTTAAAAAAAAAGAAAAAAAATCAACAGCTTAATTCAGGGGGAAATTTTACACTGTATCAACAACAATGATATTCTTTATTATATAATACTAGTTTGTATCACAAAATATGAATATAAAATTAAACTTACTCCTGAGCTCAGTATTGTTTACCACTGTGGGTGGAAATTTGTAATATAACTCATGCTATACCAAGTAACCAAGCCATGTAATCTGGCCACAGTATACTTCTAAGACCTCTTTTCCCACCCTGAGGAAAGGTGTATTATTATATTATTATAAACTGTATAATGATTGCATTCTGTCAACGAACACAACACAGCAGAGTGTACTGCTAGAAGAGTGCTGTTATTCTGACACACGCGTGTTAAGTATCATCTCTCACACAGGGAGAATAAAATGCTGTGTCTTGCTGTAGGTTTGTTTGGTAGGGAACAGGAGGTAGGCTGTAAGCGACTGGACTATGGAGGATCCTATTGGTGAGGTTCTTCAGTTCAGTCTGCCGTGGCAAGTTTATTTATTTATTTATTTATTTATTTATTTTTTTGCAAGGAGGAAGGAACCAATGACCAAAAGCCCGCAAAGCTGTTCGCTCCATGAAAAAATAAAAACAAGAGAACAGAGAACCAAGTTCCTGATCTGTTCATTTCGAGATGCCTAGACACACTGTGTTTAAAAGACTGGAGATCATAGGCAGTAGGAAATACAGATAGATGAAGACAGTTCTAAAGTTGACCTGTTGCATAAATGAAGGACTGGGAGTAAAGGTTAACTCTTGCATTAGAGAGTTGGACAGAAAACGAATGAGAGTTTGCTACTAGATGGGTGCTACTCGCCCGCTGTAGTGGTGGAAGGATGCAAGCAGACAGCTCAGAGGCGCGGAGACCATTAAAATAGCGATAGAAAAGAGACAAAGAGGCAACAGTGCGGCAAACAGACAGGTTTAAGGAAGCCAGTATGAAGGGGAGTGTTTATGAGACGAAAAGCCATTGACTCCATCTTGTCGAGAAAAGCTGTAAGTGGGGAGCCTCCCCACACACATGGGAGTTGTACTCTACACAGGGGAGAATTAAACCTCTGTCTAAAATCAACAACGGTGCAAGGGTAAAGAAGGCACGGAATTTAGTTACCACACCTAATTTCTTGGAAGCAAAGTTTACAAGAGATGTAATATGAACTATCCAAAATAAATATCGAGAGAACAAAACCCAATGCAGGATTGAATTGGATATCATTAAAAATTAGAGGATACTCCTGCAGAAGAATTTGACCTGTCCTAAGATGTAAGAACTGAGTTTTTGATGCAATAATAACAAGATTTCTTTCATCCCAGTCAGAGATATGAACTACGTCAGACATTAAGTGTGCCATAGCCTCATCTCTTGTGTGTTGAAGTAACTGTTATGATGGACACTGCTAAAAACGAATGGAAAGATGAAGGGTGCAGTAATCAGCGTATGGGTGGATAGGGTTAGATGCACAGCTTAGAAGGTCATTAAGGAACAGAAGGAAGAGAGTTGGTGATAGGACAGAACCCTGAGGAACACCGCTATTGATAGATAGCTCTAGAAGAATGGTGGCCGTCTACAACAGCAGCTAAAGAATGGCTAGAAAGGAAGTCAGAGATGAAGGCACAGATAGAATGAAAAACATCATAAGAGGGCAGTTTGGAAATTTAAAAATTATGCCAGACTCAGTCGAAAGCCTTTTAGATGTCAAACACAATGGCAATGCTTTCGCCAAAGTCCCAAAAAGAGGATAACCAAGAGTCTGAAAGAAGGGTGAGAAGATCGCCAGTGGAGCATCCCTGATGGAACCCATACTGGTGATCGGGAATATTTTCTTTTGTTAAGAACAAATTTAAAAGCATTAGAAATACAGGATGTTCAAACAACTGGGCAACAGTTAAAGGCTGGGAATAGTCATCCTTCTCTGGGACAGATTAAGCAAGAGCAAACTTCCAGAAGGAATGAAAGGTATAAGTCGACAAACACAGGCAAGAAGACCTTATCTAGGCAGGACGCAAGCATAGAATCACAGTTCTTGAGGACAACAGGAGAGAATCCATCAGGCCCATATGCCTTGTTAGTACTGAGGCCAGTGAAGGCCAAAAGTACATCAGATGAAGACATTTTATTGACAGTCATGAGTAAGTCAGAGCAGGAAAGCGAAGGAAGAATAGTACCGGAATAGTCTAA
Organism: Coenobita brevimanus; assembly: GCF_032717465.1. Classification (NCBI taxonomy): domain Eukaryota; kingdom Metazoa; phylum Arthropoda; class Malacostraca; order Decapoda; family Coenobitidae; genus Coenobita; species Coenobita brevimanus. The sequence goes on from NC_137019.1 coordinate 37,716,945, forward strand.
GGTAGAATTGGAGGAGAAAATCTGAGCAAAAAGTTCTGCTTTTGCATTAGAAGAAACAGCTAGAGTTATCAGTGCAGAAGAGATGAGGGAAAGATAATGAAGTAAAACTGTTAGAGAGGTTTTTGGTAAGGTACCAGAAGGAACAGGAAGAATCTGAGTCAGATTTCAGAGCATTTTGTAAAAATGAAATTGGTCCTAGCGGTTCCGGGCAGAGGCATAAAGAGAGATGAGATTCAGGGGTGGATTGGTTCTGATACCTCTTGTAGGTTTTCTTGTTGTGCATACCATTAGAACAAGCGTGATTAAACCAATTTTTTTTTTTTTTTTTTTTTGTATTAGTCACAGGATAAGAGAAAGGAATGTATGCTTCCATGTCTGAGAGAATAACCTCAGTAATGCACGAGGCACTCTCAGATGGCTCTCTGCCATGGGAGCAATAATCATTCCAGGGAAAATTAAAGAAGTACTGCCTGAGAGCCTCCCAGTCAGCAGCTCCAAAGAGCCACTGCCTCTTGGGAGGGTTCATAGGTCATACTGGAGTGATGGGACAGGTTAAGGTGATGGTTGTGATTGGAGGAGCCCATCAGAGAGAAAAGATTATTAGCATAAGCAGAAGGATTTTATATAAGAAAGAGGTCAAGAAAGCTGGAACTCTCTCCAAGGCGATCAGGGATACGGGTAGGGCGCTGTACAACTTGCTCTAGGTCATTAAAGGTAGAAAAGATGTAGGCTTGTTCACCAGGTTGATCAATGAAAGGACAGGAGAGCCAAAGGTGATGGTGAACATTGAAATCATCTAAAATGGAGATTTCAGAATTTGGAGAAATTGATAGGATGTGCTCCATTGTAGAAATAAGTCAGGAAAAGTTTTCATATTCAGTAGTACGAAGTATTAAGGGATAAGTACAGAGCACAGACATATTTAGTCAGAAAATGACAGGATAGCTGAAGCCGGAGAGTAGAGAATTCTGAAGATTCAAGTTCAGGAACATGACAGAAAAATTTGTTGCTTGCATATCCACAACAGCAACTTTTGGCCTTGAAGTGAGTTTTAGAGAAAGTAGGAGGATACGGGGAAGAGTTTGCTATTAGTCGCCTCAGGTAGCTGAGTTTCTGTGAGGATGAGATGGTGAGGTTTAGAGGAAGAGAGGTGGTATTCAACAGAGAAAATTAGAGGAAAGGCCACGAATGTTGCAGAACTGAGTATGGAATGAGTCAGGCAGTGGTTCCGTGCATCTTACTTGGACGTCACTGGGAGAGGGGAGGATGCTGGGAGCTTTTATGCCCCCCCCCCGCGCCAAGACTCCGAGGCTGGGTGTCGAGCCGCCATTTTTTAAATTCATAATAGGAAGTGTGGTGTGTAATTTGCATGTATTTTGGTGTTGACAGAAGAAACTGTGTAGGAGGGTATCCTGGCCTACTTTCTGTGTTACTGAAACACCAAAAATGTTCAGCAAAAGGGGATGATCAGAAGCTAATCCCGAGGACTGATGAAAAGGGAGATCCAGCTCTCTGTCATCAGCTTTCCATTCACCGGGTGTACCACCCTGTTCTAATGGTGTGTTCGTCCCAGGAATTATGGGCATGATGATGAAGGAAAAATAAAATGAACTGAATATTGTGGTGGTAAAATAATACAAACAGAAACTTGTAGGGTTGCTAAAAAAGGCACAGGCAAACATACCAACCCTCCCAAAATATTCGAAGTTGTAGCTGCTGAACATTATTAAATAATTGCATCCGTCTTGTGTGAACTTTGATCATCTGTACACACACTGGTATAGGAGGCTGGACAGCTGGACTAAACAACTACAATGACAACATAGAAACATCCAGTTGTTAATCGCTTTCAGTCCACACACGGCTCAGCATCTCGTGTTACGGTGAGGTTTCTGTAACGGCAGCTACTCGTTATTTGAGATGATTCACATTACCTGCTTTCTGTATAGGCAAACACGATGCTTGTTCATTTACAGAGGGCACACAGGCCTTTACAGATTCACTTCAATACGAAATTAAGCCAATGAAAAGCAACTTATAAAATCTAAACTCAATCCTCGTAAACCGCATGTTTATAAACCACGGATTCGTAAACCGCGGCAAAGTGGCTGTCAGACTGCCGGCACCCTTAAACTGCTGTTAAGTCACGAAAATCGCAAATCTAGGCACCGAAGTGGGCCTTTTCCAAGGAGAATCGTAAACCACGGCATTCAATTTGATAACCGCAACCCAACAACCATCATCATCAAGCATCAGTCATTTCTGAGGCAGACTTTGAGGGCTTCCTGAGGGAGGCTGAGGAGCTGGAGAAGGGAGAACAGCATGAGGGAGCACCCCCACCTCATGCTGAGAGGTTCAAAGTTCTTCCCAACACCACCCCACTTCATTCACTTAAGTAATGTCGTCATAGGATTAAGGTGAGATCCCTTAACATTGTTTATTTCATTAAATACATGCACTGAATATTCCTAAATTTGTATGTTTGTGTTGATGGTGTAGAGATAGGTGTAGGTTGGGTGCTTTGGGGGATGGTTGGCCAAAGTCCAGACCCTAATTAATTTTTCACATAAGAGTTATCATTTATAAACCGCGGATTTTGTAAACCGCGGCAGTGGTCCAGACCCAAATTGCTGCGGTTTACGAGGATTGAGTGTAATGCGATCTTCGGAATTCAATAAATGTTTTTGAAGTATGCCAAGTAATAATGTTTGACCAACAAGTGGAACGAAATTACTGTTAACAACTATATGTACGGCCATTTCTTAGTTTTTGGGTTTATACATTCCAGCATCAGTAAAATCTATGGGTATGGTAAGATGGCCTCACGAGCTGTTGATGATCAGTCCTAAGGAAGCGGCCATTAAGATCAGCTTAAGTGTTATGCTTAAGATAATGCTCAGAAACGCACAACCTAGATAACTGCATAATCTTGAGAGTGTATACATTTTGATGCATCACCTCCAGCATCTCAGTTACATTTTTCGTTGTAACACCATGGAATAAAGTCAGCCATTTTTGGACACCTTGTATTTCTTTTGCTTTCTCTTTTCAGGGGTGAAAATGGACCAACAAGGGATATAGAGCAGAAGAAAAAAGAAAGCTGGAGAAAAGGAAAGATAAAGAGTAAATGGTAGTGCTGGTCCCCCGGTATTGGTGCCAGGGTCTCCAGGTTCTGTTACTCCTACACCTCACAGGTAAGGTTCACCACACATTTCTGTCTGAACATTTATTTTTTAGATTAAGGAGGTGGGGACGTTCCGGAGGTATTGATTCTTTTGTAAGCATTACATACATGACGAAGTAGTCACACTCAGGGGTGTGCAAAGAATGGTTGTTCATTTAAGGCTTTGATGCCCCAGAGTGTCCAAAGACTGTGGAAATGTAAAAAATGAACTTTGTGAGACACCAGTGGATAATTCAATATTTAGAGTAACTGGGCCCGTGTGCCTGAAATGAACTGGGTCGTCCATTTCTTGCTCCTGTATTCCCAGTTTGTTCTTAAGATTTATTAGGCTATTTGCATGTTTCTTAAAACTGGGGATGATTCAACCACTGTTCAGTAAGGCATCATTGGATGGAAAGGGTGAGTCTTTGGACATATTGTTGCTTGATATTGACATGCAGAATTTGCTACTCCATGTTCTGAGGTCAAGGGTGTCCAAAAAGCATTCACAGTTGCCCTGCCTGTATGTTTTAATCTGTATATAAATGGGTTTTCTTAGATTGTTTATGGATATTAATTCTGTCGGAGTGGCCTAAGTTATCATTTTTTAAATATAGATCTGTCTTTGAGGACTTATTATATTTGAGAAGATAATGTGAAGTATTTCGCGGTAGCATTTGGGATATAACATTAATTGGCTGTTGCTGTGATTCTCTTGAAGGTGATGGCTGCTTTGTCAGTGTCTGAGAAGGAGTTTTATTTGAGTTTCTAAAGCATACTGTATGTCTTATGTCGCTGTGCCCCGATAATATCCATCTTGTAATTTGTGAAGGTTTCCCAGTTTTTGAGTGGGTGAACCTGGAATGTGAGTAACATAGTGATGGAAAGATGATAGGATGAGAGATTACTGACTATTTAACAGATGGTATTGGAGGCAAGGTGAAGTCGGAGGAAGAGGCTGTATCATTAGGTCTGTTTCGAGGTACGTGCCACAAGATCAGTCCTGGTTCCAACCTTGTTCCTGATTCATATTAATTATCTCTTATCTGTCTCCCATAATCCCATTCACACACATGCAAATCACTTAACACTTCACGGTTCCTTTTGACACTTTACCACCCATTCACAATGCTTGATATCTCTAACCCCCAATTCAGCACAGCAATCTTCATAAATCAAGACTTATCTAAGATCATTGAATAAGGAAAAACCAACAGTATCTTGTTTAATGCTAGAAAACCAAAGATATCCAAAGTACTAATAGACAGATATTGCCTGATTCCTATATTACCTTCAAGGGAACCAATACTCCTATCTCTTAAGTATTAAAATTTTCTGCGTTTCACGGAACAGTACCCTCAGTTAGACCTTTCACGTTTGATCACTAGCTAAGTCGCCTAAAAAAAAAACTTAGATTGTTGTCCAGAATCTGTAAATTTCTTCACTGATGAGCAATTAGCTATAATTTACCAAAATCATGTGCACTCTCAGCTTGAAAACTGCACACCTTTTGTGGAATGGATGTGGAGAGGTTGCGCTAAAACTACTGTACTAGACAAAATTCAGAACGTTGCTATAAAAATAATTAATAGCCCTGCATTTACAAAAATTACCTCCCCTACAAGAAAAATGGCAATGCCAAATGCTCTGACGAAGTTGCGTCCATTGCACCACCTCCTCACGCCTTCTTCATGATTCACGGGTATCTGGTAACGCTCTTGACTTGACGGTCACGCTGTCATATTGCAGAACTTCCTCCTACCATAAATCCTTATTCACCGGACTGCCTCACTTTGGAACTCACTTCCCCAGATTAGCTTCAACCCAAACTTCAGCCAGCAGCAGTTCTAGTCCAACTGTTACAGATTTTTTAATGTTGGAGGAAACCTGTAATCTGGTGTCTGGATTTTTTTATACTTTAATTTGGTTTCCCTTACTCTGTTCATCCTCTTTCAAGAAATATTTCTATGGTCGTTATCGACATTGCCTATATTTTGTCTTCGTGCCCCTTATAAACACCATCATTTTGTTGTCATATGTACATTCGCTTTAAAAATTGGTTTTCAATTTTCACAAAAACTTTTAAAGAGCATGTATAAGTATAGTTATGCCTTTAAATATTTAATTGAAAATCATAATCCTGGATAGCATACCCAAACTAGTGGGGACAGACTTTATGACGTGAATAATTCTAGTTTTAGTACTCAGATTAATTGGCATCACGTTTGACACTTCACTAGGCCTTCCTTCTTTATTTACTTACTCATTCTCGCATTCCTTCATTCCTTTACTTATTCTAGGGCTTCAGCATCTGTTCATGGTTTTTTTTTTACAGTAATTGTCTTTTTATTTACATATGCTGCTTTATATGTTGGCTTCTCTGGTCTCTCTGACTGTTACTGTGAGTGTCTATTTGTCATCCATTAATTTTTAGTGTTTTCAGTAATTTGTACAGTAGGCAGCTTGGTTCATTTCTGGGTTATCCACCTATCTAGTCTCGTCCTCCCCTCCTTTCCCCCTCCCAAAAAAAAGAAAGATAAAGTCCAAACTGTGCAGATTTCACATTAATGAAACCATAAGAACATATTAGATCACTCGAAAATTACCTGAAGGGAAACTGTTAGACTCTGATTATGTTTTGCTTGAAAAATCCCTCAGGAAAAATTATATGGGTAAACGTAATCGATTTAATGCCCCAAAGAAACATGGCCGACGGTAATTAAACTTGACAATTAATGTTTTAACTAGCTTAATTCTAAAGTTAAATGTTGACACACACTTTTCAGGCTCCGCTGATGAGGGTGATAGTCAGCAAAGAGCGGATTTTAGGGAAAAAAAAAATAGACTTTTCTTTTTGCTGGGCTTTTCCCTCAAATCCATCGCAAGCAACAGCAACCAGTTACCCTGTAGAAGTTGATTTATGAGTGTTCGCTCGTTGCCAGCGTCAGTGTGCCCATCTCCCATTCTCAGTATGGTCCCGGGAAGACGAAGGCACCGATGGAGGTGAGACAGAAGGACACACAGCAGCAGCAGCAGGAGGTGGTGGTGGAGGCAACACGACAGTGGGATCACAGCCCTACTTCCTCCACGACCAGCTCACCCTGAACGTGTCCGTGCAACTGGATTCCACTGTACACCTGCACTGCCGCATCCAGGGCATCAAGGACCAATCGGTGGGTAGTGAGGGGGTGCATTAATTATATTCTCTTTTGATCTATGTTTTTGATTGCACAAAGGTAGGTTAAGTATATTTTCCTCTCTCTCTCTCTCTCTCTCTCTCTCTCTCTCTCTCTCTCTGAAGATCTATGAAACTCTACGGAAATGCCCCGCCTCCTCTTCCACGTCC
>NC_137019.1:37725953-37798453 GCF_032717465.1 Coenobita brevimanus
TTGCCAAAAACCTTTCAAGCAACTTTACCTCATCATCCTTCCCTCCTCTTTTCTACTCTGATGGTTCTGTAGCTATTTCTTCTACTGATAAAGCAGATCTCTTCGCACAGACTTTCTCCTCCAATTCCACCTTAGACGATTCCGGTGCTGTTCCTCCATCACTTCCCCCCTCAAACTTCCTCATGGCTAACATTAAAATTTCTTCAGGTGATGTATTTTCTGCCATCACTGGCCCCAATACTAACAAGGCATATGGGCCTGATGGAGTCCCTCCTGTTGTTCTCAAGAACTGTCCTTCTGTGCTTACACCCTGCCTAGGCAAACTCTTTCGCTTTTGTCTGTCAACTTGTACCTTTCCTTCTTGCTGGAAGTTTGCTTTCATTCAGCCAGTCCCAAAGAAGGGTGACCATTCCCAACCCTCCAACTATCGTCCAATTGCTTTAACGTCCTGTATTTCAGAAGTTTTTGAGTCAATTCTCAATAGAAAAATTTTAAGGCATCTTTCCTATCACAACCTTCTTTCTGATCGTCAGTACGGGTTCCGTCAAAGACGCTCCGCTGGGGATCTTCTCACCTACCTTTCAGACTCCTGGTCATCCTCCTTTCGGGACTTTGGCGAAAGCTTTGTCATTGCACTTGACATCTTTAAGGCTTTCGATCGAGTCTGGCATAAATCTTTAATTTCCAAACTGCCCTCTTTCGGTCTCTATCCTTCTATCTGTGCCTTCATCTCTAGCTTCCTTTCTGGTTGTTCTATAGCCGCTGTTGTAGACGGCCATCGTTCTTCTTCTAGATCTATCAACAGTGGTGTTCCTCAGGGCTCTGTCCTATCACCAACTCTCTTCCTTTTATTCATCAATGACCTTCTAAGCTGTACATCTAACCCTATCCACTCATACGCTGATGACTCCACCCTTCACTTTTCCATTCGGTACCCGCAACGCCCATCTCAGCAGTTACTTCAACAAACAAGGGATGAGGTTATGGCACACCTAATGTCTGACTTGGCTCGTATCTCTGACTGGGGTAAAAATAATCTGATTGTTTTTAATGCATCTAAGATTCAGTTCTTACACCTATCAACCCGACAAAATCTTGCACAGGTATACCCACTAATGTTTAATAATATTCAGCTTAATCCTGCATCATCCTTGAACATGCTTGGGGCTTCATTTACTCGGGACTTATCTTGGAAAGATCATATTACATATCTTGTAAAATCTGCATCCAAGAGATTAGGTGTGCTAAGCCGACTCCATTCGTCCTTTACCCCTACACAATTGGTGACTCTATACAGGGGTTTTACCCGCCTCTGTGTGGAATACAACTCTCATGTGTGGGGAGGCTCCCCACATACAGGTCTTCTCAATAGGGTGGAGTCAAAGGCTTTTCGTCTCATTAACTCTCCTCCTCTTACTGACTCCCTTCAACCTCTGTCTCTTCGCCGCACTGTTTTCTCTTTATCTCTTTTCTATCGCTACTTTAATGGTCACTGCTCCTCTGAACTGTTTGCATGCATTCCTCCACCTCTACGACGGGTGAGAGGCGGCCTGCGGTCCTAATGGACTCAGGATCGAATCCCGGCTGGGGCAGGGAACAGTTTAAGGATTTGAATTTCCTAAAAGCAGACTTGCCTGATCTACCAGACGACCCGCCGACATGTCGTAAAATACCCCCGCTAATACCAATACACCAATCCTGTATGAGACAGCCCTAGCATGTATTCAATATGAATGGTGGGTGTTAGCGCCGAAGTGGTGACATGAGGAGGTGTAGGAGGACTACTGGGCCTTGGGATAGGTCACTGCCTCCAAGAAATAGGCCATGAAGCCTTTGCCCAGAGTCAGACACATTAAAAAAAAAAAAAAAAAAAAAAAAACTCTCATCCCTTATCTGTCCAACTCTATAATGCATGAGTTAACCGTTACTCCCAGTCCTTCATTTATGCAACAGGTCAACTCTGGAACTATCTCCCTCTGTCTGTATTTCCTGCTGCCTATGATCTCCAGTCTTTCAAACGCAGTGTGTCGCGAATTTGATTCGTGACAGAGATGTCAAGTGCAATGGCTAAGCTTTCGCCAAAGTCCCGAGAGGAGGATGACCAGGAGTCTGAAAGGTAGGTGAGAAGATCGCCAGTGGAGCGTCCCTGACGGAACCCATATTGACGATCAGAAAGAAGGGTGTAATAGGAAAGATGCTCTAAGATTTTTCTATTAAGAATTGACTCGAAAACTTTTGAGATCCAGGAAGTTAAAGGAATTGGACGATAGTTAGGGGGTTGGTAATGGTCACCCTTCTTTGGGACTGGCTGAATGAAAGCAAACTTCCAGCAAGAAGGAAAGGTACAAGTTGATAGACATAGGCGAAAGAGTTTACCTAGGCAGGGTGTAAGCACAGAAGCACAGTTCTTGAGAACAACAGGAGGGACTGCAGCAGGCCCATATGCCTTATTAGTATTGAGGCCTGTGATGGCAGAAAATACATCAGCTGAAGAAATTTTAATGTCAGCCATGAGGAAGTAAGAGGGGGGAAGTGATGGAGGAACAGCACCGGAATCGTCTAACGTGGAATTGGATGAGAAAATCTGAGAGAAGAGTTCTGCTTTATCAGTAGAAGAAATAGCTACAGAGCCATCAGAGTAGAAAAGAGGAGGGAAGGATGATGAGGTAAAGTTGTTAGAAAGGTTTTTGGCAAGGTGCCCGAAGGAGCGGGAAGAATTCGATTTGGAGAGTTGAGATGAAATTATTTTTAGCAGAGCGAAGAACAGACTTTGCACGATTCCGGGCAGAAACGTATAAACGATGTGTTCACGGGTGGGTTGGCTCCGGTACCTTTTATAGGCCCACTCCACCGACCAACCTTCTCCATTAGTCAGAATGAAATCATTCCACCAGTTCAACAGCTTGGGTGCACAATGACGTTGATGCAAAGAACGACAGAGAAACATACATCAGATTCACTAGTTCAAAGGAGGCCTTCAGTCGACTCTATAGACGTGTGGAACATCACCGTCAAGAAAGAAAGACACTAAGATTAGCGCTAACAATGTTGTCGTTTTGAACACGCTTTTGTGCTGAGTCTTGGGTCACCTACCACCGTCCCCTGGGTCTCCTCGAATGTTTCTGCTGCCGCTTCCCCCGCATCATTCCGGACGTTAACTGGAGTGACTTCGTCACCAGTGTAGAAGCCCTCGAAGGGCAAAGAGCACCAGTACAGAGACTGTGTTCCTCAAAAGAAATTTGCTGGACAGGACACGATTCCAAGATGGAGAACGTATGCCAGCCAAAGAATATACTGTTTGGAGAATTGTCCACTGACTACCATGATTTAAAGCTTCGAAAATGAGGCACAAGGACTTCTTGAAAAAGTCTCTTACCACCACATGGTGCATCGCCCACCGCCAGTGGGTAACAGGCTGCCGATCAAGAGACTTGCGACGCACGGATCACCGGGCTACCTCCTTTTGAGAACTGCCGATGGGCCAGCAAAGAAGAAACATGAAAAATGTGACAGAACCGTGACAGTGATCCTTTGGCACCCACTATTGACGAGACCCGTCTGCAGCCGCTGTGAGACGCTGCTTGGCTGGCATAATCCTCGTCAGACACCAACATGTCTACAGCAGATGAAACCTTCCTGAATGTTCGGAAAGGAAGTAACTGCCATATACTACAGTGTGTGAGAGAGATGTGTACTGCAATAGGAGATGTGGCAGTATTTGAAGATGGTGTGGTAGTGTTTTAGGTGTGGCAGGGAGGGAAATGTGGTAGTGTGCTAGGAATGTGGTAGGTGTTGTACTGTGTTAAGTGTGGTAGTATATGATGATAATGTGGTAGTGTTTGGGTGTGGCAGTTGTGAAGTAGGTGTGGTTGTGTGTTAGGCATGGTACTATATAAAGAATATGTTAGTTTTAGAAAAGATGTGGTTGGGTGTTAGTAGGTGTGGTAGTGTCAGGTATGCTAGTATGTTAGTGAGCTGTGTTACTGTTATGTGGCCTGGTAATGTGCTAAATGTGGCAGTGTACTAGCTGGTGTGGTAGTGTGTTAGAAGGTGTGGTAGTGTTAGTTGTTGTAGTGTTACTTGTGCTAGTATGTGAGGGAGTTGTGGTAGTCTGTTACATTTGCTTGTCTGTTAGGCATGGTAGTGTGTTCACCGGCGTGGTACTGTGTTCGGAGGTATGATAGTGTGTTCACCGGCGTGGTACTGTGTTCGGAGGTATGATAGTGTGTATGGTGTGGTAGAGGGTTAGATGTGGTGGTGTTAGGAAGTGTGATAGAGTGTTAGGTATGGTTATCTGTCAGGCGTAAGAGTGTGTTAAGGGATGTGGTAATTTATGAGATGTGCTTGTGTTTCAGGAAGTGTGGTAATGTGTTAAGAGGTGGAGTGGTGTTTTTATAAAAGTGGTAGTGTGTTTGGTGAGGTAATGTATTGGGAAATGTGGTAGTGCAGTAGGAGATGCAGTTATGATAGTGTTGTACTATGATATGAAGTGTGATAGTGTGTTAGGAGATGCGGTTTTGTGTTTGGAAGTGTGGTACATGGTTAGGGTGTGTGGCAGTGCGTTCCGAAATGTGGTATGAGGTTGGAGGTGCGGTAATGTGTCGTGATATGGTACATTGTTAGAGGGTGTGGCAGTGTGTTGGAATGTGTGGTATTGATGTTGGAGATGGGGTTGTGTGTTGGAAGATAACAAGAAAAATGTATTCCTTCTAAGAGACACATTTTTCTAGGTTTTATACACTTGAATTTCTTACTTTCCATGTTGATTGCTTCGCTTTCCTTTGATATAAAACTTACTGGTTCGTTTCAAGCAGACTCCAGGATTTTAATTAAGGTCTCGGATAACCTAAAGGATTGGGAGTTTTTTTTCATCTCTCTGTCGAGCTTATCTGTTTGTGCATCTGCGTCGTAAAACACCCCCTCCAGCCTGTGAGTCTAAATATTTTGTATTACACCTGCGCTAGCGATGCAAAAGTGGAGGCTTATTTTTCTAGTCGTGTGTGTATGTATGTATTTGTGTATGTATGTGTTCATGTAGGTATTTTTATATATGCATTTACAGTATGTATGTATTTATATATATTAATTTATGTATGTATTTATGTGTGTATGTATACGTGTATGTATATATGTTTGTGTGTGTGTGTGTGTGTGTGTGTGTGTGTGTGTGTGTGTGTGTGTGTGTGTGTGTGTGTGTGTGTGTGTGTGTGTCTATGTGTGTGTGTGTGTGTGTGCGAGGGCAGGCTGTAGCCACCTGACCCTCCTTTGGTCTGGGGGAGACATCTTAGCGTCATCGGGAACCGATTTACCTGAGGACAGGAAAGCAGAGGATAAGGGTCACAAGGTAAGTAAGGGTAGCATAGGAAGCTTCGTAAGACCTCTTTTTAAGTGATTTATTTTGTCTGTTACTAAATTTATTAAGCCAGCCAGAAGACGCTCCCTTGCCTGAGGGAAGTGGGTGACATAAGGACGAAGGAAGGATGAGAAGAGTAGGAGGGAATTGGAATATCGGGTTGGAATGACTAAAGGAATGAAGGAAGACAAGATTGCAGGAACACGGGGGCATGAAAGATGGCAGACTACGAGTACTTGGACTGGAAGGAATGGGGAAAGGGAAAGTGGAAGGCAGGCTGAAATTGATGGAAAGAACAATTTCAGAATAGTGAGTTATGGACAGGTTGATCTGATGGGAGGAACGTTAGGGCAGGATGGAAAGAAATTAGGAAGAAAGGAAGGGAAAGAAGAGATTGTTAAGGGCAGGATGTGTGAAAGAATAGTATTTAATGCAGGAAGGAAGGAAAGAAGGAAGGGAGGAGGGCAAACAGGAAGAAAGGAAGATAGAAAGAAAGTAAGAGAAGGAAATGTATAGTGATGAGTAATGGGAAGCATAAGAAATAGATAGAGGACTATAGAAGGAAAGAGGGCAGGAAGGAAAGGAAGGATGCTTCGTTGAGTGTCGAGTCTGGAGCAGGGTAAGCAAGAGTAGAGAAGGTGAATATGGTGAAGATATGGTGTAGTAAAGACTGTTCGTACTGTTAGGTAAAGAGAGGCAGGAGCGTCCGCTGGAAGAGCTAAAATCGATTCTATTTATTTCCAGTAACGGGAGAGTGTGGGGAGGGGGAGACAGGATTTGGAACGTCACCAGGAGTAATGTGCCCCTTCCACTTGATGAAATTGATCTTAAGCGATAATTATAATGTTACGAATTGTTTTGATGGAAGATTTACCCACCATACCCATTAATGAAGGCTTTATCGAATCTTTACAGCTTGAACAGCTTCTCTTTAGGCGAATGAATTCGTCTGGATATTACAAGAATAATCAGATTAAGGGCGTCGTCATTATGGTGTGGTTTGAGTAGCATAGTTTGTTGATCTTTTTACGTTGCACTTTCCAGACATACGTAAATTTAGGGAGGAACTGAAGAATTACAAACAACTGATGAAATACCTTACGATTTTTTAACTCTTTCAGTACGATTAATTAACCGTAAGCCGGAGAGAAAATAACACGTGTTCGAGCGAAAAAGTGTTGGAGAGTTTTTGAGAATAAATACTCGCAGGTCACGGCCACAGGGTTAGGCCAAATGCTTTAGTCCGATCCCAGAGGCAAACTTTTCTCCACTAGTTGTTGTCCTTTTGCTTTTGAATTTTCGTTGCCGTTCCCTCATGACTTTCTTTATTGGTTGACTGGCAAGAAATTTACTGTGCATTTCCTGGGTTTAGTACTATATCTCGAAACACCTTCCCCAGATTTTCGATTCAGTTCCTCGAAATAATTTTATAGCCATTAATGCGTAAAAGCGTTGACACAGAACCACAAGAAGACGTATGCTGAAATACCGGATGCCAAAACAGCCATCCCAGTAAAGATGCATGTTCTATTTGACTTTCGATGTCCCCTAGGCTGTTATACCTGTACATGTCAGAGAGAAAACTGATCTTGTGTTAAGCCTATAATATGATACCATACAGGAAGGAGACTCTTGAGAAATGTGATGTGTTTGCTCTTAAACGTTGCTCCTCTGGTATATATAATTAAAAATGTCAGCATTAACTGTATCCGTAACACTTAAAAGGATACTTACCCGTTTATTGTGATATATTATACTTGTTTTCTCCTGACGATTTTAGTCAGCTCAGGAGAGCCCATTGATGGTGCAGCGATCCAAGAAGGTGACAACAAACTCCTCGAGTTTGAAAATTCTCTCATTAACTACAATTAGTCGTATTGCTCTAGCAAGAGTGATATATAATTACAGGTGCGGTCAAAAACAGAGACGCTGCCTAGTCTGGGTGCACAAGAACTGGGTCATTTCCGGCTGATAAATTTCAGTGGGGTGAGGGGCGAGTGGGGATGTGTTGACAGGTTCGCCTCACTTACCCCTGCCTCGTACCATTCCCTCACCCTCCCGCTGTAACTCATCAGCCAGAAATGACCCAAGCTTGTGAGACGGAGGTGTGGCGGTGTTTATTTTCGTCCACACCTTGTTCATTCTCAGGTTGAAGGAGTGAACGTGCAAAACATATCGCTAAAGAGGAGGTGTAACAAGCTCGCTCACGTCACAGGTAAATATGGTTATCTGACATCATGGACTCTGCTGGAATTACGTTACAGTAAGTTACGTTATGTTCGGATATGTGTTACCCATTACTTTACCAACGTCACCGCAGTGTGTCTCTGTTAAATGGAGTGCACAGGAAACGGAATGTGTGTGTGTGTGTGTGTGTGTGTGTGTGTGTGTTCTTAATCTAAACTTGTATCCTGACCTAATCTGTCCTAATCTTCTTGCCCTCTTACAGGTTGGCCTCTCACCTGATCTCTTCTGACCCAGCCTAACTTCCCTCATTTTCTCTCACATAACCTTCTACGCCTGACCTAAACTGATACCCAGCCCTATACTAGTATTCCTCTTGTTCTTTACCTAACCTCACCTACAGGACTGACAACTTGATGTATGCTCTCTACCACGGGTTTTGACAGTCATCTAACTTGACTAAATATTTTTTTCTTCCTGCCCTTGTCTGCCCTTGTCCTAACCTGACCTAGCTTCTTACCTTTCGCCCTTTTTATACATACCTATACTAAATATTATATCACCTGACCGAGTCTGACATTTCTCGTCTCCGACAGATTTGCCTCTCACCTAACCTGACCGCCTTCTCCGGCTCCTGCATCTAAACTAACCTGTCGTCATCCCTAACCCTTCGGCCCTTTTACCTTTAACTACCCAATTCTCACCAGACTTAATCTTTCTTTGTTTTATCCTTCAGGTTCGCCTTAATCTTTGAACAACCCGAAGATTGGCAGCTGCGCATCCGATATGTGCAGAGACACGACGAAGGTACCTACCAATGTCAGGTGTCCTCCCATCCACCCCTCATACGTACCATCCACCTCCAGGTCGTAGGTGAGTACTGGAAGTGTGTGTGTGTGTGTGTGTGTGTGTGTGTGTGTGTGTGTGTGTGTGTGTGTGTGTGTGTGTGTGTGTGTGTGTGTGTGTGTGTGTGTGTGTGTGTGTGTGTGTGTGTGTGTGTGTGTGTGTGTGTGTGTGTGTGTGTGTGTGTGTGTGTGTGTGTGTGTGTGTGTGTGTGTGTGTGTGTGTGTGTGTGTGTGTGTGTGTGTGTGTGTGTGTGTGTGTGTGTGTGTGTGTGTGTGTGTGTGTGTGTGTGTGTGTGTGTGTGTGTGTGTGTGTGTGTGTGTGTGTGTGTGTGTGTGTGTGTGTGTGTGTGTGTGTGTGTGTGTGTGTGTGTGTGTGTGTGTGTGTGTGTGTGTGTGTGTGTGTGTGTGTGTGTGTGTGTGTGTGTGTGTGTGTGTGTGTGTGTGTGTGTGTGTGTGTGTGTGTGTGTGTGTGTGTGTGTGTGTGTGTGTGTGTGTGTGTGTGTGTGTGTGTTTCTCATCACCGTATACCGTACAGTGATAATCGGTGTTTATGTCTGCCTCTGTGTGTGACCGCTTGGGTGCACTGAATATTATTATAAATGACCTGATGGATTTTAAAGAAGTGAGGCATGCAGGCTGATTCTGAGCTCTTCTTTGTCACTAGAAAATGGATTTTCACCCTCTTGCCCCTCCTTGGGTTCGCCGGTACTCCTCCCGTCCCGTAGTCTTATGAGAAAAGTAACAATTTGACTCTGAACACTTTAGATAATTCTTATCATGGATATACCCAGTTCTTCAATCTCAGTTTTCATAAAGTAATGATTCTGCATCAATAACTATTACATAAGAGGTAAGATATAACACAATCAATGATGTAAGGATAATTATAAGATTTTGTATTTTTTCATTAAATGATGGTATTTTCTTAGTGACTCTCATAATAGCTCGTAGCTTACAGTTACTAGTACCTGTATACAAATTATTTTTTTCATTCATCATGATCTCACAGCAATATGAAAAAAAACAAAAATTCCATCACCAGACTCAATTCCGCAGGCAAACAGACATCACCTGTACTGAAGCGACGTGTGCTCCTAACATGCTGTGTGTGGTCTTCCTTTAAGTTAGGGAACGCTGTACACAAGATCAGTAACAAGTAAAACAAAATATTGGAAAAGAATTGTATTTATGAATAAAATACATTCAGAATTTCTCACAGCTCTTACACCACCAACACCAAAGCAAGTCAGTCATCTGAACACTGCTATTTGGTAGGTAGATTATAGACAGTAGTTCCCACCATCGTGTGTAGCGAACATGACATTCGCTTTGTCAGTGTCATATAACTCTCACTGCTGTGGTAAGAACGTGATGTTGAAAAGCTAATTTCATAGTTTTAAAAAGGAGTGATACTAATCTTACCTATATTTTTTTCTTTTTTTTTTTACGTGTCCAACTCTGGGCAAAGGCTTCAGACCCTATTTCTCGGGGCCTGTGACCTATCCCAAGGCCCAGTAGTCCTCCTACACCTCCACATGTCACCACTTCGGCGCTAACACCCACCGTCCATATTGAATACATGCTAGGGCTGTCTCATACAGGACTGGTGTATTGGTATTAGCGGGGATATTTTTACGACATGTCGACGGGTCATCTGGTAGATCAGGAAAGTCCGCTTTTTAGGAAATTCAAATCCTTAAACTTTTCGCTGCTTCAACCGGGATTCGGTCCTGGGTCCATTAGGACCGTAGGCCGCCTCTGTACCGATTCAGCCACCGCCTCCCCCAGTGTGTATATTGTAGCGTATAAAGCAAGTAAGAAAAAGCTGATTTCAATATGACACCTATTATCGGCGATTTTTGAAATCTGATTCCGACACCAGATATTAGTCTGCCTTTGCTTGCCGAATTATAACACTATCTAAAGCAAAATAGTGAAGAAATGAAGAAATGACACCAAACCGAGAAGTGTGTGGAAGAAACAGGAATGAATGAAACTGAACAAATGTTGTAGATCAGGAAAATATTGGATGAAAGAAGAAAGTGGGGAAATATACCCGTAGTGCCATATATCAACACAGTAACGTGAAGACCTAACAAATGTCATTATATCCCTTCAGTATGGAAGGTCTCACCAAAGCTAAGTATAATCGCTATAAGGTAGCAAGAGTATAATGAAGCAGACGTCCTCGAGCTGAAAGGATAAATGGCGCAGCTAAAAACTGATGGATACGGAAATGAATTATGCCTGACTGCTGAAGATGCATAGAAGATGAGGGGACATCATTTTTTTTTTCTTTAAGAAATCTGGAATACAAAGTGAGCGAAACAAAGATTTTTTGTTAAATGTGACTGAATTAGATCCACTGTGAGACTGGGTCTTTTCACGTGAGGGATATTAATAACAAGAATTTAATCTTCCTCATACTGGTCAAGTGCGAATCAGGATGGAGTGTCTATGGCGAGAGCAGTGTATGAAAATGTCGAGATGTTTTGCCAATAGCTATTTGTATGTCAGATAAGACCGACATGGTGGTAACATTTGATAGCAGTCCACACTTTGAATTAACTGAAAACCAAACCATCACAGCACATCTGAAAAAGAACGCAGTGGTCAATAAGTTACCGTTGTAATTAGCAGGTCACATTAACCCTTAAAAGCAATGGCTATATTTTGTACATTATTCGCCGTGTCTAGACGGTTTTGCTCACTTTGGGATTGACATAAAATTTGATAAATGTAGCCTTTATTAATTTAATCTCCTCTAGTGGTCTCTCCTGAGTTGAATAAAATCGTTAGGTAACAACGAGAATGGAATACAAAGGACATAACTAGGCTGGAGAGGTAGGAAGATAGTAGTTGACCTGGGGCTGACAGCACCAACTCCGACATCTTCAAACACATTGCACGCCTCAGCTCTCTGCTAGTTATTACTGTAAAGCTTGCAGTGGTGAATAATATCAAGTTGGTTGGTCAGTCAATCAACCAATCAATCCTGTGGCACCCCACGGGATGCGTAGGGCCTCGATGAACTCTCTCCACCAATATTTGTCTTTTGCCATCTCCTTCAGGTACCAACACTCCTCCCCTGCTTCTCTTTTCATTGTCTTCAACCAGGTTTCCCTCGGCCTACCTCTGCCTCTTTTTCCTTTAGCAGTCCTCTCTGGCACATCCTGTATTAAACTGCCTCCTTTTGTATATATGTGCCTCAGCCATTTCCAGCGAGACAGTCTCACATATTCATCAGCTGGTTGGGGCTACAGGTAAACTGCACGCCCCTAGTCCCGGAAAGAACCGTGTTTATGTACAAAATTGATCCGTTTTTGCACATTGAAATATATTATTAGCGGAAGACAAAGGCCGGAGAGGCTGCTACGTATGTCTTAGCTTGACCCTCATATAATCGGTATTTCTGACAGTGGTTATCATTGGAGCAAACACTTCATAAACGTGTTTTCTCACTTTATGGAGAGAGAGAGAGAGAGAGAGAGAGAGAGAGAGAGAGAGATCCCTTCCCATCATCATCCTAAGTCATCCATGAAAGATGGTGGAATGTCCTGTGTTATTAATCCTAACTCTTCAATAACTCACTCCACCCGTGCGTTCAGGTTTCCCCCTATTTCTTGTTCTGTTTCTCTACCTTCTTCATTTTCCTTCTTCCTGATTTTCTATCTTTTTCCATTACTTCCATTTTCTCTTCCTACTTACCAACACTTCACTCTGTTTTCTTTACTTTCGTTCCTCTGCTTCCTGTTTCCCACCATGTCACTTTCAAAATCTTTCTCCTTTTCCGTCCATTTTCCTATACATTTCATTATGTGTTTTCTCCTAATTCTTTCTTTCTCCCACACTTTATTATCCGTTCCATTGATCCAGTTCATCACTCTCTCCTTGTTCCTATTCTTCATTTACACACTCTTATCCCATTCTTAAATTCTCTCTTCACTGACTCCCTCTGTTCTTCATTTACACACTCTTATCCCATTCTCAAATTCTCTCTTCACTGACTCCCTTCTTTTGCAATGCCAGACTTTCAGCATTTTTCCAGTTTCACTCTTTCCCTTCCCTTTTCTCTTTCTCTTCTTCGGCTTCTTCTGTCTCTCACTTCTTCACTCTCTCAGTCATTCTGTTTCCCGGTTCCTCACATCTATTGTTTAATATTCTGTCTTCCTTAAACCCCTCCCATTTCCTTATTATCTCTCTCTTATGCCAGCTTTCTTACATTTCTTATTTTCCATTTTCTCACTCTTGTGCTCTTTCTACTTGTCTTCCCTATGTTCTTACTCCCTTTTGTTCTTCCTTATCTTCCCTTTATATTTACCTAAATCACCCTATCCTGTCCCCACCTCTTCACATTCTTTTACACTTCCACAATTACTTACATTTTGTCTTGTCAAGATTTTCCCCTTCCTTTTGTCCTACCATATCACATTCCATTCCATTTGCACTTTACCTATTCATCTCCTTTATTATCTACTTCCTATACTACTTTCCTGCCTTTCACGCTGTCCTCCGTACCCTGCAATTACCCTCCCCCACCTACCTCTCAGTGTGTGCGTGTGTGTAATGGCAGTGGGCGATTAGCTCCTTCACTGCCTCCATAACTCTGCTTATTGCTACTTACCTTCCACCTTACCCTTCATCCACTTCGTCCCCCTCCCCCCCCCTCTCTCTCTTGCTCTCCTTCGTACGATTATTCTTTGGTTTCCATTTCTTGTCTCACTTTTTTTTGTCAGTTTCCTTGCTTTTTCAACTCAGTTTTTCTCATTTGGTTTAGCTCCTTCTTCTTGCCTCTTCTGCTATATTTCCTTGCTTTGTCTACACTTTTTCTATGTCATACTGACTCTAGATTCATCTTGTCTTGTTCTTTGCTGTATATATTGTACTTGAAACGATACACAGAAGATTGGTATAGCCCTTGCGCAAGGATGACACGCAAAATCGTGGAGTGTTCCTTTTGCTATATATCTTTGCCTTGTACATTTCTTATCTTCACTTCCTATGTTGTCTTTTTTGTTGTTCCTGTCTCTTCCCCTTCTTCATTTTTCTTGCTCAGGTATCATCTTGTATTTGCTTTATAGTATCTTTCTGACTTGTATTTCCTTTTACACATTTACTTTTTCCCATTTTCTTTCTATCATTTTCTTGTTCTTTTACGCTAACTTCTTCCAAGACTCCGTGTCATTATTTCTATTTCCACTTCTGTCATATCGGTACTGATTCTCTTTATATTCTGCTTCCTTTTCTACTGCCCATCTACTCTCACTTTGCTTTCATCATTTCCTTATTGTTCACTTACTTTCTTCATAATTCTGTCTGTCCTACTTTCATTTCCTTTCTTTATTACTATTGGTTCCATTTTTACCATACCTCTTTCATGTAATGTTACTCTGTCTTCGAGTGGTTCTTGCCTACCATATTCTATACTATTGACAGTAACAGTCTTAGTCTTCATACCAGTGTACAGTACTTAGCATTATTGGGGTGAAACAATGAGTATTATTATTTGACCAGTTTACTGTGTTTTATCCTGCGCTTTACAGTCACCCTCATCCATCCCCATTTGTGCAAATGCCTTGAAATTTTCTTCATTTCACCTACTCTTGCCATGTCATCGTTTAGCCTTACTCGAGGGTATAAATAACAACCAACAATGTTCTATGCCTGATCTCTGATGCATCCCGCTGATGTTATCCTTCCATTCCATGCTTGTCCATCTAGTACGTGTTTCCCGTTGCAAAGGAAGACTCTTATCCAGTCTAAGCAGTTGTCTCCTGTGCTTTAACTCTGATCTTTTTTCAACAGTCTCTCGTGAAACACGCGATCAAATATCTGTTTGAAATCACAGTGTACTCATATGGAATCCACAGCTCGGCCTTCCCCCAAAATATGTGCCCCTTACTCTATGACTATGGTTAGTTAGGGTTCTGTCAAACAACCAATCGTTTTACAAAATAGCCTAAATCCTTTCCCGTACTCTACGATTTCCTCTCCGATATGTGATTCCAGTAATTTGCATATAACACTGATTTAGGTACCATCTGAGCTCTGTCTCCCTGCATGACATACGGGTGTTATACTGGCATTCCTCTTGTCTTAAATGGTACATGGCTCTTGCTGAATTAATATCCAGTTATAATCTTCAAGGGATCAACTGACCCGTCCATCCCACTGTATTAATTTGGAGGCGCGTTTCGTCAGGTCTCTGGTAACATCCTTATTGCAATGTTTTTTAAGTTTAATAATGTGAAGTGTTGTTTTACTTTCAGTCAGTAACAGCACAGCCTTCACTTGCAGAGTTGATACTTTACTTTTGGAGTACCTTGTAAATGCAATACTGAAATAGTTTCGTTAGTCTTTATTTCGAAATGTTAAGTGCAATAATACTTTTCTCAAGGGGATGTACAGTGTCTCTTCTCCATCTAGCTTTCTTTTCTTCCTTCTGTATCAATCACCCCCTTTCTTCTTTCCTCTCTCAGAGACATAAATAAAAATATTATTTTTTTCAGTTTATGTCTATTCTTTCTTTTACATCCTCTTGTCCATATTAACCCATTCCCTTTGTCCACAGAGGGGTCCGTGTAGAGCCTGGACCAACATATTTTCCTTCTTCTTCCTCGTTTATTCCATATATTAATACCTTCCTCTGTTTTCTCCGCAGAGGCGTCCATACAGATCTTGGACGAGCGTGGTGTCGAGGTGGGTGAGAAGTTCTACCGTGTGGGGTCAACGATGGAGCTACAGTGCCAGGTGTCAGACATGCCCACCACCACGGCCCTGCACATCGCATGGTACCATCACGACCACAGGCTTAATTATGACGACTCCCGTGGCGGCGTCAGGTGAGAGAGGTCGTAAGGTAGGATGGTGTAATATGGAGTGGCGTAAAATTGGGTAAAAGAAAATTAGATACCCAAAAATAAGGGGCAAAATAAGGTGATGGGCGCAGGATAAGGTAGCATAAGGAGAGACAGCTTCAGATGAGAGATGGCAAAGGCTGATATGGCGTACAGTGAGAAGCGGCAAGTGACTTGAGAATGTGTAAGATAAAAAATATGTGTGGAATAAGGTAAGAGTATGTGGTGTGTAAGGGAAGAATGTATGTAAAGTAAGAGTACACGTAAGGGAAGAAAATATGCAAAGTAAGAGAATGTTGCATGTTAAGAGTACATGTAAGGAAATAAGAATCTGTGTAAGGTAAGAGCATGCGTGACATAACGTAAGAGTGAGTGTAAGGTAATAAGAATATGTGACTGGAAAGACTATGTGTAAGGTAACAGGTGGGGTAAATTGAGAGATAAGGTCCCCCAGGTGAGAGGTAACGAGAGATAGCATTGAAAGGTAGAGGGAGAGATATATCCGTTCATGAGAGGGATGCAGGAGGTCGTGGACTATTTGTAAAAGCAGTGCATGGACGGCAAATGGGTCTGGGTAGAGTGGTGTGTGGCTACCGGATAAAAGATAAGCGGAAATGCGACTGCGTGTGTGTGTGTGTGTGTGTGTGTGTGTGCGCGCGCACGTTGCGGCTGAGAGAATGCAAGAAACTGTGTACAAATTATGTCCATAAGGTGGGTGAGTATGCATTAAGTTCCTAACCAATGAAATAGGATGATGTCATATTCGCTTTAGCTCGCTGTTGCGAAATATTGTCCTTTATAAGAGACTTCAATATACAGAGATTGACTGTTGGCTGTATAACTTCTTCTCTGCTTGAGGGCTTTACTGAACTGAATAAAGATGTGAACAGCAACACAAATAAAATGTATGCCGCTGGGGTTAACTTAAGCCTATCAACCGGAGAACATCTGTTTCATTATAAATATCACCATGACCAGCCTATTTTATTCCATGTAGGAAAGACTCCCTCCCCCCAGTGAGGGAGTTAACGAAGATTATATTCAGCTATCTTGCATAAAAAGTCTCTGCACCCGAATAAAATCGTCTGGAACTAGCAAAACTTAGATAGGTCGTCCTCGTAATGAAAGGGTCTGTCAGTATATACGCTCATTAAGTCTCAATGAATAGAAGTTTATTTCGGCATTGTATTGTTTTCTTTTTCTTTTTAATGTATTATTGCTGTCATTGGGTTGTGAAGTGTTCGAATGTTGTGAATGCAAAGATAAAGTATAAATAAGGAATATCATTTGTTACACTGATCCCTACATAATGATTGTCTCTTATATGATGAATTAACCATCATCAGGTATAATTATTCCCTTGTACAAAGGAAACGGGGAAAAAGAAGTGTGTGGTAATCACAGGGGCATTTGCCTTCTTAGTGTAATAGCATAAGAATATGTTAGGATACTTATTGACAGAGTTAGGGAAATAACAGAGGAATTAGTTGGAGAAGAAGAAGGAGATTATAGGAAGGGAAGAGATTGTGTAGATCAGATACACATTCTTAGGTTTTTAGTAGAAAAGTTTCTAGAGAAGGGAAGGAAGTTCTATGCGACCTTCATGGATTTGGAGGAAGCCTATGACAGGGTGGATAGACATGGATTGTGGAAAGTATTAAGAATATATGAAGTGGGAAATTGAGTGCCGTGAAGAGTATGTAGGAGGGTTTTAAGATTGCAGTGAGTGTGAATAGTGAACTGAGTGAATTTTTCTATTTGAAGGTTGGACTGAACAGGGATGTGTCATGTCTCCATGGTTGTTCAATCTGTATATGGATGGGGTTATAAAAGAGACACAAGTAGGAAAGTGGATGTTGGAGCGGCCCTAAGGAGAGAGGACACTGTGCGGAAACTCCCTGTACTGTTGTTTGCAGATGATACTGTGTTGTTAAGTGAAGACGAAGGGGAGCTGCAAGGCTTGGTGAATGAGTTAGGAGAGTGTGTAAGAAACGGAACCTAAAGGTGAATGTAAGGAAGAGCAAAGTTATGGTCTTCGAAAGAAATGAAGTCACCGAATGTACAGTGAGGTTGGATGAGGAGGATGTGGAAAATGTGTGTGCATTTAAGTACTTGGGTAATGTGATGAGTAAGGATGGAAGTTTAGAGGGTGAAGTGCTTGAAAAGGTAAAACAAGGAAGAAAGGTTGTTGGTTCATTGGAAGCAGTGATAAGAAACAAGGAAGTGAGCATGGAAGTGAAAAAGTTGCTGCATGACAGTACTATGACACCAACTCTAACGTATGGAAGTGAAGCTTGGACCTTGTTGGAGGGACACAAGTGAAGAGTGAGAGCAGTGGAACCCCAGATAGCGTTTAAAATATCGAAAAATCTCTAGTTACCTCTTGGGTTACCGTGGTGGTTGGCACACAGTTTACTCCAGGCTCAAAGGAAATTGATCTGACCTTTCTTTTCTTTCATATTTTTTCTTTTTTGGGAGGAGGGGGACAGGGAAACAAATTTGAGTTAAAAAATGCACTTCCAACCGTTGACGAAAGTAAAAAAATTGGTGAAAAATACTGTATTGGGAGGTAAACAACCCTCGTGAAAACAGTTCTGAAGGGATGAAAGCAGGCAGAAAGAAGAGGCCAAATGCTGGATTAATGTAATGAATAAGACAGTGATAAAGACAACACTGCCAACATTACGGCAGCAAGCGGGGAGTGTGGGAAATTTAGTGCCATAAGACCTATGAAGTGCTGTGGAAGATGTGAAGTGAGGTGTGGTTGTTATAAAGTGACTCTCCCTCGTCAACTCAGTCATATTTTTACAGGAAATTCTCTCTCCTTTTCAGCAATTGATTCTCCATCATAATATCTGTATATTAAGAGTTATTTATTGCTTATCGTATACATGAACTTTGTATTTTTATATATACATTTGTGGCTTCTTCCACTCCACCACTTCCCCTCCCCCTTCCTCTCACCATCTTCTCCTCCTTCGCCTCCTCCTCCAAATCCTAACCTTAATTCTCTTCTTCCATCTCCTCCTCCTCTTCATTTTGTTTTTTTTTTAATCTCCCCGTCCTGCCCCTGCATCTTCTCCAGCAACTCTTTGATTGATTACTCTCCCATCATTTCTGGACCCACTGGCTTCAGACTTAGTGGAGTTGAACCAATATGGCCTCGTTTCTCTCTTGTATGTTTATCATTATCATTATTATTTCTATCTACATTCTTACGTTTTAAAATCCCACGAGTTATATCTTTCGTAATACTTTCTAGTGTCCTTATAAATTGTTCGTTAATTTTAGTCCCTTGCCTACACTACGTCCAGTAGCTTCATTTTCGGTGCTGTTATTATTCCCTTAAAATGCATATGAATGTTATGATACTTATACACTTAGTGCCCTCATCTACTTTTCCAATATATATATTTTCTAGATTCATTTTGTACTAACAAATTTCAGTGCTATTTTTTACCATTTCTTTAAACTTTCCTCGACGGCTTAGCATATTTTATTAGTAACTTCACTATTAGGTCTTCAACCAAATTGTGGGGAGGTACTGTACATTCTCCGTTCCTTTATTTCTTTCTTCCAAATGCCTTTTCATCTCGGCGCCCGTCGTTGATTTCTCCACCATTTCACTTTAAAGTTAATAGCCAACAGTTGTTCCTAGGACCAGTAGCCCCAGATATCCCTATATTTATTTTTTATGTCAATATTACGCCATATAATTACGCATACTTTGAGATCGTATGTTATTGTATGTTCATTAATCATCACTGGAAATTTGCCCAGAAGTATGTGACTGCACTGCATCTCTGTGAAGGCAAGGGATGTTGATAATATTCTTAGCGCTACTTTGTACCATTCGTTTAAACTTTCCATGATGTTTAGACCTGTATAGTATTGCTTCGGCCTGTTTTCCTGTACGGCTTATGATCGAAGGGTTCGAAGAATGAAGGTGACCCTTCTAGCCTGATAGACCCTTCACTACGATGATTAATTGATTAGTTAATTCCTACCATTCTCTAGGCAGATTTTTTTTTTTTTCATTATTGGATTCCCCTTCATTGTAAGGAAATTAATAAGGTTTATCAAACCCTTCCTTATTACAGTCTTCACTAAACTGATTAAAATAATTTCTTAAAGGGGGAAAAAACAGAAGTGAAGTGGATAAATTTGTATAATTAGTGACCAGCGAGAGGACACTGTTGTGGAATATATTAAATATTAAAAAGAAAAAAAAATGGAAAAAGCAGTAAGGGGGGAGAATGAAGAAATGAAGGAATATTCTGATGAGGCAGAGTTATTGGCTAGGCATTAAGGGGAGCGTTTATCCCTCTTCACAATGGTAACATGCCTTTTTTTTTTTTTTTCAGATACCACACAAAAAGTTATATTAGACTTCAGAGAGAGCTATAGCAATGAAAAATGTTAGGAGCTGCCTTCACTGACCCATTCAAAACAACAGGCTCTTCCCAGGATCGTTATCGGTCTAGCGGAAGCAAAACTGTATTGAAAGTATGGTCACTGCATGGAAGGAGACAATTGTATAAAATGATCGAGTGGAAGTGGTGGTGTCGTGGCTGATGCTGATTTATGGAATGAGGGGATAGTGGGAACAGGAGGAGACGATGCATCTACTATACTGTAATCCTGTGTGTGTGTGTGTGTGTGTGTGTGTGTGTGTGTGTGTGTGTGTGTGTGTGTGTGTGTGTGTGTGTGTGTGTGTGTGTGTGTGTGTGTGTGTGTGTAGCCAGGTTCAATTTCATGTCGAGTAATATTTTCTGAAGCGGTGTATTGGCCCCTAGTAATTGTCTCCATCAGTGTTACGATACGCGCACGTGGAGGAGGGGACGGGGAGTTCATGTGGAGTTTCATTCGTCTTTGCAGAGAGAGAGAGAGAGAGAGAGTTGTACGTCTACACTCCAATTTCTATTGCTTTACTGACACCATAATTTTATTCGGTAGAAAATGGTGGTAGCTGTAGAAGTGGTGATGGCTGTGGTGGTGGTGGTGGTGGCTGTGGTGGTGGTGGTGGCTGGTGGTGGTTGTGGTAGTTGTGATGATGATGGTGGTAGCTGTTATGATGATAGTGGCAGTTGTGATGATGGTGGTGGTGGTGGTGTTGTTGGTAGCTCTGAGAATCCTGGTGATAGTGATGATGGTGGTGGTGTTGGTGGTGGTCGTAGCTGTGATGATGATGATGATGGTGGTGGCAGTGGTGGTGGTAGTGGTGATGGTGTTGATGGCAGCTGTGAGAATGCTGGTGATAGTGATAGCTGTAATGATGATGATTTTCGTGGTGGTAGTTGTGGTAGTGATGGTTGTGGTAGTAGCTGTGGTGTGATGGTGGTGGTGGTAGCTGTGGTGTGATGATGGTGGTGGTGACTGTAATGGTGGTGGTGATGGTAGCTGTGGTGTGGCGGTGGTGGTGGTGGTGGTGTTAGCTGTGGTAGTGGTGGTAGCTGTGGTGTGGTGGTGGTGGTGGTAGCTGTGGAGTGATGGTGATGGTGGTAGCTGTGGTGGTGGTGGTGGTGGTAGCTGTGGTGTGGTGGTGGTGGTGGTGGCAGCTGTGGTGGTGGCGAAAGAATACGGCTTTTCACCGGAAGGTTAAGACGGGGACAATTATACCAAGTCTAAATAGAACGGATATAAGAAATTAAGCAATGCCACCATACTGAAAAGTGTTTATAAGGAAGACAATAGAAAGATTATGTCCAAGTATTGTATGATCAGCAACACAGCGTTCACACAGCAAAAATCAGTAACTGGCGTATGAATCTAATGCTACCTTTGCAACACAGGCCTGCTTTACAACAGTGGTCGATGGTGGCGACTATAACCCATTTCCTTGATGTACAGCTGCCTACTTCCTTCGCCTTTATTTTTTTTTCCATTTCTCCCATTTTTCCTGTCACTTTTATTACCTTCTTTCCAATTCAGATGATTCTACATTGAGTGACAAGAATAATGGTTGCCTGTGTCCCAAGAACCATTTATAACGCTGGGCCGTAACCATATAACAAAATCACGGTATGGTGTGGAGCCTACCATGGTGCACCTGTTAACTTGGTGGAGACGCAGATGCTCCATCCATCCAGGAACCAAGCCTCCACACACACTTACCCACGCCTCGCTGTGGCAGGGCGTTATCCGCCATAAGGGAACATCGATTCACTGCACGGGACGGCCCTGTAGGTGTCCCCTGCGGTTAACAGGTTTGTTCGATCAAACAGACCGGGGTTACTAAGCAACAACAATCGGTTTACTTTGCTTCAGAAACATCATTACCCTAAATATGATGATGCAAGCTTATATTTCGCTTGTTACCTCCAGATGATAGCTTAGGAGCCTGTATCTGGAGGCACTGGGTATTGCCTGATTAACCCCTTCACTACTTCGGTGCTGTCGTAAGCTAAAGAAAATCATCTGGAGGAAGCAAGAATAAAACAGGACGCCATCATACCGGAGAACTCAATGGTGAAACAATCCACGACCTTGTTTATAAACTCTTCCAAGACAAAGCTCTGGATAAGATTGTTTGTACGAGTATATAGGCAGTGTTTGCATTCACTTACACACCGCCGTACACTTCACAACCAAGTTCGAGTTTGCACTGAATCAGAGAGAATACGAAAATATTACGACCTGTGACAATACTTCACTGTTCTGGCGACTAGTTTATCGTAAAAGATGGCTGGGATCTATTATGAATACGAGACAATATAGCTAGGAGAAGAGCCATTGATCCCAGTAACCACGTGAAAATACTGGCGAGGAAATACTTAATGACTTACTGAATGAACAAGGGATACGATGATGATGACGACGCCTACGAGAACGACGAAGACGATGATGATGATGATAAATCGCTTCTCTCCCTCAATGCAGTGACGCCATTTTGTTACTGCAGACTCTGAACGATATAATATATCTTTGAGGGGAATCTCTGACAGTGAAGGCATGAGAAATTATCTCCACTGAACTACTTTACGCAAGGTCTCATCAACGCTCTATAAAATCGCCAGGTAGGAGCCCGAATATAACGAAAATACGTCCTGGGGCTGAAGGGGTTAAGGAGGAGGTGTAGCTGAGTCTTCCAAGGCCACGAGAACACACACTCTTGCTGACACCCGGCCGTCTTTCTCTAGCTGTGGGTATTTTTGCTTTAGTGCAGTGCGTTCTCTCTCTCTCTCTCTCCTTTAAGGCTTCTATTATTGCTGGTGTTTGCTATTCTCTCTCTCTCTCTCTCTCTCTCTCTCTCTCTCTCTCTCTCTCTCTCTCTCTCTCTCTCTCTCTCTCTCACTCTCTCTCTCTCTCTCTCTCTCTCTCTCATCACCCACCATCCCTCTTAACCCTACCCTTTCTTTTTCACCACCCCTCATTTTTTTGCCTTCATAATTTTCGCACATCTGTTTTCTCAGTGCATCGTCCTGCCTATCTCTTTATCTTCTTTTCTATGCTACCATCTTTGTCTATGACACCCCGAATTCTCGTAACTCTCTCTCTCCCATCCCTGTATCCTTTTGGTAATTCAGTTCGTCTCTGCATTCCTGTCCCTCAACCTCTCACATTCTCCATTTTCATTATGTCGCCAATATCCCTCTCCCCCTATCCCTCCTCTTTGCTGTTTCCTCCCCCTCTCCCTCCCCCTCATTCTCTCCCATAAGCCAACTCGTAAGCCAATCCCTCCTTTTCACTCCTCCACTTGTTCTCTTTTCCTCTCCCTCTCCTGCTTCCCATCCATGCCAACTCTCTCTCTCTCTCTCTCTCTCTCTCTCTCTCTCTCTCTCTCTCTCTCTCTCTCTCTCTCTCTCTCTCTCTCTCTCTCTCTCTCTCTCTCTCTCTCTCTCTCTTTGAATTATATATATATATATATATATATATATATATATATATATATATACCCATCTGCTGTGAACAAGTCCATCTCCCTTTCTTTCCACCAACATCTCCTTCCATCTTCTCTTCCCTCTTTCCTTGGCTACTGTTCCATCCATTTCCCTCCGTCTGCCCTCCTTACCTCCTACTCCTGCCGTATTCCACTATCTGTCCCTTGGTATCTCACTCCCATCTTTTCTTCGCCCCCTCCCTGTCCTCAGCCATATTCCTATCCTTCTCCTTACTCTTTTTTTCCCTCTTCTTCCTTGTTTGTGTCCAGTTCCTCTTCTGTTCTTGTCCTTCACTCTCTATCTCCTTCTCCTTACATCTCTTTCGCCCTGTTTTTCCTTCTCTTTCTCCTTTGCTGTCCTCCTTTTGTTCCTTCTTCTCTCACCCTCTTTGTCTCCCCCCCCCTGCCCTTCCTTCTCCCACTTTTCACCTCCTCCCTCTCACTCTTTCGCCTTTGTCTATCAACTTGTACCTTTCGATTTCTTGGAAGTTTGCTCTCTTTCAGCCAGTCCCAAAGAAGGGTGACCATTCCCAACCATCTAACTATCGTCCAATTGCTCTAACATTCTGTGCCTGAAGAGTTTTCGAGTCTGTTCTTAACATAGAAATTTTAAAGCATCTTTCCTATTACAACCTTCTTTCTGATCGTCAGTATGGGTTCCTTCAGGGACGCTCCACTGGCTATCTTCTCACCTACCTTTGAGACTCCTGGTCATCCTCCTTTCGGGACTTTGGCGAAAGCTTTGCCATTGCACTTGACATCGCGATGCTTTCGATCGAGTCTGGCATAAATCTTTAATTTCTCCTTCTTACGATTTCTATCCTTCTTTCTGTGCCTTCATCAATAGCTTCCTTTCTGGTCGTTCTATAACTGCTGTTGTAGACGGCCAACGTTCTTCTCCTAGATCTATGAACAGTAGTGTTCCCCAGGGCTCTGTTTTATCACCAACTCTCTTCCATTTATTCATCAGTGACCTTCTAAACTGTACATCTAACCCTATCCATTCGGTTCCCGCAACGTCCATCTCAGCAGTTACTTCAACAAACACGGGATGAGGCTTTGGCACACCTAATGTCTGACTTGGCTCGTATCTCTGACTGGGGTAAAAATAATCTTGTTTTTAATACATCAAAGACTCAGTTCTTGCACCTATCAACCTGACAGAATTTTCCACAGGAGTACCCACTAATATTTAATAATATCCAGCTCAATCCTGCATCATCCTTGAACATGCTTGGGGTTTCATTCATTCGGGACTTGTCTTGGAAAGATCAGATTACATCACTTGTAAAATCTGCTTTCCAGAGATCAGGTGTGCTAAGCCGACTCCATACCTTCTTTACCTCTGCACAGTTGTTGACCTTATACACGGGTTTAATCGACCCTGTGTGGAGTACAACTATCATGTGTGGGGAGGCTCCCCACATACAGCTCTTCTCAATAGGGTGGAGTCAAAGGCTTTTCGTCTCATTAACTCTCCTCTTACTGTGGCCCTTCAACCTCTGTCTCTTCGCCGGACTGTTGCATCTTTATCTCTTTTCTATCGCTGCTTCAATGGTCACTGCCCCTCTGAACTGTCTGCTTGCATCCCTGCACCTCTACGACTGGCGCGTAGTACCCGTCTTCAGTGGCAACAAACTCTCATCCCTTTTCTGTCCAACTCTCTGATGCAAGAGTTGACCGTTACTCACAGTCCTTCATTTATGCAACAGGTCAGCTCTGGAACTGTCTCCCTCTGTCTGTATTTCCTACTTACTGTGATCTCCAGACTTTCAAACGCAGTGTGTCCAGGCATCTCGAAATGATCGGATCTTGAATTTGTCTCTTTTCTTTTCTTTTCTTTTTTTTTGGGGGGGAAGGAACGGTTTACGGGCTCCTGGCCTTTGGTTCCTTCTTCCTTGCATAAAAAAAAAAAAACATTCTTTTCATCTCTTCACTTCTTCTCTCTTTTCGTCTAGTTCGTCCCTCCCTCACTCACTTACCATGCCTTGATGTGGGTCCTTCCCCTTCCCTTCCCTTCCCTTCACCTTTCACACTTTTCCCTCCTTTTCTCTCTTTCTTCTAAGCCTCCTCTATGCCCATCATTCTTACTATCCTTCTCCCTTCATCTTTCCCTCAAACTCCTCTTCTCATCCTTCTCCTTTTCTCCACCCATCCCCTCTCTCCGCTCCCTCTCCTTCACTTAACCTCCATCTCCACGCCAGGCCACAATCTGTTTGAGGTATAAGCATTTCACTCGCGTCTGTTGTATTCTCCACCGTTAAAGCAGGGAAGGTCTGGTGCTCTTGTGCGTAGACAGGAATGTGGTGTGATGTGGTAGGGATGTTGTGTGACGGTGTGCAGTGGTGAGGTGTGACGGTTATGTGGTAAGAGACGTGGAGTGGTGGTGGTGTGGCAAGGGATGTGACATGTTGATGTGGTGTGGTGGTGGTGTGGCAAGGAATGTGGTGTGTCGGTGTGATGGGAATATATTTTGGTCGATAGTGAAAGTTTGATGGTAGAATGGTGCTGTGTGTGACAGTGTGGTGTGGAGTATGGTGCTATAGAGAAATGCTGTGAATGTGTGATGGTCGTGTATCTTTTTGTATGGTGCGACTGTGATGTGCAGAAATTGTGTGGTGCCATGGAAGGGCGGCTTTACTGCATCAATATATGAACACATCTTTATATACTGAGTTAACACCAGACGAATCTTTTTTATGCTGTGAGAAATCCTATTGGTCAAAGAGCCATATGTCATCTTAAGTTACCCATTCGTAACCATTACGAACTAAGGCATTAAAATTAAGCTGACACTCTGATATTTTGTTCAGTTGTTAGAAATATTGTCAGATGAAAAGCTAATGACTCTGTGGTTTGCCAAAGGTGTGGTAGTTGTTGTGTGTTGTGATGGACGTAGTATATTTTTGTGGTATAAGTTGATGTAGTAGGGTATATCAGAGTTGAAGAAACGTGTGGTATAATGGAGTGTGGTCTTGTTCTATTGCATGGCTGTTGTGTTGTGGTGGAGAGTGGTAGTGTAATGTGATGATGATGATGATGAAGAGAAAGGGGAGCAGTGATGTAAAGGATGTATAGTTGTCTAGCATCAATGTAGGAAAGTATTTTGTGATGGAAGTACACGTAGAAAAGAACGCTATGTGATTAAAGAGGAGTGATGTAATGCAGGTTATAGCTCATTATAGGCTTAGTCTTTTAAAGGTTAAAAAATATGCAGGTGTAATGTGATGCACGGGCGTGTCGTGATGCTGGTGTGGTGCGAAAGGCGCAGTGTAGTGAGTAAATTATAACAGGCAGGATACTGGCGATAAATGTGTTAATGCAGGTGTAGTGTTCCAGAGTGGTGTGCTGTAACAGTGTTGTGTAGTACTAGTGTAATGTTACATTCCGGTTATTTCTACATTTACAGAAAATTTCCTTCAATAATACAGTAGTGTAATAGAAGACGACTAATATAGGGATTATATTTGCATGGCATTTCATGTAATTGGAACCACATTAGGTGCATTGTAAGGTTACAGTATTATTCCCTGGTTTAGCCTACGTAGTGGAGGATGTTTTATAAGACAGAGTGAGAGTGAACAAAGTGTCATTGCTGTAGCCATTATTTATAAGCGGAAATGGTGTCGGAGATGAGTGAACTCTTTTAGTACGATTCTGTCTTATATAACTGATTTAACCAAAGGGGCGATGAT
Organism: Coenobita brevimanus; assembly: GCF_032717465.1. NCBI lineage: Eukaryota > Metazoa > Arthropoda > Malacostraca > Decapoda > Coenobitidae > Coenobita > Coenobita brevimanus. Next base: position 37,752,767 of record NC_137019.1, read on the forward strand.
TATATTCGCCTTAGGGGGAAAAAAAAATGGTAGGGAAGGAGTTACAAGCAATCTCCCCAATAATTCTTTAGTTTTGAGAGACGATTTTATTCCGGTGCAGGAGAAAGCCAGTGTATTGAGTTAGAAATAGCCTTCCTTAATACATTTACAACAACGACGACTCGCTTTTTATTTAATCTTATTATTTTCAAGCGAGTTTGTGAAGAGCTTAACCTTTTAGAAGACAAGTCTTTCCCTCAGCTAAAAGAAAAAAAAAAAAGGTTGGGAGAAGGCGGAACAGGATACGTAAGGAAGTTCTTGTTGAGTATTTAATTTAAACTTCTATTACTCTAGCTGGATGGGGTTTTGCTGTGTTACGTAAACTCGTCAAGAGGTAAACAAAAGTTTTCATCCAAGTGTCCATCTTTCTTTACAGCGGTAAGGAAGGGAAAAGTGCCATAGAATGTATAATATCAGCTTCAGTAGCAAAGACCTGCTGACAGTGAGACTGGAAACGATTTCTGAAGCAGCATGTTTGACTGTTGTGGTCGGGATAAAAAGTAGACAAAGAATACCCCTTTATGTTGGTCTGCTTCTTGGGTATTCCGCGTCTTACTGTCACCTACAGGTACATTACGTCTGGGAATTAGAAATACCCGGAATATCAGCCACTGAAGTGAGTTCTTGCAGCTTTTACCACGGCCTACACGATCGAACAGTATGAGTCAGACCATTGGCCGTACTCTACATGGCATAGGTTTTTTCGCAGTATCTCTTCCTCAACGATTTATTCTGTATAATATCCTTTTAACATTCTTCTACATTTCTTTTTAATATCGGCATAGTTTACACAAATAACACAGATGAGGATTCAAAATAATTCTGTAGTGAGGAGGTATTACGAATTATCCAGAGCCACTTAGAAAACGAGCCTGTCTTCGACGCTGGCTTCATGATAAATAAGCTTTAAGAGTATAGGGTTGCAGGGAAAGTTTTGGTCGTGGCCAACAAAGAGATCTGCCACACAAAAGCCGCCTTCTTTGTGCTGGCCGGGACAAAGGGGCAGCATTTCACAGGCTCGTAATTCCCCGCACCATGCTTCACAGTCGCTCGTATTTTGACCAGAGCATAATCAGAGGAATTTTTGGCTAAAACGGGTTGCAGCCTTACCATTTACGGGACTTGGGAGGCGAGTTATTAGCATTCATTAAATATTATTATTATTATTATTATTATTATTATTATTATTATTATTATTATTATTTTTAAATTGACAAGACTCATATTTTAACAAGAATGTTATGAGGTGGAGTTAGGGTTGCAACGAGCTGTGTAAAGTCAGCAAGTCTGGACGTACAAGACGAGCATCGTGGCTTTAATAAACACTAATATTTCCAGAGAATTGAATCTGTTTTGTCCTAAACATAATTTCATAGATTTGTTGTGAAGGAGTCTTGAGTGGGCGAATGGAAGGGCTTGTCACCTGGGTTGTATTTATATATTTCCTTACTCATTTGTCTTTTCCTTACTCATTTGTCAATTTCGCTTTTTTTTCTTTTTTTTTTAGAAAGTAGATGGATTCTGCATTATTATGACTCGCGTAAATCCGTCCACGACTTCCTACGCTACTATGGTCCGTTGCTTTTTATTTTTTGAAAAATTTAAACTAAATATATACTCGTACATGAATAAAGGTAAGGCTCAAAGTGGACTAATGAATCAGGTGTTTGAGTGGATGAAGGGTAGAGGCTTTCTGAAGGACATTACGATTCTCTCTCTCTCTCTCTCTCTCTCTCTCTCTCTCTCTCTCTATATATATATATATATATATATATATATATATATATATATATATATATATATGTGTGTGTGTGTGTGTGTGTGTGTGTGTGTGTGTGTGTTTTTTGCCTGTCACAAGGAGGCATTATCATCCTGAATGAAACGTGTCACACTTTTATTCCATCTCATACCTGGCCAGCAAAGACAATAACACTGTTTATGTGAGAGGAATGCCGAGGCAGCATTTGGGGAAGTCCTCGAGGAAGTGGAAGAGCCTAGCTGAGTGTTGCCAGATCCTTGGGGCTCCTGGCATGAGAAGGGACAAAAATGGTGTAACACTACTCCAAAAAATAAAAATAAATAAATAAAAAAATAAATAAATAAAATCTTGTGTTCATATAAGTTCTTTATATATTTAAAAACCTCAACTTCATATTATTCGATACTATGACTCAGATTCCTTGGAAAAATCGCCTAGCATTCAGTTAGACACAGAAATCATTACTGGAGCCACCTTGGAGGCTCCAGTCTGACTCAGTTCTCTCATTACAAAGGGTGACTCAGTGACTAATGCAACATTGGGTCCGACAAAAACGTGACTGGGGCGTCTGGCAATATATAAACAAACAGACAGATGGATAGATAGATAGACAAAAACGTGTAAAATATCCATCATTTAAGCCTTTTCATAGACACCATGTACTATTTTTGGTACTAACAGATAACTTTACTGAACTTAGGGGAGACTTTTCGTACTTTTGTTGGTGAGATATTGCCTTCATTAACCTGTTCGGTAAGTATTCGTCTTGCCTGGTAGTAGGAATTATTACATACTGGTGACGGACTCAGAATAAAGAGGCTAATGTCTATAATTCATCTTCATTATCAAGGGTTTCTTTTAAGTTGATAATATCGTAGGAAGGTAGAAAGATTATTATGATTATGACGTCATCGCAATATAAGGTAACTTGAGAGAGAGAGAGAGAGAGAGAGACGCGTAAAAGATATGCAGGTGAACGGAAACAGACCTTACTACCCAATATGTAAGATACACAGGGCTTGATAATCGTTACTCTTGCCCTAATATCAATAATTTCCTGAAACTAATTCATCACCCCATACCGTACGATGACGATCTGACTAGCATTTATTCTTGCCACCTGTAGATAACCTTATTCAGTGTAGTAAAGACCTCTCGTGTCCAAGGGGTATATAAACACTGAAGTCTGAACAGATTCCTTGTGTTAAGTAAAATCCTGAGAAAGGTGCATAGAAGTATGGGCAGGGAAAAAAAATTCTGTAGCGCTGGGATTATTGCGGTCAGGTTTTGATCTGCAGGTAGCCAGAGTGAAATACGAAAAACGTCGTTGGACTGGGGTGGGTAATAATACCTCGCAAACATTTCATTGCACTCCCAGTTTTATCGTCTTATATCTGTTACATCGAGTCCATTTTCATTACACCAAATTAAGGAAGTGAAGGCGATACGAAAGACAGTAATTTCCATCTCCAATTTGGTCTCTCTCCCCAAAGGTTAAAAATGCCTTAGAAGTGAAAAGAATTATCTAAATCCCTCATTTTGTCGAAGGGGTTATTACGTTATCAACCCCTTTCATTTCTTAGTCTCCTTTAAACTGATAAACATTGTCTTTAAGAAGCATGATTAACCTCTTCAGCCCAGCCAGGTAATATTCCACTTCATTTTTGCTACATAAGGACGATTTTACTCAGCTAGAGAGAGACTTGCCAAACTATGAAAATTAGACATAGCCTTCATTTACCCCCATACTGCTACATGTCTTTCCTAAGTTGAACAAAATTGATTGGAGGACGCAAGAATGAAATATAAAAGATGTCACTGTTTTGAAAGGTTAAAATAATCGTAGTGATAATATTAATGATGTGCTAGGGACCAAATTGATTGCTAGAACTAATAATCCTCCATATATCGTAAATCAGAATTAGGCAAAGCTGATCGTTAAGAGACAGTGATAATGATTAAAGATAGTTGGAGAAAATATACTAAATGAGCAACACAAAAATTAATAAACCCTGTATCTAATATCCCCAGAACTTCAAGCCGTCCAAAAATACGTGTGTTTTTAGGTCTGAAAGCCTCGCGAAGTTAGGCCATTACTTCAATTTTCTTGTTGTGTCGTGATGGACGCCACAGTAAAACAACAACACCGCTAACTTTCTTGAGCGATCTCTCTTCCTACGTGATTCAATTTTCCTGAGAGAGAGAGAGAGAGAGAGAGAGAGAGAGAGAGAGAGAGAGAGAGAATGTCCCTGTCCAGCACCATGATTACGATTTCCACCTGCTCTCTGGAATTTGCAAGTGAGAGGGGACTAGACTGAGGTGTCTTGATAAGAGTGAGGGGAGGTAGAAGGGATGATGGGAAGGAAAAGGGAGGATTAAATCAATGAGGAGAAGGAATGAGAACTGAGCGGTCACGGGTTGGATCGTGTGGTTTGCAGGGAATACGTTGTGCATATGAATTAAATGTCACCATGTTCACTGTTGTTCCTTATGGCTCCACCGACGCATCATAAAATTCCATCCATCCATCCATCATCCAATCCTACATTGCCCCATGAGGAGCGTAGGAGCCCGGGGCTAGGCAGTTGGTACCGACATTTAAGATAAGAGTGACCAGCCTCATTCATCCGTGAGTGGCATTACATGAGCAATAAACCCCAACCATCCCTTGGATATAAACCTCCATCAGCTCAATCCGATTGGAGCGCATTAATTACCCACTAAATCACCAGGCGCCAAAATTTGGTTATATGGTTACCACCCAGCGTAGTAAATGGTTTCCTGGTGTACAGGAAACCATTTGGCATGTCACTCAGTGTAGAAGTCACCCACAGGCAGATGAAGAGGAAAGAATGAAGGAAAGAAAGTCGGAAAAGGGAGTGTAAAGTCACCCGTAGGCAGAAGGACAAGGAAAGAATGAAGGAAAGAAAGACAGATGAGGATGGAGGGAAAGAAGGATGGAGGAGAGGAAAGGGCTGACACCCGACAGCAGCATTACATCGAGTGAGTGGATGGTGAGCGCCCCCACCTACCATTACATCATAAAATTACTCCCTTTAATACCATAATACCAGACCTGGATGAGATATCCCTTATACAAGAAATATTAGTTGGAGAATACTGGTGCTTACTCGCCGAATGACTTATTAGGCATGCAAGACCTAACCCTCTGTTGATGTGTCGTAGGTATGCTACTGGACCTATGAAACAGACTTCTCGGGCTATGTTTAAGGTAGGCAGCATAAAAATTATATAAGATCCTGTAATTTACTATATAAGTAACTTCAGGTGGTTCTTGCTGAGTAACTCTGGTCTGTCTGGCCGAACAGACCCACCAACCGCAAACAGATCATCACCCCTGCAGTAATGTTCTTTTGTCTTTCTGCTTTTCTCTCCTTGTCTTTAGCTGCAACAACAGTTTTCTGTTAGTTACAGCCTCTCCTACATCAAATAACCACGAAAGAATCAACAGGCCTGTTGCTGTTTGCTTTCCTCTGTGCCCTCTGTAGACAGCGCCTCGCCATAGCAGGGAAGAGTTTCGTTCCCGGAAGGACGCTGGATTTGCGCCTCTCCCCCTAGTTAATGGGCAAACCATAGTAGGCTCCACATCCCCTCGTTGGTTGGTTATATACAGACCAACCAGCGTTGTAAGCAGTTTCCTGGGTTACAGGAAACCATTAGGCTTGTCACTCAATGCAGAACCACTTAAAATGGAAGGTTGAATTATGAAAGGTGATAGGAAGGATAGAGGAAAAGGGAAGAAAAGAGGTTAGACACAGAAAAAGAATGATAAATGGGAAGGAAGAATTATGCCTTATTATATCAAGTCAGTGGATGATGGTCGCCACGCCTATCCCCAAGTGTATTTTGAGGAACTAAGTAAAAACAATGTGATTTACAGCACTTTGTCACAGGGGTGCACATTTAGCACATTGCTTGCTTTTTTCTTATTGTTTTAAAGTGTTAAGTGAAACATGGAGCGATTTTTTTTTCTCAGAGAATACTTAGGAACTTCGTTACTTAGGAGGATAGAACTAAATACAAGAAAGGAAATGTTATGGACGAGAAAAGTGAGATTTCTTGTGGAACCTCCTTCCTTTATGAGACTACTGTTAGGTCCAGAGTTTTTAGCGAGCAGTACAATATATAAGTCAGCCATTTCCCTCATACACCACTTGGTTACATCACCACCATAAGCCTTGCCCTCCCCACTCTGGTTATATTAGCTTTACGTTCCCCTCTCCTTTCTCTCTCTCTCTCTCTCTCTCTCTCTCTCTCTCTCTCTCTCTCTCTCTCTCTCTCTCTCTCTCTCTCTCTCTCTCTCTTTCCTTTAACATCTCGCTTCTCTCCCCCCTTCCCTACGTTAAACATCTCCCCTCTCCACTCCTTTTACCTGCCCCCATTCCTTATATTTGCTTTTGTGTGTGTGTGTGTGTGTGTGTGTGTGTGTGTGTGTGTGTGTGTGTGTGTGTGTGTGTGTGTGTGTGTGTGTGTGTGTGTGTGTGTGTGTGTGTGTGTGTGTGTGTGTGTGTGTGTGTGTGTGTGTGTGAACAAAACTCGAAAAATTTCATCTGATCTAAAGCAATTTTAGAGGAACGGTTGAGGGCCAGTTGAGAGGTTAACTTATTATTTATCTAGAACAATAGGTCAAAGGTCAAGGCTACAGGAGGAGGTCAAAGTTCGATCTTGCAAAATCACATCTATCAGTTCTTATCCACTTGAGACCAAACGTGCTGAAGTGGCTGAGGTTAAGGCAGGGAGGAAGTGAATCAGGCTTGAGAACAATCAGTCAAAGGTCAAGATCACAGGGCAATGTCAGATATCGACCCCTGTGTCTGTTCTTGGTGGGAGGGTTTAGGCTCACCCTCAGGAAAAGTCAAAAGATAAGCTTAAGTTGAACGAGTTTTATCTGATTTTGACTAAACAATTTGGAAAGAGTCAGGGTATGAGAGTAATAAAGAAAAAAAAAAAATGGAAGCAATCAATAAAACGTCAAGGTACAGGGAAAGGTAAAAAATTAAGGCCAAATGGCTAATTCACCTTAACTGTTTCGATTTGTTTTAGAACTAACTTTGCGGGCGGGTTAAGGGTAAAGCATGGATAGAGGGATTCATTATTTAGTGCAATTCGTCGAAGGTCAAGGTCACAGGGCAAAATTAAATGGTCAGCCCTGAGATTAGCTCATGGGCGCACCGGTATCGCTTTCTTTGATTGCTCCCTCTTGTTTTCGCACATATCGATCTTTTTACTTCCTCGCAACTCTCTGCCCTCCTCATCTTTTCCTTCAATATTTGCTGCCCTCTCAGCCTCACCCTCACCTGCACTCTCGTCCTCATCATTTTCCTTGCCTTCCATACTCACATCAACTCACACCCGCACCCTCACCAATTTCCTTGCTTTTTCCATACCCTCGCCCTCCCTTACGTTTGCCCTTACCACTCTTCCAGCCTCTCAAACCTTTACCCTCTTCTTGGCCGTTCCACACCCACCATTTTCCTGCCTCTCACATCCTTTTCCTTTCCACATTTATTACAGGCCTTGAATTACCTAAATTCTCACTCTCGTTTGAACACTCATCCTCTCCCACACTACTCTCGTCACTCTCATCCTCAATCTTCCTTTCACTTACATCCTTACCCTATCACTGACCAATCTCTCTGCCTCTCTCACGCACTCTCACGGCCTAATCTCACTGCCCGTCGTCCTATCCTAGTCTCTGTCTTCTACCTACCCCTTTCCCTGCCCCCATACTTAATCCTCATCCTAACTCCTGCCTTACACTCTTCCTGTTCCCTGCCTAATGCTTTTCCTTCTACCAAACCCTCTCCCTATCCCGTGCCTAACCCTGTCCCTACCTTTTTCCTAACCCTCTTCGTATCCCCTACTTATTCTCCTTTTTTCCTACCAAATCCTGTTTCCACCTTCTATTTAATTCCCTTCCTACATCTTATATGACCTTAGATTTGAAAACCACGTACATTGAAAATAAAGCCTGTAAATGTATCTATTAAATTAAAATACACAGAGAAACAATACTCATTATACTTATGTACACATTTCTGGTTCATCATAAACATATTAATACTTACTATACCGGTCGCGTTGGCCAGTTTCTCTTGTGCCCCGCCCCCTACTGATGCCCCGCCCTCTTCCAGCTCTACTCGTTGCTGATTGGCTGAGATAATTATTCTTCTTACTGATAGAATAATGAGCCTTACCACGAAATAGTATCGTATTATTTACTTTTACTTTGAATTCATTTCTTTATGACAAAGGAAGCACTAAAATTTGCTAACTGAATCAAAATTAGTTTGAAAAGAACCAACCCGCCTCCTCCCGCAACTGCAGCTGAGTTTTGCCGCCAAGAAAGTTCAGAGCTTAGCAATAATACCGCAGCTGTGCCGCTATTACTGTTAAACATATTAAGTCACCTGTTTGTCATGGCTGGTAAGTTACCACAGTATCATAACCATATTGTAATTTTCCCTATTTATTTCCTTAATATCAGAGGTTTGCATATAGAAGTAGGAAAACTAAATGTCAGTGACTTCGCTTCGAAATGAGAAATCTCATTCTATTTACGTGAAGTCAGTGAAATCTTATAGAGGGAAAAGGGTTTTGTGTGTGTGTGTGTGGATACCATATTTAAGGAATAATGTCAAAACACTAAGTTCTTTGTAGAATGTGTACCTTTTTATTTTCATAGAGAGAACTTTCGTTACTTCACAAACCTTTCAGACCGATGACGTTCCTTGGTACTTTTTTCCAACATCCTTTACTACAAATCATTTCCTAGTTAAATGGAAAAGATATCACTGCAGTTAAGGGGTTAAGTAAAAGTTTTGTTGCTTCGATTAGCGAGAGCGCCTGACATGTTTACCCAACATTGGCACGGCAAGACTGACTCAGAACTCCTACTCGGGCCGACGGGTGAGTGGGCGGGGCCAAGGGGGCGGGGCACAAGAGAATCAGGCAAACTCTAACAGTATAGGAGAGTGCTGTGTTTAATTTAGTGTCTATGTCTCTTCCTCCTCCTGGTGCACAGTCTGAAAACTGAGCTGCGAGGGTCTGTGGCGCGGTCTTGGCTGCGAGTGAGTAACGCGGTGAAGGAGGACTCCGGCACCTACTACTGCAACGTTACCAACCTCGCCTCTACCAACGTTACCATCCACGTCGTCACAGGTGGGTGGGAGAGGCGGGAAATGGAAGGTGGGTGGGAAGAAGGGGGAGTCAAGTTGACGCAAGTCGACTTGAGATCTGCTGCAGAACCGGATCTCATCAGCGAGTGAGTGATAGCCAGAAATTACTCTTTCCTGTGCTGGCGAAGTACGAACTAAAAAGGAGTGTGTGTGGTGTGGACAACGCATGTGGAAACTGAATGCTGTAATGGCAGTGTTTGTGCAAATCAGAGTCTGGTTAATCATGGGCAGAACCAACTGTGTGTGAATGTGGAAGTTTACAGTGGGAAATACTACCAGCACTTACTTTATATGTCCGGGAAAAAAATAAGGGTTTCGAGCCCTACCCTTAGGGCAGATGCAGAAAGGAAGATGAACACTGTAACAGAGAAGCTTCAGAAGAAGATGGTGGAGAGAGAGAGAGAGAGAGAGAGAGAGATTTGGTTGTTGGTGATGGGTGTAGTTAGTGATAGTGGTCTTGTTTGTGTGTATGTGCTGGTACTGGGTGATAGTGAGTGGTGGTCGTCTATATGCAGTATACGGAGAATGGTGTTTAATGGCCAGAAGATGTATAGGTCATGTGCGTGAACAATAAATGTTACATAATATATTGTGCTACCTGGCTCTCGGGACTGCGTACTTCAGGTTCTCGGCTTAGCTTTCGAGTATCAGCGAAAAGTAAAACAGTTATTGTTCTTCATTTTATGTTTGCAGTGAACCAATATTAATGTGCAGCGTGTGTATATATATATATATATATATATATATATACCTAGGCTGCTTCCCCCAAGGAAAGGGAGGTAGCCGAGACAGGACGACTCACTCTCCATTTACTCATCCATTCAAACACATTCATTTGCATCTTAGCCCCAAAGGGGAGAACGGACAGATCCTCACCGCACCACACTGCACAAGGGTCAACTGGGCAATGCAATCAGTGACATCCGCAGCAGGGCCCGACAGCAGAACTGGTTTACCCCTGCCACATCATAACAGACCCATCCCCTTACCCGCACCTGACCTGACTAGCTGATCAGACCAAATGCGGGAGAATATCCCCTCAGGGCTGCGTCATCACTTATTCATTCACAATTTCTCTCCATTTATTTCTGTCACGCACAGCCACTCTTCCTTGCTCAACAGACATCCCTCTCGCATCCAGCGCTCTCTTCACACTGTCCATCCATCCTATTCGTGGTCTTCCTCTCAGCCTTACACCTCTCACATCAGATCTAGTTATCTTTTTCACCAATCGCTCATTATCCATTCTCTCCATATGTCCAAACCATTGCAACACCCTCTGCTCAACTCTACCAGCCATCTCCCGAACAACTCCAGTTCTCCTTCGCACTTCATCATTTCGCACCCGATCCATATGCGTCACTCCACACATACTCCTCAGACATCTCATCTCCATTACATTCAAACTTTTCCTCTCTGCTACACCCATATTCCATGTTTCAGCCCCATATAATGCAGTCGGTACCACAACACCCTCATACAGCCTTCTCTTTACATCCATTCTAAGCGAACGACATTTAAACACTTTTTTCATTCCTCCCAGCACCTTTCCTACTTCATTTATTCTAAACTTCACTTCTGCATCTATTCTTCCATCCACAGCAACATGTGACCCTAGATATTTAAAACAATCTACCTCCTCAAGCAACTCACCATTCAAAACTATAGTCATCCCCCTACCATCTATCAACCTCGTACACTTCATCACTTTACTCTTATTCTCATTTACTTTCAATTTCCTCCTTATATATATATATATATATATATATTTTGGATATCAGGCTCCGGTAATGTCAGTAATGTTGATGACTGTTCGTTGATGGTAGCGTAGTGGCATAAATACAGCGTGGTTAAGTGTGGGTGGTTTATATTTGTTGTCTGTTGTACCATGTTATTGCCTCTCACAGTCACATGATTTATTTACTGACAGGAGGAGTGACAGCAGACATGAAGGTGATATATGGATGGAGAATGACAGTGGTGGGTAGCGAGGGTAAGGAAGGTAGAGGACAGTAGAGGTAGGCTGTAATGGATGGTATTAATGAATAGTATCTGTGATTATGGTGGAGGCCTGGTATAGTGAATGGTGACAGTAGTATTAAGAGGGAAGGGTCTGGTTGTGGTGATGATTTATATGACAGTAATGTCGGTGTGTGTGTGTGTGTGTGTGTGTGTGTGTGTGTGTGTGTGTGTGTGTGTGTGTGTGTGTTAATGGGGACGGTAATGATCATTGTTTAACGGAAATATATTGTAATGAGTGTAATAACCGTGTATTTGTGTTGTGATATGTCTTCATGTCACAGTTGTCATCATCATCATCAATTATTACCTTAATTCTGACTACCACAAACAAAGTGAGAGAGAGGCAGGATGTAGACAATGAGGAGAAAACACTAAAGTAGGGATGTTATCAGACAGGTTGCCTAATGAAATAGATCAATCTTACAGCATCCAGGACTCATATATATATATATATATATATATATATATATATATATATATATATATATATATATATATATATATATATATATATATATATAATTTTCTGTGTTATCAAAAAGTAGATATATATATATATATATATATATATATATATATATATATATATATATATACAATTTTCTTTGTTATCAAAAAGTGGCAGTGTGAGTGAAGAAAGTGAAAGTGCGAAACGGAACAAGAAGTGAAAGCAAGTGAATGAGTGAGTGTTGGAAAAGAAAAAGATTGGGAAATGGAAGAACAACACACCAAGATTTAGACCAGCTATGCGTGTGTCATGTTGCCACTAACCAGGATAATCTCTGCCGGTAAGGCAGAAAGAGGAAAACATGTGTCGCACAGTCAGCGAAACAACCCCTTTTTCAGTTATGTCTTTAGATCATACTCTCTTGTCGAAACATAGATGGCGTATTGCCTCTATTATACCGTGTCTCGGGTGGTTGGACTTTTCCACGATGTGTTCACCAGAGCATGGAAAAACGTAAATAAAGATTTTTATTTTTCATATTCAGTTGGTTTGTCTAACATTTCACTTCCTCTGCTTTTCATTTTCATCCAAAGGCTAACACTCTTTAGCTGAGAGAGACATGGTTTGCTTCTCTGCCCAGAGATGATTGTTTTTAATGTAATGGGTCATGAAGGAAAGTAATGGAGATGCCTTTAGTTTTCAGTAGACGCTGTGATATTGCATGTCAACTTTTGTACCTGGCTGTAGAAAAAAATTTGATGGTAAACTGCTATGTGTGCCGAGGCAGCCGCCTGCTCAGCCATACTTGTTAAATATATACGGTACCTCTCTTCACTTGCACACACACCACAAAGTCAGGAGACAGGACGTGTGTGCTGGGCATTCCCCAGGTCCTGTTCTCCCCACTTACTCTTTTTTAATCAGCCCATACACCACTGACCGGGCTAATGTATGGCCCGGCCTGCACTATATGTGCAGGGAATCTTTCAAAATTTTCTCTTCACACATCCTCTCCTCTGCCACCCACTTTTCTGTCACTGTCTTCTCTGCCACCATCTCTTCTGTCACCCTCTCCTCTGCTACACTCTCCTCTGCTACCTTCTCCTCTGCCACCCTCTCTTCTGTCACTGTCTCCTCAACCACCCTCTCTTCTGTCACGCTCTCCTCTGCCATCTTTTCCTCTGCCACCGACTGCTAAAATGGCCCTTCACGTACATGCATGCCACTGATTTGCAAAGGATCCACGTTTTAAATACCGCCAAGATTTTTCCACTTGATTCTTCCCACTACCAGGATATTTGAATTAGCGTAGAAAAGACCCTTAGAAATGAAAAAAAAAAAAAAAAAATCCCTATTAGCACCCCTCGCTACGATGCTCTGACATTGCCGGGGCGACTATACCTGGTGGCGCCCTGCCCCTTGGTAGAAGCAGCTATGGAATTCACCAGGAACCCAGAAGTCTCCATATTTCTCTGTACCTGGCCTGGCCATAGGAAGGACCCTGGTCCGACCCCGGCGAGGCTCCGTCTACCTCATGATGCAGTTGCTTACCTTTGGTAGACAGATCCCTTCGGCCAGACAGACAGAGGTTAAGCAACAATAGCAACCACAATATCCTCCCCATTATAGATGAAACTGTATAATAAAAGTAAAATACCTAAGATCGTTTAGAAGGTTAGTAGGCAATGTCTATCTCCTCCATTTGGAAAAGTCGCACCTAAGCCAAGTAAAACTGTCTGGAGATAAATGTGGTGTGAGGTGTGTTGTTGTGCCGGAGGTGTGATATATTGTCTGAGTGTGGTGTGATGTAGTGTGGTGTGAGGAAAAGGCGCGGCCGTACTAAAGGTGTTGTTATAGTCTAACCCCAGATGGAAAATTCCCTCCTAAGCTGATCACAGTCCTCTGGCGTGGCGGGAATTACAAGAAAAAAAAAATGGGATTAATGCAGACTACACCTAATCCATCCAGTTATGCTCGGTTCACCTTACACTGGCCAAATTTGTCACCCCTCAGTCTTGAATGTTTAGTTATAACAATAGGTTAACGCTAGAATATGATGCTAATCACGAAGAAGTGCTACAGAAAGTTTGTAAAGTCACAGTATTGTTTTTTCTACCACTGAACTGTGTGAAATAAGCCTCAAAAGGATGAAAATTTGGGCCAGATTAATGTAAATGAACTATAGTAATCTCTCAGTTGAAAGAGCTCGCCTGAAGACAAGACTAAAATAAAAACGCGTCATGGCTGCCACTGCGGTGGGGGCGTTCCCGTCACGTCCCAGCATTTATAATGACGAATTGCACTGGTTGCTGCCGCAGTCCCTCGGCACACCACAAGTTAAGCCATCCTCACAGCTCTCTCGTGAGCTGAACACAGTTGGTTGGAGGAGTCTCTGTAATTATTGTTAAAAAAAAAAAAAACTTTCTCTGGAACAAAAACTAGTCGTTCTGCAAAATTACGTTCACTGTGGCTAGATTTGAACCCAGTTCAGGGCAATTTACGTCAAAGGACGATATAAAAATAAATTCTTCGTGAGTCCATAACAGGAAACGTCCACCTACTAAAAGGATTATCAGTACACTTATATGTAGATGAAAATATTTATGTGTCCGTCTTATGTTCTGTATGGAAATCGAGGGGGATGCATATAGAACTCCTTAAACAGAACTAACAGATGTAACTCTTGACGACGAATTTAAATAGGTATATAAGACTTGTTAAAGAGGCGCCTTTGATGGCAAAGATTAGAACTAAGTAGAAATAATCAAGTCACCGTGGTGGAAACATGGTAGTCAATTGCTGCAAAGTTGTTTTTTACATCTACACTCGTGTCGGATGGGTGAACGGATCGGTGAGGCGGGCAGGGCAGGTTGGGTGGGTGGGCAGGGCGGGTGAGGTCGGTGGGCAAGGTTGAGTGGATGGGTGGGTGTGAAGGGACAGAGTGGGTGTCGTAGGTAGGATGGTAGTCGTGGTGAGGCACTGTGGATGGGATGGGTGTTTAAGTTAGGGTGGGTGGAGTGGGTGGGATGGTGGTTGTTGTGGGGCACGGTAGATGGGGTGGGTGGGCAAGACTGGGTGTGTGTTGTGGGGCAGCGTGGGTGGGGGAGTGGAGGAGCAGGACAGGTGGATGAGTGTGGGTGAGTAGGTGGTCATGGAGGGTGGAGGGATGGGTGGGTGGGTGAGCAGGTTTGGTAGGAAGGGTTGGTGGTTGGCTGGGCAGTGGGAAAATGCAATAGGTCCATGGGGAATTTATCCATGGGGAAATGGACCCCCAAAAGAACAATGGATGATTGGGTAATTGGGACCCGGCGGTCTTATCTTACAGGAGATGCGACCATCCAGGGTCCCAGGCATTGCCGGTATACACGATCATAGTGTTTTACCCAGGCAACTCCGGGTACCCCTGCTATAGTTGTAGATAAAATTCTAAATCATTACTAAAAGAGGCCAAACTAAATGAGACCTTCCGTGGGTAGCGTGAATAAAATACAAGAGACGTCATACGATACGAAAAGTATACTCTCATTCGAGTAAAACGTTTTATCGGTGGCCAGATTATATAATCATGCGTGGCTGTGATCAGATCTGTATAAAGGTCTGAACCATAACTGGCGCGTATTCATGTCTCACAGCAACCAGAATTTTATCCGTGTCCTGTTGTAGTTAACATGGCAGTCTTTCTAGTACTTATCTCCTGGAGATTTACATTGCTTAATGCTTTAATACATAAATAGATAGATAGATAGATAGATAGATAGATAGATGGATGGATAGATAGATAGATATAGATACAGATGTATTAATAAACTCCTGTTGCCTTCAGACGCTCTTATTAAGCTTTGGGCAGGCGTCTTAAAATATGGAAGTTTGATATGCCAAAAATCACCTCCCACAGCACTAAAGCTGAGTTACGGTGTATTTCTGAACAAATGCTTCTGGTAATATCGAAAGTGCCATAAAAAGACTTCCTGAAGTGAATGGGAGAAAGTAAAATAGGCAAAAATAATCACAGGGAATGAGATGTTACGAAATCTCGTAATTTATCGAGAACACTGCCCATTATAAACACTACCTTGTTGTATAGTTGTTGGAATGGCAGATGTGTATGTGAATGTTCGATACTGGCACGTGGATTTTATCGGGTGATTAGGAAAAAGAAGTGAGAAATTGGAGTTTAATCTCTAACTTTTTAATATGAGGCCTTTATCAGGGAATGCCACTTTTGGAGGGATGTTAGTTGCTTTAGTACTCACTGGACCCTCGCCTCTCCATGCCTGCCTTTTCCTTTCACGACCTGAGTTATTTATGTGACCTCATCTTACCTCCTTATTGCTGTTTGCGTACTCGACCTCGCCCAGCACAGAAAACCCCACGAACCCGAGTGCGGAATCTAGACAGTAAACGCTATTTAAGACTAAGTTTTTACATCAATCTTAGTCTTTCGGTTATTGATCAAGCATTCAGAGTTTAAAAAATTTCTGATGGGTAATCTAAACAATAATTTGTACACGAATGAACAGTATTTGGCCAGAAAAAATCTTGCAGAGTCAAAGAACGAATTTTTTGTATTTTTTGACAAAGAATCGGTAAACGAACAAAACGAAGAACGATGGTTTTACACCAGAACAAAAGAAAGAAACAAGGAACTACTCAGCACTAGGATGGGACTGGAAAGTAACTGAAAACTTTACTCCCGATGGGTTAAGAAGGCAGGCTGCATCTCGTCCTACCCAGTTTACTTCTGCAAGTGACACGTTAATTATCCACTACACGTTATTTTTGTGCAAGCTCTGTGTAGATCAAAGAGACATATACACACGAGAATAATGTGTGATAAGTATAATATATCACTGAGGAAGAGGTCCAAGAAAACCACCTTATTTGACAAAAATACACCTCTGCATAAAAGCTGAGAGAATATTTTACATTTAGTTTGCATTGTTTAGATGGAGCTGAAAAACGGCCTACAGATCAGGGTCCAGATTCACAGTAATACTTTCGATAGTCTCCAGCAGTTAACAGGATCAGCTTTGTTGGAAGGGCAAGGGCATTAGAGAGAGAGAGAGAGAGAGAGAGAGAGAGAGAGAGACGCAGACGCTATGAAAGCAGACAAACAACAAATTAGAGTCTGGAGAAATCAAGAAACGAACTAGAAAATATCGCATTCACCAGGAAGGTAAAAAACACACATCAAAGGTACCAGGAGAAGCAAAATTAATCACAAAGAAGAAAAACATCTGATTACTGACAAAAGAAGAAATACCCCTAAGAACCATGAAGGAAGATGCATTGCAGGCACCTAGAGAAATAATAAGAAACAAGAACTGTAAATACTGTACATCAAGATAAAAGAGACCCCATAAACCATAACCAACATTAAAAAATTATGGACTGCGAAGGAAGAAGATTTACTGTAGGCGAAAAGGAAAAGCAGCAAAATTACGAGACTTACAGGAAAATTAAAAGAAACCTCGTAAGCCTTTCGAAAGAAAATCACTTCAACACCAAGAAAATGGAAGACTGTCGTTAACCCAAGGAAAATAAGAAATCGCATCGTTGGCAGCAAGGAAGAACAATATCCAATTCGCCAGGGGAAAAAGACAGAAGCACACTGTAAGCATCAAGGTAGAAGTAAAAATAAATTACCATGCATCCTAGACAGAGGGGGAAAAAATGAAAGCACAAAGAAATTATAATACACTTTGCAAGTACCAGGAAAACAGGAAAACAAGAAATTAATCACAACACCTCATCGATAGCATCATGCAGGAAAAAAAAAAACTAAAACAAAGTGCACGCCAAGGGGAAAAAAAAATGGTGTAGATGCCAAGAAAGAAACCAGAAAAAGCACCATAAAAAATGAAAAAAAAAAAAAAAAACACAACAGGACAAAAAAAAAAAGAAATAATCAGTACGCGCCACTGAAAAAAAAAAAAAATGATATGTCAGAATATGTACAGAAAACCATATCGCGAACAACAGAAAAGAATGTCATCACAGGCCACAGAAAATCCAAAAGAAAGCCACCACAAAAATGCGCAAAAAACAAGAACGAACACACACACACACACACACACACACACACACACACACACACACACACACACACACACACACACACACACACACACACACACACACACACACACACACACACACACACACACACACACACACACACACACACACACACACACACACACACACACACACACACACACACACACACACACACACACACACACACACACACACACACACACACACACACACACACACACACACACACACACACACACACACACACACACACACACACACACACACACACACACACACACACACACACACACACACACACACACACACACACACACACACACACACACACACACACACACACACACACACACACACACACACACACACACACACACACACACACACACACACAAAACATTTAGATCTCTGGGAAGGGAGGAAAACAACTGCATGCAGCAACAAACAATAACAAACTCTCTTAACAGGAAGAAAATACTTCAACAAGAAGAACAAGAACAACAACAACAACTACAACAAAGTAAACAAAACCGCCAAAAAAGACCAAAAAAACAAAAGTAAGATCTGAGGTAAACATGACAAAACCAGTGAAAAAGAGACGCATGAAATTCACGAGTGGCTAGATGAGAGAGAGAGAGAGAGAGAGAGAGAGAGAGAGAGAGAGAGGAATGACAGTCTCTTAAACATTGCGTGTCCAGGCATCTCGAAATGAAAGGGTGTTGAGTTTGGATTCCTTTATTTTACCTCTCTTCGAAGAACCAAACTTTTGCAGGCTCGTCGCCTCTGATTCTCTCTTACTTGCGTGACCAAAACCTTCCTTGAATCCTCAAACTAGGCTACGGAGGCATAAAGACAATACATAACGTCTAGATTTCCTACGTACTTTTTGCTAGTACCCCAGAACGCAAGGAAACTCCAAGCTATCAAAAGAGAAAACATCTAAATTCAGACTCAGACCCCTGCAAGGAGTTGTACGGAGTTGAACTTCAGAAAAACACATAGGCAAAACATGTAAACAACATCGTCGAAAAAGACCAGAGCAACGCTACATCTTTTCCCGAAGGTGGTCAAAGCACAAGAAGAAGCAACACAGACTCAGACAAGGAGACGGTCACACAAAAGTCACAGGAGAGGGTTAACACTGAAACACATATCACTGGCCACGAGCAGTACTTCTTACTCAAACCCATACCATATCTATCTGTCTATCTATCTATCTATCTATCTACCTATATCCATCTATCTATCTATATAATGTTTCTACCACTAACAGTTATTCCATTCAAGATTGCAGGGCACCCTCGTCAGAAAGGGGTAGAAGAAGAGTATATAGAAATCATCCATTTCGACTGAATAAATTTATCTAATCACCTGAAACAGAGGTAACAAAAGTTATTAGAACGAATAAAGTACTAGAATAAAGTACTTTACTGAGGTAAAGAATTTTTCTTTGTATTCCCGCTACCTTCAGAAAACTTTATTTAGTTAGATGAGTCCCTTCGAACCGAGTCTATATAAAATGTAGCTTTCATTAGCGTCTTCAGAAGCAATGTGTTCTCTTAATGTGACTGAAATTATCAGGCAGTAGGATGAATGAAATGAAAATTAGGTCCTGTAGTAGAAGGGCTTAATTATCAAAATCGTGACTATACCACGTGGTCAGCGTTTTACAACACAACTAAAGCCGGTGGTTATATGCCCTTCTGACTTCGACTGCCTCATGCATACATCGGTAAAACTGTACAAATGTTAAGTTTATATACATGTCGGTGTGTGTTAGTAATCTAGTGTAGGCTACGTTAGCACACCTGACCTAGCTTGGTTGCCACATCTGGGTAGGAGGATTACACAGGTGCACGTGAGGGTGAGGTGAGGAATTATGGGTAGGATTATCTGTACTGCAGTGTCCTGTGAGTGTGGGTGTTGCTGCCTGAGCTGGCCTGACCACCCTATGCTTAAGTCCCTTCAGCACAGTGACGTCTGCTTGTAGTCTGATTTCGCTGCTGCCAGGAATTTTGTTAAGCCTAAGAGAGTCATCTTTTTATATGCAGAGACAGAATCAGAGACGAAGAGCGCACAGAATTGTTCTCTGGATAAAAGGCAGGACAAAACAGAATCAGATTCAAATAATTTACTTCTAGCTGTCTGGACAAATTGTGCTTAAAAATCTTGGGATCACAGGCAGAGGGAAATATAAACTGAAGACAGTTCCAAAGCTGAACTGCTGCGTACGTAAATGACTGAAAGTATCAATTAACTCCTGCGTGAGAGAGTTCAGCTGAATAATGGATGAGAGTGTGTTGACAAACTGGTACGTGCCGTAATGGAGAGGGAGTTCTGAAGATCAGTGCCCATTGACCTAGCGATAGGAAAGGGATAAAGATGGAGAACTGCGGAGATGAGGATGCTGTCGAAAGGAGACAGTGAAAGGAAGGGGGCTGATGAGAAGAAAAACTTTTGAGTCAACTCTGTTTTCAATAAGCAGTATGTGGGGAGACCATTTTGAGCTGTACTCCATACTGGGGAGAATAAGACAAGACCACTGTACAAAGTCAATAGCTGAGAAGTGGTACAAATAGCGAAAAGTCGGCTTAACAGTCCTAATCTCTTGGAAGCGGCTTTTCCAAGGGAGGTAATGTGATATCTCCAGGAAAAGTTCCGAGAAAAGGAAACCCTGGGGTATCACAAGGTGACGAAGGACTGGGCTGTTTATTGCTGAATATTAAGGTAGTGGAAGGCTCAATGAAGGTAGTACATAACCCGTGAACTTCGCAAAATCTCCCAAGAAAAAAAAAAATGAAGATATTGAAACTGTAATAATACGATGGAAGACAACCCACCCCCTTTTTTTTATACAGGTTTTTAAGCACATGACGAAGGCAGAGCAGGATGTGTCTGGCCATTCCATATCATTATTGACCGCAGTCTTCTGAACTGAATGTAGACTGCGCAGATCTAATAACCATCGACGATCCACAAAAGACCGTCAGAATATATAGTCTTACGTTTTCTTCCGTAATTCAGTTTTTAAGTAAACAGCCGTGAGATGTGTATACAAATTATTCTCTGTCTTAACGATATATTTTCGCAGGAAGGACACGAAAAGGAGAGTTCGTAATAAGCCCATGTCTGTGATCCTTCGTGGAAAAAGAAAAGTAGGGGTGGGATTACGACTGGAAATTGATCGTACGTCTCTTTGGGAATCGCAGCCGTGTGACGCATGGAGCCGGATGATAGAGGCTAATGTGAAGGTGGGGAGTAAAGGCTGCCTGGACCAAAGCGCCTTGGTGGCTGGTGGCGGGATAAGGAGGGTGACGCAGGCGATGGTGTCAAGGCCAACAACGGCACTGCTGTGACTTTGCTGGTTATTATTGATATCTTTAGACAGTTCGGTTCAGTTTAGCAGAGACTTTTTCAACTAGAGGGGTTAAAGTTTTCATGTAGAATTCCATAACCTGGAGAGAACCATCTTAAAGCTGTATGACAATTCCTTCTTCCATAGTCAGAATTATATCAGGTTTACACAGAGAGGATGGAAGTCATGGTGTAGAGGGAAACTTGGAAGATATGGCAGAGAGGGGAAGGTGAAGGGAGAAAGGCTGATATCTTAGGAGTGACAGTAACTTGCTTGCTTCGGCATATTTTGCAACAGTCTCCAAACTGTTCACTACGTACATCAGCAATCTACCGTATTTTGTCCTCATGTTGAATTAACACTTATTACATGAGTCACAGAAGACCATCCCGCAAGTAGTGATTGATGTGTTCGTTGTACTCAATTCCTGGCTACTTTGCATAGTTTCTAGATTTCTGCCATACGCTGTGCAGTGGTGTAGCTAGGGATGTGCTCAGGTGGGTATGTAGTCCTCCTTTCTTCCCCGTTCCAATCTCATAAAATTCCTTACCGTTATCAAAACACAGCTGTGAGTCGTCCTTCAGACTCTGGGGCAGAACTCATCAGCAAATTCATCATCACTTCCCTATCGTAACTTCCTTTGGTTTTGGCAGGAAGAACAAGGAAAGGAAACGGCAGAATTTTCCCATCTTCTTGTTCATCGCGCAGTGCATACATACATCTCTCTCTCTCTCTCTCTCTCTCTCTCTCTCTCTCTCTCTCTCTCTCTCTCTCTCTCTCTCTCTCTCTCTCTCTCTCTCTCTCTCTCTCTCTCTGTAATATACATACATACATATATATATATATATATATATATATATATATATATATATATATATATATATATATATATATACAGTATATATATATATATATATATATATATATATATATATATATATATATATATATATATATATATATATATATGTACTGTATGTATATAGGAACCTCTGTGGTCCAGTGGTAAAGTGTGCGTTTTCGTACACTGAATAACGAGGCATAGCGCTCCGCCAGGGTAATAAACTTTGGGAGCGTTATTCTGGCCACGTACTGCTTGGCGGACATCAGGGGTGCTGTGGTTGAACCAGTGTCGCATACTATAAAGATGCTTGCACCCAGTCGGCTTGCGCGGGCCGATTACACTTGGTTCACAGACTACACATACATCCAAAGCCACTACAACACTACAATTACACTTACAAGCACTTCTCATCCTACATACAATCTCTACCAGACAGCCTAAGCCACTTGGTAGAGACACATTGGCTGTATCGTCCCCACTTCGGTAGGGATAGGCCGGTCCTGCAGTGGACACTCAAACGGCTAATGAGATTATATATATATATATATATATATATATATATATATATATATATATATATAAATTGTGTGTGTGTGTGTGTGTGTGTGTGTGTGTGTGTGTGTGTGTGTGTTCGCACTATACCTCAAACAGTTTTTATTAAATTATTTCCAGAGTTGGTGCAAGAGTTGGCAGTCACGCAGAGGGGTAACACACTCTTTAAAAAAAAAAAAAAAAAAAAAAAAAAAAGGAAGAAAAACTAATAGAGATCAAGGTAACATAGAATGACCAAGATACGCAATCCTGGTCCATTCTTGAACAAATTTGGTGGAAGGACTTAGGGTCGGACTAGAACGAAGGGATTTGATTTTGAGAATAGCCAGTTGTGAAGGTCACACACTGACCCGTGCTTGTTTGTGTGTGAACAAAGTTATCAGAACACATTTGATCTGATACGGACCAAATTTTCTTGGAAGGGTTGGAGATCAGCCAGGGGGCTGACCTATTGTTTTTCAGGCTAATAGGTTAACGGATAAGGTCACATGGCAATGTCAACTCAAACTTTTTATTGTCTTCGAACCAAACTTCATGGAAAGGTTCACGATTAGGCTTGGATGAAGAGATTGCGTTATGAGAACACCGTCAGAGGTTGAGATCATAAGACAAGGTCAAAATTAATGTTCGAAGCTGGAACTTCGTCAGTTCTATTTTCCTTTGTCCTTACTTAGAGGAAGGATTGGGGGTCAGCAGAGGTTGAAGTAGTTATATTTAAAAACAACTGATCAGATGTAAAGGTAAATTTAAACGGTTTTTGCCGCTTATTTTGAAGGTCATGCATGGCTGAAGTAATTCGATTTTGACAACAATCGGTAGAAGGCCAAACACACAAGGCATAGTCAAATGTTCAGCCCTTGGACCAAAGGAAGGACATTGGGGTTGCACTGCCTGAGTGCCCCTTCTTGTTTGATTTACTCATTTACTTGCTCATATTCACAAACGACATCATGCACACCTCTAGATAAAGTCATTCATTACTTGCACTCTTCGGTGATACAAATATAGGCGTATGGTCGGCCATGTTACTGACTGGGGAGGTTAGTGTGTCTGTGAAAGGAGGGGAAAATGAAGGCTGTATGCAAATTGGCTTTATATACTGTATTTTGTAAATTCTCTTTCTCTACAACATTTCACCTTAATATCCTCTTGTAGGTTTTTGATGTAAACGCACTCAACGTCAACAATAACATCTACAGTATATGCATATGTGCATGTATGTACTGTATGAACCAAACTCCAAACCCTTGCAAATGATTTCACGAAACTTTATACATGCACACAATAGAGATCCAATAGCGGACATTCTAAGTTTGAGCCAGACTGATGTTCTCTGAGGGTTTTTTTGGTCACGTTCGTGCTCCTGCGATGGAGCAGTTGCGAAATGAGGGAATCAAGTTGCTTAGAGTTTTGCAAATAAACTCTGAACGTCATTCATATTTATAGTCGGTGTTGGTGTGCGTGTATAAGAGAGAGACCAGGCTGATGTTCTTTCAGAGGGTGTTTTAACCACTTGTGCACAAAAGCAGCACTAAGCCCGTCGCATCCTAAGCAGCGTAAGCGCCTTTGCAAGTGCAGCAAGTGAAGGTGCTTGTTCATACTATATAAATAACATACAAAAGAAAGATGCGCTGCAGTGTTAGAAATAGGTCACCAGGGAAGAGGTGCTGTAAAGCCTCTCATGTTATGTAGAGTATGGTACAACCCAGTTCAGGCCGAGCTGGATGTCAGAGTTGAGTGGCTGGTATTGGTACATTTGCAGACACTTAAAATATCGATTCACTTTTTAGTCGAACCGCCATGAAACTCTTACATATAATGTTCCAGTTATTGAAACAGTTAGTTTCAAAACTGATAGAGTCTGATACGGGGAGTGTATGTGAGTGAGGTGGAGGGGTAGAGAGAAAAGGCGAGACTAATGATGAGATGGAGGAATAAAATGGAGAGATGTATTAGAGAGGGGGTGCCAGTTGAAGAGAGGGCACCAAATGGCACAGGACAGGGTGACGTAGAGGATATGTGTTTGTGAGCACCCCATACGGGATATGGCGTGTGGCTATAGATAGACACGGTTTCATAAATCATTCTGCTCACTGTCCTTTGATTTATCGTAAAGATGTGATTCATACTTTGTGTCTGCGACTGTAACCAACTACAGCCAAGTGGAGGTTCACCAACTACAGCCAAGTGGAGGTTCACCAACTACAGCCAAGTGGAGGTTCACCAACTACAGCCAAGTGGAGGTTCACCAACTACAGCCAAGTGGAGGTTCACCTTTTCCCTCTTAAAAAATATCTTAATAAAAACCTCCTTTCAGTAGTGAGCCACGATGATTCATGAAAAGCGACAGATACCGTACACAAATGCAGACATAAATACCGATTCATTTCATTTCAACAAACAACGAAACAGTGAACAATGACTTTTGAAACTCAGTAATGTGATCTTCAGAAGTGACCACATTCTTTTAGAATATTAGCCAAAAATCTTATAACTGTTGGAATAGAACTGAAGCAACATAATATGTCGCCACTGAGCAGTGAGGAAATATACTGCACCTTGTTATAATCCTCCTCCTCCTCGTCATCATAAAAATAATAATAATAATAATAATAATAATAATAATAATAGTAGTAGTAGTAGTAATAGTAGTAGTACTAATGCCGGTACACTCCTATTATCTGTTACCTCCAGTAAATCATGCAATGTATTGGTAACAGGCAGGAGTCATGTACATTTTCCTGGCGCCAGTCTCTATGAGTTAACAGTTTGGTTTTTGTCCCCAACAGACGAGTATCCGGCGGCCATCCAGCGGGGTTCGAAACTGAGCTGTTGGAGCCTCACCCAGCTTGCCTCCATCCTCACCTCCATCACTGCCGCCTGTCTCCACCCACACAGATAAAAAGGCCGGAATCGGACAAATTCTGATGCATTTTGCCCAGTCGTAGGTTGTGGTTAAATTTGAAAGAATACCACCCCATGTAACTAGACCATGTTTATGAAGAAGCTATTTCTCACTCCCAGGAAAATGTAGGTGAGAGTGAGAGACTGCTTGCCCAGATAGCTCATTTCTGGGCTACTTCGAGGTATATGATGGACAATTTGCGTCAAAATATGTCCGATTCCGGCCCCAGTGTGACGAGACTCAGAGTCAGTTGCACTGGGAGCATCACCATGCTATTAGACGTCAAGACTGATGAAATTACTTTCGTCAGCATACTTCTTTCTGTGTTGTTTGTGATCAGAGGCAATGAGATCGAGTCACGATCTCACACGGAAGTTTTCATAAAATATGTCCTTATCTTTTACAAGGTCTGGATACTCATGACGAGAAACCCTAAAGTTTGGTCTTTTGGTATTGAATATAATTATGTACTGTCGTGAGATACAGTTTCTGTTAACCCTTTTCCTTATCCCATGCTAAAGGAAGCTTGTAGCGAATATCTCACATGAAACGAAGACCTGTTAATAGAGGCTTGAATCTTTTCTTGACCAAACGAGACAGAATGACAGAGGGAGCTGTTCCATGTACTATCGTGCACAAAAGTCTCTTTTACCAACGAAAGGATAAAGATGTCGGATACCTTGCTTCGAGAGTGATTCCTAAACGGCTTATGTGACTTGCACTCTACGACACTTGTGCGGGAGATTCATATATCTGTTTAACGAATCAAAGCACAGAAGATTGGGATTGTCGCAGGAGCTTATTAGGAAAAGGAATTTTTATGCACGATTTTACACTCCGGCAAATTTTCAAACTAAGCCTTAACACACCCTAACACAGTTCGGTGAGAAATACTGGCTATAGTGTCCCTCCAGCCAGGGTAGGAGCAGAAGGTGAACAGAAACTTGGATTCGCGAGTGTATCCACATTCCCTGCCTCTTCCTTCTAGGCCAACAAATTTATAACTGGTTCATACTGCCCAGAGTCTTATGGGGCACTGATAAACCTGACCGTTCCTGACGCTTCCTATGAGAAGAGATTATTTAAATGACTCGGCTAGACCGGACTCTTTATTAAAGCCGTCTCGCAAGATTCACAAATAAATGTATGATTCTCTCTCTCTCTCTCTCTCTCTCTCTCTCTCTCTCTCTCTCTCTCTCTCTCTCTCTCTCTCTCTCTCTCTCTCCCATGGTAAGGTCACTAGTAAGTAAGATCTATTACTGCATGAAGAACCGGAAACCTGACAAAATTCTGTGCTTCTTCTTTCTTATTTTTCCCGGAATAACAAATCACCTATCGACAACACGAGGTTCATTGACATCTTAAATTCGCGCACGTCATTCATATTTAACTCTAGCTTTTAAAAGATGATTAATTTCATTGTACTTAAGACAGACGTTATACTCACCGCCAGGAAACTTGTCTCTCAATCCCCGCCCCTCCTCACCCGCCTCCCGTAGCGTGGCCGAGGAGGGGCGGGGCCACGACTTCAGAAGGGGGCGGGGCTTAAGGGACAAGTTACCTGGCAGCGGAAGTGGTGAATGGGGTCAAATAGGGCTGTACCTAACACCTGCAGTTTTATGAATTTACGGAGCTGAATGAAACTGGCTGGAGATATTAATAATAATGCACACACACACACACACGCGCGCGCGCGCACACACACACGCGCGCGCGCGCGCACACACACACACACACACACACACACACACACACACACACGGCATTGCCCAGAAAGGGTTTAAGAAATAATATTACCTTTTTCCAAGCCCCAGTCTTCTCCGGGAACATAACCCGCAGTAGTCTATGATATATCCAGCTCACACTAATACTGCTGGATTAACAGTGACAAGGGGGAAACATACCTTAGCCAACAGTCCACCCAGCCCCGGGAATCGTACTCTGGTCCTTCTGGCGGCGAGCTAGGTAGGCTAACCACTCAACTGATTTTACACAGGTCTTCAGTTAATAGGTGATGAGGGACAAGGGATCTTCATCTGACAGTTTGACAGGCCTGGAAATATTTTTTTTTTTTTTTTTTTTTTTTTTTTTTTTTGAGCTGAACGTGTTAACCAGCCTTCCATCGGCACCACCATTACGGCATAAATTTGTTTGTGAATCTTATTTTTGGCAGGATGTTGGTTGTAAGAGTGTTTGTGGATTTCAGCACATACTCAGTATTTCTTTCAGATTCTCCTTTAATTTTCATATTGGCTAGGTGGCTGTAATGTCTCTTACTGAATCCTGCCATTATAATTTTTGAAGTACTTGCTACAATAGAATTATTTATCCACGTGAAGGATACAAGAGACGTCATCGCAGTGAAGGTAAAACTTCTGTTATCCCACCATTCCTTTGAGTTACATTCTGACCTCTCCCTTTTTGTGGCCAGTGCACAAAACTTTCATCCTTAACTTCTCTCCCAGATTCCTTCCTCTATCTTTCAAACTTGGATTTTTATTTTACACTTTCCTGCTAACTTATGTTCTCTTTACCATGCTAGTCTCCCCACTCCTCCCTTCCTATTTTCCTTATATTCTTGCAGCCATCTGGAATCTGACTTGCCTTTATACTGTATATTTTGAACCCTATTAAATTCGATTTGTCAATATATTTCTTTCATTTAAATATCCCGCTTGTCTTCATAAATAATTAGTTTTATCAAAAGTCACTTTTCTGTGCATGCGTTTGCTATTGTCAAAAATAATTTTTTTTTTTTTTTTTTTTAGTCTCATTAGAGTCAATGTGTGTGTATTTTCTCCATATTCTCAAATTCCATTAGTCATTAATTTTACTGCTATCAATTTCCACTTGTTATTAGTATTTTCTCAGCTGTATCAAATGTCATCTGTGATTATTTTTAGTTGTATCATCCCACTTCTCATGATGTATTTATACGGATTTCAAATTCCCGATATTACATTACGATATCACCTACTCCATAGCAGCTCCTGTGAATCCTACCATCATTCCAGTATCACAGTCAAGAGGACACTCTTTCCAAAGGCTAGCTCTTTATAAACATATGACTGGTAATGTTTATGTATAAGTGTGATGCTGTAACGAAGTGATAGATCACTTCTGGAAGACAGGGCATGCTTAAAAATTGCCACTATCTGTAAAATAGTGGTAAAAGCAAGCTAAAAATCGCCTCGATCTGTAGAGTACTAGTAAGAGACAGCTTAAAAATCTCCATGATCTTTAAATACTGATAAGAATAATTTTTAAGATCACCACGATCTGTAAAAGTACTGATAAGAGCAAGTTTAAAATAGCCTCGATCTGTAAAACAATGGTAACGGCAAGCTTAAATGCAACATGATCTGTAGAGTAGAATGATAATAGCAAGTTTTAAAATCGCCATGATCTGTAAAGCATTGGAGGTGTACGTGATAGATTGCTACACTAAAAAGCAAGCCTGAAAAACTTCATAATCTGTATTGTAATGATGAAGCCAGTGATGCACAATAGCCAGTTTAAAAGGGAGGATTTAAAACTGCAGTAATAACTGCAGCGACAGGTTTGCCGCGTGGGATTTTCTGAAAAACTCTTGTTGATCTGTGGATATTCTGTGAAAAAATGGTAAGCACAGACTAATTGTGGCTGACGCTTATAACTGTTTATTATTTATTTGCATTTTTGAAAACTGTACCAGGTGATGACAAGCAAACGGTGTATCTATGTCCGAAATTAATAATATCTATGTGTGTTCTGCCCTTTTCTTATTTGGCCCTTCAAGCCCATGACGTTTCTTATTTCATTCTTGATAAGTTTAAACACTTGTATTCACATTAGGATGGATTTTGTACATGAATGAGATTAAGATATCTCTTTCATTAACTCCTTTCCTTTTATGATTGTGTCAAGTTGAAGAAATCGTTTGCATGAAGTGTGAATAAATTACAAATGTCGATCTGGCGTTGAACAGGTTTACAAGCTTTTCAGCATCTTTTCCTTAATGTTTCTCAGACTATGCCTAGACTGTTCCCTGTAATGTTGTATCTTTCAACCCTTTCAGGCCTCAGACATCTTTTTCACTATTGCATCTACCACCTGGCAATATTGCTTAGCTTTGAGACTATTTATATTTTATCTAACCCCATCACCGCAAGAATTGGTCAGAAATAAACAAATCGTTTGGAGGTACCAGGAATAATATGTAAAAGA
The DNA here is from genome assembly GCF_032717465.1 of Coenobita brevimanus. NCBI lineage: Eukaryota > Metazoa > Arthropoda > Malacostraca > Decapoda > Coenobitidae > Coenobita > Coenobita brevimanus. The sequence goes on from NC_137019.1 coordinate 37,782,156, forward strand.
TGTTCTGTATGGGTTCAGTATCGACTTAAACTATACATATATCATATACAAGAATAAATAGGTATGGATGAGGTGCTAAGGACCTCTTCCTTAACCCATGAATGGCAGCAGGGGGTTGCAAAACAGGCTCTGTGGTGTGGCAATATGGCCAGTTTAGCGAGCACTGCAATATCAGTTCAAATTATCATTGCCTAATTTTTAGTTACCACGTTTTGAGGTAAATATTTTTGCTTAATTCACCACAGTTAGAGGAAAATGGTCGAAAATTTTCCAGTCGGTGGGAAACCTAGAGCTACAGTACATGAGTTGGGCTCACTCCTACCAAAGCCTAAGTGAGTTGCTAATTAATCCAACAACCCATGACATGAGCATTTCAATCTGCTAAATTATTTCGCTGTTCTCTCGTATCCCTTAGCCACTGTCAGACTTGCATTCAATTTTTACATCAGGAATTTGTTTTTCTAGACAGGTGAAAGCCTTCCTAAAGTGCTAAGTCATAGTGAATGGATCAGTGAACTCTGTTCATAGCAGCTACTGTTCCCTAGTTTGGGGAAAACCTTGTGGGAACGTGAGGTAAATGATAGCCTAATATATCTCATAAAAATAGCATGGCGCTGATCCAGCGGGAATATTCATGGCACGCTGTTAAAAATCTTTCTCATGTGATGTAAGTAGCAATCCCCCTGAACTGATTCATATAAGTCATGCACCATGGGTTAACAGGCTTATTTATGTATCTTGTTAGTAAATTTATTCTTTTATGGTACATATGCAATCTGTGTTGATGTAAAAAAGATATTAACTGCAAGAGAGACTAAAAGGCTATGATATGAAATGCACATAACAGAGGACTAGATGCAGGAAGCCTTCTAAACCGACCACTGTGTGATTCTCATTTTTTACCATTTTCCGTAGAAATTTTCTTTATCATAAATTTACCATTACATACTATTTCATTTCAAGTAAGTAATGTTCCACTGTAATGTTAGTAGTAGCTCAATGTACTTGAAAAACAATGATTTTTTTGTATAAAAAAAGGTTGCCATTCTGTTTCGCACCCTAAAGGATATTTCCTATATCTTTGCTCTTTTATTATCCTTTATCATGTTATAGGTGAAACCTGATGATTTCATGGGTTATGTCAGTCCACCTGGATGCAGTCTGTAAGGCATTTCACCTAAGGGAGATTTTTTTTTTGTCCATATTATCAACACTCATGCCGAGTGGCTGGCTGGTCATAAATCTCAAAACTAAGTAGTCTAGCCTAAGATCCCTACGTTCCTGAAGTTGTTCCTGTTGTTGATCAACCCAGTCTCTCTGGTTATGCAGACCAATCAACAACAAGCGAGCAACCGCCTCTGTATAGCTGCCCGTGCAGTGAACCGACATTCCCTAGTGCTTGACGGCACCCCGCCACAGCTAGGTGCGAGAAAAAGTATAGAGGCTTGATTCTTGAGTGGATGCCCCATATGCATATCAACAAAGGAATCACAGTAGACTCCATTTTGCCCAGAGATCTGGTGATATGGTTACCATCCGGCATTGTAAATGGTTTCCTGGGTTACAGGAAAACATTGGTCTTGTCACTTAGTGTAAAACCATCTGAAGTGGAAAGAGTAGAAATAAAAAAAGACAGGAAGGAAAGGGAGAAGTGCGAAGGAAGGAGGGCAGACACAGAAACAGAATGATAAGGGTGAGGGAAGAAGTAGGCAGCACTACATCAAATGAGTGGTTGATGGTCATCACCACCTTCCACGTTTCTGATGGTGAAATATAGGATTGGACGATAGAACTCATTAGAAATCATGTTTTTTATTTCCTAGTTATAAATATCCTTATTTTACTCTGGTTTTTGTAACATCTTTGACAGCTCAGACCGTGAGACCCCTATAAATGTAGTGCTCCTCCGAATATACTGAATAAGGTGGCACAAAAAATTATATCTCACCAAAAGCTATGTGGCAGGTAGGTGCCAAAATCCACCTCCCCCCCCCCCCAAGTTATGAATTCTACTGTTATTGATTTCACGTGCGTTCCTGTTGGATCATCGTCTACTAAAGGTCCAACCGCAGTGCCTCCTATGCTTACAGGCAGTGTGCCGCCAAAGTGAGAAGACACTGTCTTGACAAATCAGAGACCAGGCATTAAACAAACTGAAATCCATAAAGATCTACATGTACAATGTAAGACGCCTCGCAGAGGATTACACAGATGATACCTTAATGACCGAATCAGAAAATGTTATTTGGGATATTGTAGATCTGAGTGAGATCCACAGAAAAGAAGAAAAATTAATTCAGCTCCAAGACAGCAACCACCTATTTTACTACAGAGGAAGGCAAAATGAAAGAATTAGTGATGTTGGATTTCTAATTAGCAGAAATCTTGAAGAGAACATTGTTAAATTCAGCAGTGTAATTGCATGGATTGCAATTGGCACAAGATACACCCTGAAAGTAATACAGGTATATGCACCAACGTCTCAAAGCTCAGATGAAGAAATAGAAACTTCTATGACCACATCTTTCAGATTATGGAAGAAGAAATGATCAGATATACTATACTCATGGGAGACTTCAATGCAAAGACTGGCTAATCGAAAAATGGAGAAGCATGCATGGGAAAATTCGGAGTGTGAGAAAGGAATGACAGAGGTGAAATGGTGGTAAATTTTGAAGATGAACGTACGGTATTCTTTCACAAAAGAACAGGGAACGAAGAGTAGGACCAGCCATACATATCTATCTGTCTGTCTATTTATACACACACACACACACACACACACACACACACACACACACACACACACATATATATATATATATATATATATATATATATATATATATATATATATATATATATATATATTTATATTTATACCATGTTTTATATATTTATACGCGAGTATACTGTACTGTACACCGAGTTCGTTTCTGGGAGTATACCGTACATGGCAATCCGTTTTGAGGACCTGCGTTGCTTCTACGTGCCACACAGCTTCACAACCCACCATTTCCAGAGCTAATAACTAACGTCCATAATGAATGCATACTAGGGTTGTTTTCATCTACAGTGTTATCGTGATAGTGGTTTATAGGGCATTTTTGTGATATGTCGGTGGACGTGGTGAAAGATCAGTAAAGTCAGTTTTAACAAAACTTAAAAGATTTTCGTTCTTGCTCCAGTCTGAGATCGAACTCCCGATCTTTCAGATACCAGACTACTTCTCTGACTCTTACCACCACATCTTCATTGTATTTCTCTGTTGCCTGACGTTTATGGGAAGCGGGACATAAAGGCCTCGATATATCTGGTCTTCCTCGTCCTCATTAATACCTTTCCCACGACATACCACGCTTCCCTGCCTTACATACTCTCACACCTTACCGGTACCTCTCCTTCCCGTTTTCAGTTTCAGAATGTTCTCAACTCATGCTATACAACATATAACTCTTTCAACCTTTTTCGTAGAATGATTACATTTGTTATACTTACTCTTACCACCTCCAGATAATTATTTCGAGCTTAAGAAAATTTTTTTGAAATGTTGGGGTTAGATACCGGGATATCCACACAGACAAGCAGGCGAAAGGATAAACAAAGGGACAGATGCCAGCGACAGTTTATATCCTCGACTAATTACTTCTGCTGTGTAAATGCCTTTGTTCTATTCTGGGTAGGATGAGCCGTAAACAGAAACAGACAATCGCACACAGACAATCACACACTCAGACAAACAGAGGGACGGATATAATGATCGATGGGAGAGGTTATATCCCTGCATTCTGTTTCTGACACACACACACACACACACACACACACACACACACACGGGGGGGGGGGAGGCAGGGGATCACTACCAGAAATCACCACAACTAACAGCCTAGATCACATGATGACATTCACACTAATCGATGTTCCAGTTTAGGAATATATGAGCCATACGTAGAGACGGAGGCAAAACAGACAAACTGGCAAAGTGACAGAAGGGTAGATGAGTGAGATTACGCCTATCCTGCTCTGCGATTTGATGAGGGTTGGCCTAAATTAACCTGATCTAACCTTACGTAACCAATGCCACCTGAGGACCGACCGTGGCAAATTCTGTCTCACAACTAAATGTTATCCTGCTTAGAAACCTTTCAAAATAGAGCTTTAGTTTAGCTTTCATGACCCGCTCCGTTACTAGGGCTCTCTCCTAATCTGAATATACTGTCTAGTGATGAAAAGAATGGCATATTAAAGACATTCTCGAGCTGACCTGCGTAGTTACTACAGCACTTATTTTTGTTCTTCTAACCTGACGAGCAAATCTTGATAGCCTAATGCTGTTGGTTTGGAATGTTTATGACTAGTGACCAAGGAGGCGTATTACTGCCTCATAATTTAGTTTCAGCTATTTTCACAAAGCCATGAAATCGTGCTCGAGCTGTTGAAGTGGCTCAGTTCCGTGAAATGGAAACAAACCCTTTAGAGATATAGATAATACTCCTTCCTTCTATCTACTAATGTCTACTCACGCAGACCGACCTGGAAGGGTGCGTTAAAAGAAAACAAAAACAAAAAAAGAAACCTACAGACAATTCTCCGTGCAGTACATTACCAAATAGCCTACATTTTCACACGTGTTCACGAGTGTTCTATTTATGTCAAAAATATTATCAATAAACGAGTGTTCTAGTTATTCACGAGTGTTCTAGTTATGTCAAAAATATTATCAATAAACCCTGTAGTACAAGGAGTGTGAAAAACGCCATACAGAGCAGTAAATGGAGCCTTCAATTTTTTGTGTGTTTAGTGTATTTCTTTATTCAGTTATTTAGTATAGAAGTTAAACTACTTCGTTCTAGCACTGGTCCATAATGCAAACAAATACAAATGAGAAATGGAGTACTGTAACTAATATATGGTCGAAGCATGCACTCACACGCTCTCGACAAAATGTTCACAATCTCATATCCTAGGCCTAAGTCAGATATAACCCTAGAGATAGGTGAGGTATTTTTTGTTTTCTTCGTTGCCAGATTTTATATCACAGTGAATGGATCATTCTTAGATCTTTAGTGGAAAAGTTTCTAGAGAAGGGAAAGAAGTTGTATGCGGCCTTCATGGATTTGGAGAAAGCACATGACAGGGTGGATAGACAAGGATTGTGGAAAGTATTAAGAATATATGGGGTAGATGGGAAGTTGTTGAATGCTGTGAAGAGTATGTATGATGGTGCTAAGGCAACAGTGCGTGTGGATGGTAGAAATGAGTGAATTTTTCTCTTTGAAGGTTGGATTGAAACAGGGATGTGTCATATCTCCATGGTTGTTCACTCTGTAGATGGATGGGGTAATAGAGGTACAAGGTAGGGCAGTGGATGTTGGATGTTGGAGTGGCCCTGGTGAGAGAGGGTAGTGTTTGGAAACTCCCTGTACTGTTGTTTGCAGATGATACTGTGTTGTTGAGTGAAGACGAAGGGGAGCTGCAAGGCTTGGTGGATGAGTTTGGGAGAGTGAGTAAGAAACGGAATCTAAAGGTGAATGTAGGGAAGAGTAAAGTGATGGTCTCTGAGAGAGGTGAAGTCAATGAATGTACAGTGATGTTGGATGGTGAGGAAATGGAAAATGTGAGTACGTTTAAGTACTTGGGTAGTGTGATGAGTAAGGATGGAAGTTTGGAGGGTGAAGTGCTTGAGAGGGTGCGGCAGGGAAGAAAGGTTGCTGTTTCCTTGAAAGCAGTGATAAGAAACAGGGAAGTGAGCAGGGAAGTGAAAAAGTTACTACATGACAGTAATGTGATACCAACTCTAATGTATGGAAGTGAAGCTTGGACGTTGTTGGAAGGACACAAGTCAAGAGTGAGAGCAGTGGAAATGAGTTATTTAAGAGAAGCCTGTGGAGTCACATGGAGAGACAGGCTGACAAATGTGGATATAAAGGAGCGTTGTGGTGTGGATGTAGATGTGATAGAATGCGTTAGGAGGAACACACTGAGGTGGTTTGGCCATGTGGAGAGGATGGAGGGTAAGAGACTGACGAAGAGAGTGTATGTGAGTGAGTTGGAGGGGGAGAGGGAGGGGGAAACCGAGGATGAGATGGAGGGATGGGGTGGAGAGATATATGAGAGAGGGGGGGGTGAGTTGGGAGCAGGGCAGTGAAATGGCGGGGGACAGGGCGACGTGGAGGCGATTTGTTTGTGGCCACCCCGTACGGGATTGAGGCGCCTGGCAATAGATACATAGATAGATAGAATGGATCTGAAACAGTCTCCAGTACTACCATATTGGCGACAACCCTTCCTAAAATGAAGTAACCAAAGTCTTATCTGTATTTTTAAGAATGTGTCTGTTTTTGTTCGCTACGGAAATTAAGGAAGGAAAATCTAAATGGTTCCAACTGGTTTTTACAGGGACATCTTTTACCGAAAATTTATTTGTGTAACTTAATGTTGCTAAAGTGCCTGATGGAGAAAGGTAGATTTGATTAAGTCACTAATCAATCCAACTAGGTGGGGCTTGGAGGCCAGTTACCAAAGCAGAGTTTTTACCTTTCTCCCGCAGCCATTATTATCATTGCTACAACGGGTCGGGTGGGTGGGCGGAAGGGTGGAGTGGGCAGGTTAATGAGGTGGCTGGATGGGATGGGTCGGGCTGGTGGGCAGGATTGAGTGGGTGGAGTGGGTGGGCAAGGTAAGGAAGACTGGATGGATGAGTGGATGGACAGGACGGGCGGGTATTCGTGGATGGTATGTAGAAAGGGTAGGTGGGTGTTTGGGTGGGTAGTGGAAAATAGTTGTACGGGGAATACGTGGGTGGGTGGATGAATAGTGTAGGTGGGTGGGTAGATGGACGGGTGGGGAGGGTGGAAATGGCTGATTGATGGGTGGATGGGTTGGGTGGATGGGTGTGTAGTTGGGAAATAGGTCTACGGGGAATAGGTTGGCGAGTGGGTAGTGGGAAAGTACGTCCATGGGGTGAAAAGATTCAATGTCGGATTAGGTTTATTGAGATTATATCCCTGGGGAAATGGGCCCAAGGAGGAACATATGTCCACTAGGTGAAATTGGGCCATGGGAGTAGTGTTCCACAGGGGACTCACCCCTTCAAGGTCCCAGGAAATGCCGGTATGGATGGTCTCTATATTTTATTATTATTATTATTATTATTTTTTTTTACGGGAAGCGTCGGGTTCCCTTTAAGTAAAATGTAAGCAAAGACTACATCCAGTGAAGGAGATAACAGCGAGAATCTTCTGAAGAACATACCTGGTACGGATTGTAATACGCAAATAGCTTTTTGTGTTTAGTGAACGAGTTTTTACAATTGGCAATGAAACTGGTCCATTCCAGAACTGCCTATTCATGCAGACAAGGCCATCATTTTTTACCTGTCTGCAAATCGAGGGAGACATATTGCAGGCATTCGTGAAACATTGAATAACATGTTGCTGGAGTCTGACAAACTGTCTCCCAGAGTAAATTGTATTGCTTCTCTTTCCTACATATTGTGTGAAAAATATCGCAAGCAGAAAACCTATAATCATCTTTCGAAGACGAGTGATACACCACCGAAATACTATAGTCTATCAGATTTATCAGTCTAGGAAGATTTTTCATGATGAAGGTAGCTATGTGCCTTTCTAGTGTAAACCTTGTACCAGTATAGTGTAATGGTGAAGTAATATGTGCAGTGAGAAGAAAGCAATTGAAACATAAATGCAAACTATAGGCATATTGCAACAGAGGATTCCGTAAAGGCTGTCTAGAAGAGTTACATCATTATATTAATACGTAGTCAATTTATGAAATAATATTAATTAACGGAACCCGGACTTGGCAGATTTACTAGTAATGTTCCTTACACTGTGCCATACTGAACATACTACTTTATAAAAGAACGCACCCGGTGGCATGAACAACTTTATTATGATGTCTTTCCATAGTGTGATCATGCTATTGCCAGACGAATTTATTCAGGTGAAGGAGGCCACATATAGGTAAGTCGCTGATAGATGCAACCCTATATTTCGCCCATCCAGTAATAAAAAGCCTCTAAATCATCTTAAAACATCAGAAATAAATTAATTACGGCAATAAGAGTGATGTGGGTAAGCTTTTCTCTACGCTAATGTCTTATATTTACTCCTGTTGCTTCTAAATGGATATATTCATCTAGAGGAGCTAGATATGACCTTCAATAAACTTTTCATTACATAAGTTGCTTCCTTAGCTGAATAAAATCGTCTAGTGAAATCATGCATAGAATTAAATGGATGCCATCGCAATGAAGAGGTTAACCCCTTCACTTTGGTGACGTCATTAATATCTCTAATCTTGTTTCTTCCAGACGATTTTTTCTAATTTAGGGAAAGATCTCTAATGAAGGGATGAATTAAGGGTACATCTAACCCCTCCAGCTATAAACGTCTCTCCGAAATGAAATAAAATCGTCTAAACGTAGCAAGAACAGGCTTGAAAATTTCGGCATTGCCTGATCATGCAGACATTGTATTTATCTTTTTGCAGTTCACTGGAGACATTACTGGCTTTCAACAAAATATTGGATAACATATTGCTGTAGTCTGACAAACTGTATCCCTGACTAAAAAGTATTCAAGCTCGTAGTCCGTCTTTTCTTTATATCGTGTGAAAAAAAAACGGGGAACGGAAGACATAAACCAGCATTAAAAGAAGAGTGGGATTGCACCCAAATGCTGCTGTATGATCGCACTGATTGATCGGTTTATAAAAGTTTTTCATGATGAGGGCAACCATGTCTTTTCTAGTGAAGTCTTTTTACCAGCATACTGTGATGGTGAAGGAAAATATGCGATGAAAAGAATGCAGATGCAGCATAAAAACGACCTATCTGAAAGTTATTATAGTAAGTGCTTTGCGCCCCTCTCTGGCCCAGCTGAAAGCCGTTTCTGAACAGTTACTACTACCACCATCACCACCGACGCCACCACCATCACCACCAGCACCACCACCTTCATCATCGTCAATGCTACTACCACCACCACCACCACCACCGCCACCACCATCACCACCACCACCGCCAGCACCATGATCATCATCGTCACAGTTATCACCATCATCTTCACAAGTACCACCACCATCATCATCACAAGCACCACCACCACCACCATCATCACAGCTACAACAATTTTCTGCTGAATAAAATCCTCTACTGTTAGTATCAATCGGACATGTTTGTGTGAAGCTGCAGAATGTGGTGAATGTTTTTGGGCGTATCCGGTAGAGCCAGGATTCGGGGGCTTGAATGATGAGTGAAAGGAAGTGTGGCCTATTTGGATTGGGCAAGTTTGTGCTTTCTGGACATTGCTACTCCTCACCCTGCCCTTGGGTGGGGAAGGAGGTCCGGATGATGATGATGATGATGATGTTAGTATCAACGAACTAACAGACATTGGAGTGAAGATGAGCCTCTCTCTCTCTCTCTCTCTCTCTCTGCGCGTATTTCAGCACCAATGGGGACAATTTTTAGGGTCCAAAACATCTTCAGAAACTGTAAATTGACAACAAATTAATCCTACCCCATCAATTCCAACCGTCCTTCCAAGCTTCATCATTTTTTTTTTCAGTTTTGACTGCGCCACACACACACACACACACACACACACACACACACACACACACACACACACACACACAAGATTATAGTATATTAGGTAGATGGCATTGCAAAAAAGAGGCTAACCCTTTGAATTTGGTGACATCAAGTAATACTCTAGTCATGCTTCCTCCAAACTACTATATTCAGCTGTAGGAAAGAAATCTAGCGAAGGGAGCATCTTCCCCTTCGAGTTCTAAACGTCCTTCTGAAATTAAATAAAATCGCTGTAGATGGCAAGAAAACACTTAAAATTTCATCACTGGATTGAACGGGATAATGAGAACTTGTTAACCCCTCCAGTGTTTGATCTCCCCTAAGTTCGAGAAAGTCTTTATGCCTTAGATTTAATAAAACACCTGGTGCATTTGAACTAAAGGGTCAGTGAAGAAGGCTGATAATCTCTTCACAGCGGGCGACACTACGTAAGGTCAATAGCATAGCCTGGTGTAAGTAAAAAAACTGAGATTATAGATTGCTGGCCTGGACGTAATAGAGTTAAAATAATCAGTGTTAGTGCAGTAATGACCACCGCGAGGATAAATACGCTTGTCTGATGTCTGTTGTCTTGTGTGTTTGTTATGAACACACACACACACACACACACACACACACACACACACACACACACACACACACACACGGGGGAGGGGGAAGCAAACAGTACCAGCTTGCTAACAGACGGAGTCATAAAAGTGATAGTGGGAGAAGGGGAGAAGTTGAACTGGGAGAAGGGAATAGGCTGGATGGGAGGGAGAGAGGTGGGTGATTAAAGAGGGGGAATTGGCAGGGTTGAGGGACGAATGGAGAGAGTTGAGAAAGGTTTGCCAAGAGTGACTGTGTGTGTGTGTGTGTGTGTGTGTGTGTGTGTGTGTGTGTGTGTGTGTGTGTGTGTGTGAGAGAGAGAGAGAGAGAGAGAGAGGTGGGGGGGGGTATGGTGTTCCATGTCTCTTAATTAGCGGGAATAAAAAGATAGCTCCCGTGTGCAGCCTGTTGACCCAGGTATTTGGGTTGCTGGAGTGGCTGACTGGTTGTTTTGATTGGTCCTTAGTTATTTCCTTTGTTAAGTAATTGGCTGATTTGACTGTCGGATTGTAACTTTTTTTTTTTTTTTAATATGAAAAGAAGGTTAATGCAGTATCGTAGGTTTTTGTACTAAGTGAAGCAGTTCTGACATTATAAGTTACATACTTGAAACTGAGTAGCTGCAGGTACTGTACATGAATTTGAATATTACGATATCGAGAAGAGTTATTCGCACACTTCTCCCGTCCGCGTCCCCGGGTACATCAGACTCCTCATACAATGCTGGAACAAATAGCGAACACAGATCAGCGGGTTAGCCATGCCCTTCAGAGTTTGTGGATGCTGTTCCTTAAAAACCGACTCACATTTGATTTTGCAACTTTACATGCAGCATTTCTGCATTGCCAAGACCCAGCCTATGAAAGCTGAATCTTGTAGAACCATCCCCCAGTAACACTGGTACATCATAAACTGTACGATCAGTAACTGAGCCAACTTTGGTTGTGCAGCTTAGCACACACTTGACTTACTGTAACGTCCCAGCTTTATGATTTTCAAGGGTCTGTGGCCACCCTACCCCTAGGCACCACCTCGTTCATAACAGCGTGTGTATATTTTTTATTTGTACCTAGCACATTTTCTTGTGTAAATTCACGCACATAATAAATCTGTGATGAAGGACCAGCATATGGACTGGTCACCGGGCGTACCTTATCTTTGGTAAGTGGATTTACCACCGCTTTCACAGACGCTACTTTGACTTAAGATAGTAACCAGCGATACCTACGCTTTTTCTTTACTTGTCCACAGTTATCTTTGAATGTGATATTACTGACAGTTATTTGAACAGCTTGGCTACCACGGATCATTGGCGAGCTCCGGTGCCATACCCCTCAAGTGTAGCCTTCATGTTATGGGTTAGTTTTGTTAAGATGCAGACAAATCAACCACGGAAGCTTCCCTGTCTGACTAGTTAGTTGCTTAGACGGTTGGTTGGCTAAGATACTAGTAAGGTGGAAGGTTGGTTGGCTACTTGGCTGGTTCCTTGGTCAGATGACTGATAAAGCAGTTGGATGTTAGCTTACTGGAAAGATGATTACTTGGTTTTTGTGGCTGTTTTGTTATTAATAATTATTAGCGTGATTGGTTGGCAGGATGGTTGCTTAATTAGATCATTGGTCGGTAACACAATTACATGCCAGGTCATAAGTAGTTGTTTGATTAATTAGAAAGCATACTGGTAGAATGGATGGTTGGCTAGTTGCATTATTGGTAGGATGAGTCTTTGCTTATACAATTACTTGATTATAACGTTATTGTTTGGCTGGATTGAACGCTGGCTGATAGAATGGCATGTTTGACAGGAAGGTTGACTAGTAAGGAATGATGATTGGATGATTTGTTAGTTATAGGGACAGTAGGATAGCGGGTTGGGTAGATGGTTAGATGACTGACTGGGTCGATGGCTATACGTTTCACTGCTTTGGTGATTAGTTTATTTGATGTTTGGTGTTGTGAATTATTAGATTTTTTGGTTAGAATGTTAGGTGTTTAATTGTTTAGATTAAAAAAAATGATTTGACGGCTGTTTGGTTGGCAAAAATGGTTGAATTTACTCTTCACCCTCCTTCCAGTTATCATGTTTTCTCAGCCTCTGTCTCAGTAATTGCTTTCTGTTTTTATCGTAGTTTCTTTCTCATTATATTCCTTCTACTCTTCATTCCCACCCAGTCCTCGCCTCATAGTTGAGCTCAGTTCTGTCTGTTCACTCATTTCTCTATTATACATATTTTGTGCACTATAACAAGCGATATCTAGTAGACAACGACAAAAAGATAGATAGGTTAATACCTCAATTATATCATTAATAGGCTACCTCGGAGACCCAGGGAATGTGTAAGTGAATGTAATAACTTATAGTACCAGTACTGTTGTTATTTTTCTTTCAGAGTTGGTGTCCACTAAGACTCTTCTGTGATATACCGGAATGGTATTCATTATGATTTAAATCAGGTAATTAGTAAGAGATTCGAAACGACTGACAGCTTCACAGACGTAATAAGATTTGAACCAATACTCCATCAGAGCTAATTATCGACTTTGTTTAATCAGGCCGAGATCCATGTAATTATTGCTGCTGAATCGTGTATTATTGTATTTCATGTATTATTCTGGCAACTGGTTCCCCGTTCACTCTGGCGGGGTTGTACAGTTATTCCGGTGTTATATTATTTACATGTTTCATTTTATGTCAGCCATATTTCTCTTGTTTCCAACCCTTTCCAGTAAACCTTTTCACTTCTTCGCACCTATCTGCTTCCTTTTTCGCTCATCCTCCCGTCCATTTTGGCTCTTCACCTCTTCTTTCTGTGCTTTGCCCCTCTTCCTTTCTCGCTCTTTCCCTCTTCCTTTTTTTTTTGCTCTTCCCTTCTCCCTATTTCGCCCTTCCTCTCCTCTTCCTTCACGCTTCACCTGTTATTTCCCTCTTCACCTCTTCCTTCGCTCTTCCCTTCTCGTTCACTGCTGTTCCCTTCCTCATTCTTCGTTTTTTCCATTCTTCTTATTTCGCCCTCCCCCACCCCCTATTTTTACTTTCCCTTTCCTCTTTCTTAGCTCTCTTACTCTTTTGTGTTCCTTCTCCTCTTCCTTCGATCTTCCTTTCTTTTTTAGCTCTCATTCTTCTCCTGTTTCGGTCTTTTCCTCATCTTACTTTGTTCTTATCTTCTCCGTTTGCTATTTGTCTTCTCCTTGTTCGCCGGTCTTCTTCGTCTTCTACTCTCCTGTGCTCTTCTCCATCTCCTCCTTCACCTGCTTTATTCTCCGTCGTCTTCTTCAGCTCCTCTTGCTATTCTGTTCCTCCTCGGCTTTTAATCATCGTCAATTCCTCAATTCTTTTCGTCTTCTTCATCTGTTTCCCAGTTCTTCTCAATTCTTCCTCTTCCATTCTCCACAGCTCTTCTCCAAATCTTCCTCTGCCATTCTCCACATCCTCTTTCTGAGCTTTTCTGCATCTCTTCCTCCTCCTCCTCCTCCTCGTCCTCTCAGTCCCACGTAAGCCTTTGTAATCCTCCTTTTCCTCTTTCCTTGGCATTGTGCTCCATTCTCCGTCCCCTCCCGTCACTACGCTTTCTGTTCCTACCACCTTCCCTCCCTTTCCTTCTTCTCCCATCTCTTTCCTTGGTCCCTTCCTCCCGTTATTCTCCCCTCCCTTCCCTCTTTTCCCTCCCTCTTTTTTCCTTTTCTCTTTCCTGGACCCCAAGAAGCCTGTATGCTTTATTTTTTATGCCCGATTGGTCTGTCCCATTTTTTTCCTGTGCCAAACCCAGCGTACCTGCGTCTTTATACACTTAAGAGCCAATTTCATATTTTCCCCTACCCCAGAGTTTATATAAATTTCCTTTCTTTACGGTATCCCAATTCTCACCCCCCTCCCCTCTCTCTCTCTCTCTCTGTTTCCTCCGTTTCGTCTCCTCTCTCCTCTTCTCCACCTACTCTCCAGCTTTTCCTGATTTTATCTCCTCCCTCCCCTGACCACATCCTTGGCCTTCCCCTCACCCTTTCTTCTAAGTCCCCCTTCCTTTCTCCACCAATTCCCCACCCAGGCTTTCCCTCATTCTCCCTTCCATCTCCCTCCAGTCACCTCTTCTCTCCCCACACTTCATCATACTTCACTTCACTCTTCATCGCTTTTTAAATTCCCTTCGCTTCAGCTCCCACTTTTTCCCTTCCCGTCTCTCAACTTTTCTTATAGTTCCGCCTTCCTTTTTTTCCTGCAGCCACTTAACCAGACTTATCCTCCAGGCTTCCCTCTAGATTTGATGCCCAGTCTTCATAAGTCTCGCCGTGCACACTTTCACTCCTCTTTATTTCTTATACATAATATCCTCTCCATCTTTACTTACATGTTTTTTTCATCTTATTCTCCCAGTCCCATCCCCCCCATCCTCCTTTCTTACCTTTCATCTGCCCATCTGTTCAATGTTATTTTCTCCTTATCCTATATTATCCTGCCTCCATCTCCCTTTTCTTCATGTCATATCCATTTTGTCTGAAACCCTTCACTTTGATTACGTGTTTTGTCTTTATCTTCACCAAACACTTAACTTCCTCCCTCTTCCCTTTTGCGTCCTTCTTCCCTCCTTCTACTTCCTCACCTTCTTTCCTAAGTACCATATTTTCCTTTCTCCTCCTCTCAAGCCTTCTCTAACTCCTCCCCTCCTTAGTCCTTTCTTCTCCTGCTCTAATCACCCCTTCACTTTCTAATAATTCAGTTTTTCACTTTCCTCTCCTTCAGTTTTCTCCCTCCATGATTTCTTCTCCATGTGTCCCCATCCACACCTTTTCCTTTCCTACCTCCTCAAATATTTCCTTTCTCTATTCTTTTTTCTTCCTTCATCTCCCTCCATCCCTTTTGTACTCTCTGATTCTTTCCTCCAATCTACTGTTCACTCCAAACCTTTCCTGCATGTGGGTCTTATTTCTTCCCTCCCTTCCCTCTCCATATATTTCCTTCCTATCTGCCGTAATACCCAGATGTCCCTTTCTTTCCCTGCCGTGCCTCGTCTCTCACATGTTGTGTGTGGCTGGGCACGGTGCCGCCCCCAACACAAACACACTGAAATATGGTGTATCTGAGTTTAGGAGCATCAGGGATAACTCTGTTCAAAGTGACCTCTAGTTTTTTTCCTTTTTTCAGAACTGAAGTAGGAAAAACAAATTATATGTCCAAAAAAATCCATACACCAGATTACAGGGGTCCTACTTTCATTTTAAAAAATGTAACAGTTAGACTTAAACTGCTTTGGCTTGAAGTTTGGAGGGAAATTTATTTAGGGAAGCGATGTTCCATAGAGATGCAATTTGCCCCATACTTGTAGTGTTTTCCTCTCTCTCTCTCTCTCTCTCTCTCTCTCTCTCTCTCTCTCTCTCTCTCTCTCTCTCTCTCTCTCTCTCTCTCTCTCTCTCTCTCTCTCATTTTCTGATGTATAATAACTGACACCCACCCTGCCCTCCCTCTCTTTCCTCCCTCCCTTTTTCTCTCCTTTACCAATTCTCCTTCCTCCTTATCTCTCTGTCTCGCTCTCACCTATAATGTTTCCCTCTACATATTTTTCGTTTACTAGTGATGGATATTAAACGCCCTGCTTCACACCCTTCCCAACCAATTATGAGAAACAGGTGTGGCCATAGGGGTGTGTGCAATGAGGTGTGGCTGCGGGAGCGGCACTGCAATGGGAGAGGTTTGGGTGATGGTGGAGGTGTGGTTGATGGTAGTGATGTGGTTGTGGTGGAGGAGTGGTTGATGGTGGTGATGTGGTTGATGGTGGTGATGTGGTTGTGGTGAAGGTGTGGCTGATGGTGATGGTCTGGCTGTATGGGAGATATGATTGACGGTGGAAGTGTGGTTGATGGTGGTGGTGTGGTTGATGGTATGGTTTTGGTGGTAGTGGTGTAGTTGACGGTGGTACGGGTCAGGAGAGGTTTAACACCATGCAGCTATAGAGCATAAAATACAGCAGGATAAACAGGTAGCAAGGCGGTGGCTGAATCGGTAGAGAGGCGGCCTGCAGTCCTGATGGACCCAGGTTCGAATCCCGGCTGGGGCAGGGAACAGTTTAAGGATTTGAATTTCATAAAAAAGCAGACCTTC